>NC_080186.1:19127500-19453500 GCF_030028045.1 Hippopotamus amphibius kiboko
TTTAAATTATTTTTGAGTTATTTTAATGTACTCCAGTTCTTTTTTTTAGTTTTTTAATTAGAAATCTGTACCTGCTAGCTCTTCATGTTGTACTTACCTAATTCCCTGTTCTACATTTCTTAGATGGTTGTACTGAACCCAAAACAGATCATTTGCTTTCTTCTTCCTTCCATTGAGACTGTGGTTTGGTTCCCATTTTTAAATGTTGAGAATTCCTTTAGGCTTTTCATTTTTAGGATTCTTCATAAATGCTGGAATTAGTAAAGAGACGAGGTAATATCTTCATCCCCTTTAAAAGGTGATATTAAAAGGTGCTTATCAGGGAAGCAGTATTTCTAGAGTTACGCACAAATCGTAGTGGTAACTATTTATTTTTGAACCAGGTCTACATTTTTACTTCAGGTTAGGGAAACTACTGTTGAAGTGGAAAAGGGGCTTCTCCTCTTCCAGAAAAAGCTGTGTTATGCAAGTTTGATATATTTATCGTCTTCTGAAGAACATATTGCTTTAATTGCACTAGTAATTTTTTCTGGAATACATATATTCAGTCTCCCTGATGAACTCTGGTAGGATCTGTCTGCATCTAAGCTCTGTTTTTTTGATTTATTATATATTTCCTTTTACGCATCCTCTTCCTCAGAAAAGTTGTTCTTTGGTCTCCATCTCTGGGAATGATTAAGAACCTAAATCTAGAGCCTTGGTCAGTGTGTTCCTCTATTATAACTGGTATACTGGAGAGTGTTGTTATCCTTCATTTGCTTGTTTTTCTGATTTTCTCTTGGCCCTTTTCCTATTAAGTAAATATGATAGGATATCTTATTTCCATAGGGAACTTCTCGGATATAAACAATAATGGTCTAATTAGAAAGCTTAATCTCACTTCTCCTTTTGACCATCTTCCCCATCCACATTATTCAAAAAACCTGAAAAAAAATTGCTTTCATCCTAGACGCAAATCCAGATCTCCTTCCCCTAGAAGACGATCTTCCCCTGTCAGGAGAGAGAGAAAGCGCAGTCATTCTCGATCTCCCCGTCACAGAACCAAGAGCCGAAGTCCCTCCCCTGCTCCAGAAAAGAAGGAAAAAACTCCAGAGCTCCCAGAGCCATCAGTGAAAGCAAAAGAACCTTCAGTACAAGAGGCCACTTCTACTAGGCAAGTACATAAAAATTCATATATAAATATCACAGTTTTAGGCTGTAATTAAGTGATTGTAACTGTGATTCCTCTGAGTCAAAAACTTGTATTCATTGTAGACTTTTTTAAATTATAAAGTTAGCTTGTTGAAAAATTCAAATTGTATAGGGGAGTATAAGTAAGATGACCAAAAAGTGACCAGTGCTATCTGTTGGTTGTGTTTCAGATATTTTGTATACTGTAACTTGCTCCCCCCCCCTCAATATTATGGACAGCTTTGCACTTTTAAAAAAATGTATGTGATTAGAATTGTTGGTTCACTGGACTTCACTGATGTATATATATCTTTCTAGACAACTTCATGGATTTTGAAAACTTTAGAAATAACTTTTATCTCATCGTATTAAGACTTAGGAGTCTGAGTAAAAAAAGACTCAAAATGAGCTTTTTTTTCACCCCCCACACAGTGACATCCTGAAAGTTCCCAAGCCTGAACCAGTTCCAGAACCTAAAGAACCTTCTCCGGAGAAAAACTCCAAAAAGGAAAAGGAGAAGACCCGACCAAGATCTCGGTCTCGTTCCAAGTCAAGATCCCGGACTCGTTCTCGCTCTCCTTCTCATACTCGACCGAGAAGGCGCCATAGATCCCGATCGAGGTGAGAAGTGGCTTTAAGATCTGCATACATCTTAGGTTTTATGTGCTCCTCTCCTAGTTACTAGGTAAGTTATTTCAAAGCAGTAGAAAACATTTGGCACAAATGTTATGCTTTAGATTTCCAGCAACAATTTGAGGACACTTTCTATGTTCTGTTAAAAATCTCTACACAAATAGAAAACTGTGTCCCTTGACATCCATTTTTAAATGTAGCTGTTGAGAAAACTATGTTAAGGGATTCATTCCTTGCTCATGACATTCAGATTCTAATTCTGTTACGGCAGATCATACTCACCTAGAAGACGGCCAAGCCCAAGAAGACGGCCATCTCCTCGAAGAAGAACTCCACCAAGACGAATGCCTCCTCCCCCAAGGCATAGAAGGAGTAGATCTCCAGTGAGACGGTGAGAGTTTGGGGGTTTTCTTGTTTGTTTTTTTGTTTGTTTCTTTAAATTTGGAATTGTCAGTTGTACGAAAGTACACCATGTTTGTTTTAGACTAATCTTTGAATTAGTGCTCCCCTGGAAAAAAAGCAACTCATGAGTAATAATAGATAATGTCTTATAAAGAGATACCTCATTTGAGATGTAACGCTGTTATTTGTTCAATGATAACACTAGTCCAGTGTTGGAAAATAAAAAAGAAATTCACCATTTTATTGGTAAGTTTGTGTTAATCTTACTGGTTATTCGTGTTAATCTTTACTCTTTCAGACCTTACCAATATATCCTGTCAAGTAGGGGAATTGACTACCTTCTCCCTTTCGCTTTTAGTTACCCCTGGCTTCTGAATATAGGTGACTACAGAGCCAATCAACTGCGTTATGAGTATTAAAATAATCCATTTGCATTATACCTTTTTTAATGTATCTTTTTCATATTAAAGATGTAATGAGTACTTATAAACAGTTCAAACAAATAAAATGAATTGACAATTACCCACAATCCCATTCCATAGATGTAACCATTAGTAGTAGTTTGGTATCTATTTTTGAAGAGAGTAGGCATAAAAGTCTCAATACCAGTGTTCTCTTTTAAAAATCATTTTTAAATTAGCATAAGGTAAAATGTTAGGATCTAACACTTAACAAAAAAAATTGTTGCTATACCTGCCCAAAGTGGAGGTGTGGTGCCCTGGTAGCAGAGTTTTGTGCCTTCTTGATGATGCATTTTCCTGTTTTTGGAAGGAACTGATGATTGTGCTTCAGGTTGTACTTAGGACAGAATTTTTAGTGTTTTGAGTCTGTAAGGTTTTTTCAAGAAACCATATCAACTTGGAACTAAAAGAGGAGAAATACAAGCTGCGTGATGTTGTTTGTTTCTGCAGTCTGAGATTTTTCAGAGTCCCATATTTTTTAAAAAGATGTTTTTCAGGAATTCCCTTGTTGGTCTAGTGGTTAGGATTCGGTGCTTTCACTGCCATGGCCCAGGTTCAGGCCCTGGTTGGGGAACTGAGATTCCACAAGCCGCACAGTGTGGCCAAAATAAAGCAAAAATAAAAAAGATATTTTTCTTTGGGACGGGTTTGTCAAGATATATCGAACCATTTTTTATAACTACTACTAAAAATTACACAATTGATGATACTACCTGTAATTGAGATTAAAAATATAAATGGTCAGTCAGTTTAGGCATCATACTTTTCTAAGTTGATTATTCCTCCTTAAGAGAAAAGTAATACTAGTGCTCTCTAGCGTAAGATTAGTGGAAACAGCTACTTCTTATACTGGAGTTTTGCAAGCAGCGTGTTTTAATTGTTTACTGAGCCATTTAGCAGTCAAGATAATTTGCAGATTGTGTAAGATTCCCTTTCGGCCAGTTTTTATCTCACACTTAAGGTAGGGTTTCTTTTTTTCAGGTTCTCAGGAATTCTTCCGCCAAAGGTGAATTCTGCAGGTACACATAATTGCAACAGAACTTAACACAAATTTTGCCGCAGAATTCGAGTCCCCTGCTTCTAAGTTTATGTAGCTAAATAAATTCCTAATCTTGCACATCTTGTTTTTTTTTTTAATGCAACGTAAAGGTTGCTTGACATTGTGTTATTAAATGAAAAAAATACTTTGCCACCCAAATTTTGTATGCAAACTCCAAAACACTCATATTATTCCTAAGGAGGAAAGAGACTGGTTGGTTATTGTGTTATAGCACTTGACATATTTTATAACTACTGGAAAGACAAGCAGAAGCATTTATCAGAATAAGTTCTTTAGTTAATCTCAGAACTAGCTGTTTCCTGTCCTAGGTTATGGTTTTGTTTCACGTTAAAAAAATCTCATTTATGTGCTTAGCTACATAAACTCAAAAGTTGGATAAAAATAGCTGTATTTTGTGTAAACTGTACGTGCCTGTAAGGTCATCCTCTGTAGGTATGTGGTTAATGAACACAAGTACTTTATTCCACAGAAGAAGGCGTTCATCAGCATCCTTGTCTGGGAGTAGCTCGTCATCTTCTTCCTCTCGTTCCCGGTCACCACCAAAGAAGCCTCCAAAGAGGACATCTAGCCCCCCTCGAAAAACTCGTAGGTTATCTCCTTCAGCAAGTCCTCCGAGGCGAAGGCACAGGCCATCACCTCCAGCAACTCCACCGCCAAAAACCCGTCATTCCCCAACACCCCAGCAGTCAAACCGTACAAGGAAAAGTCGTGTTTCTGTCTCTCCAGGGAGAACTTCAGGTAAAGGTAAAAATCAAACACATAAAAACAGCATGTTCTTTCTTTCTTCATTTGGCCACAGAACACCTAGTCAGTTGTCTGTCCCCTATTCCCTTGAAAGTATGAAGTTGCTGGGTAGTATTTCTATGTCACGTATTTTGTAAATTTGCTTAGAAGCTCACCTTTTCTTTCCTGCTTTAAGTTCTCGGAGTTTGTTGAAATAGAGTTTACAGGTAAAAGTGTTCTGTTTTTAGCAGTGCCCTCTGGCACTGAGTAGGTGGAGAAATGTACTATTACCGGCTGTGGGCTGTTTGAGCTGGGATAACTTACCGAAGTTTGTGTTGTCATGGTAAGGGATCATTTTATTACTATGAGACCAGTTAACTTTTTTTTACGCTGCAGATTTTTTGTTTGATATCTTACTTGAGGACTTCATATTCTGTTTTAATTCTTTCTTGGCCACATTGTACTCCCTAGGGAGGGACATGGTGTCCTCCTAAAAGCTGATTTGTTTTTTTAATTTAGGCTCTAGGCAGGGGTTTTTTCAGTGTTGTCCTTGCTTTATTCTGCAGATTGATTTCTGAGGAATTTATGATCTGTGATCCTGCCAGGCAAGTAGAATGCTGTGTTAGTCTGAGTGAAGGTTGTGGTCTGTTGGGGTTTGTTTCTTTAGCATTAAATACACATGGAGAAAAACTATAGTATCCATTTGAATTGGGCCTCTGGTGTTTAGGACTGGGGTGATAAACACAGCCTGATAGGTGAGTAGTGGGGGAGGGGGGAGATCTTAAAAGAACTATCACAGTAATTGGATTTTAAGGAGCAATCTGTAGACTAATATATACTGGGGTTGCTCTGATCAGATTTAAAATTTTCAGGCTATAAATGAAGAAAACGGGGATATCCCAGGCAAAATCTTGACTGTATGTTTTTGTGAAGTTGATGAGAGCAGGATATCTAATCAGCACCCTGCTGCTTCATTTGTGTCCACCCCACCGCCACCCCCTGGCCCCACAACCCTGCAAAGTGGCAATATCTAGAAAGGCAGATTTTGCTTTTTTGAACTCCATTACTGTGACGTATAGACAAGCTATCAGAGTGAGTGGGGCTGGCAGATGATGGTTATTTGTAAAGAGTAACGAGTAGATTATTTTTTGAACTTTAACAGGTTAATTTGCTGAAAACGTAATTAAATACTATGTGGTCATTTTTGTTGCATTGGCCCTTAGGGCAGCTGGATAAAAATAGAGAAACCTTTAGGTCTTCCAGGTTCACACCTAAGTTTGGAAGGGGTGTCTTAGGACCACTTCTTTTCTTAATATGTCCCATATTTTTGTTCAAAACGGTTTCCAGTCACTGTGTCCAAATCTGATGCCTGTTGTCCTGACGTATTTTTTCTTTTCTTATGATGTTTGGAGCCAGAAAGTTATCTAGAAAAAAATAGTATGAGTGTTCCCACCTTTGTAAAAACACATTAGATTATGGTTTTTCTATTTACATCATATAGCCAAAAGGTAATAAAAGTACCTGAGCAGGAGGACTGAATCCTTGTTAAATAGGTTGATTGTTAAGAATTCTTACCTTTGTTAGGGTCTGCACAGATACCAACGTCTTGTGTTTTAATATGTTGTCAGGAAGAGTGGGCTGCTACTTTTTCAGAAACACGTCACAGTGGATATGTACATAGGAGAGAAGTCAAGGTGGAAGAAAAGGGCCAGTTATATTCCTGTGGCTTATGGGACAGGTCTTCCATGTCCAAACAAAACCCAACCAAAGAGATAGACTGTGGGCAGTGTATTGAGAGGCTGCCTTTTGTCCATTGAAGTTGGATATTGGTTCTAACTACGTGGAAGTAAATAGCTTTTTATAGTAAAATGATCCCAACCCTCTGTGATGAAATTTCAGAACTAGGAAAGACTTCAGAGATTGTCATCGAGAAATAGATTCTCAGGCTAAGTGATTTGGTCGAGGTCACCCAGCAAGGACTAGAAATTGGGTTCTCATTCCCAGTTGAGAAATGTACACTTTCCAACTTTCCTACCCCCAAATGCCTGTTTTGATTGCTAAAGGGGGAAGGTGGAGGGCAGGGTAAAGTTTTCCAGCTTCTGTACCTGGTAGTATGTTATCAGAAATTCCTTGCTTGCATCTCTAATTGCTACTAGCATTGATAACATTGAAATGTGATAGATTTTAGTTTTGTGTTTCATGTGGTAGTCATCAGTCAGGGCTTTCAGGTTCTGCTATTAATAGCAGGTGAATAGAGTGGGAGGGAGGCAAGAAAACTATTTTGGAGAATTAGAGGTAAATTATTTGGAGTATAATACATATTTTCATCTGAAAGGGTCCTCAGGAAGCATTTTGTAATTGTTGCCATATCACAGTTAAATTATGTTAGTACATAAAACAGTGCTTTGAAATCAGTGGAATATTTAATGAAATATGTTTACAGAGGATCTATACCTATGGTGGTGGTGACAATTTTGAGTTTAGATCAGTGTAGCCATATGAATTGTGCTCTGTAGATACTTAATAATTATTTTACTAATTCTGGTCACAGAGTGACTTATTTTTACAGGTGATCTTTTGAGCAAGTCTGCAAGATTAATGATTAATAGGACTGTTGAAGTAAATTTAAAAATCTGATTTTTCAGTTGACTTGGGAGATTTCAGACTTCATGCTAGAATGATTTTGCCTCTTAAATACTAAAAATGAAACAATATTAACATAAAAATAAATTTAAAATAAACTTAAAAAACCTTATCGAGTCAAGCAAAGATAGGTGAAACATTTATAATATTAATGCTATGATTCAGTCAGTCTTATTAAACCAGAGTAGGGGGTATGTAATGGATACTTGTTTAATGCTGATTATGTCAACAGTGACTAAAGACTTTCAGCCAGGCCATTATTGAGAGATTAAATCAGGGTAAAACTCCAAATACAATTTTCCATGGGGGGAAAACAATGTTATAGTTCAATTGTATTATTTACTAAATAGACATTTGCCAACTATATAGCAAGCATAACCACATTTTTCATGTTTATTAGGGGAAAATGCATTATGGCATCCAAACAACCAAGTCCCAAACACATTTTGGAACCCAGTTCTCTAAGATGGTACTTTGACATTTGGGTTTATAACTAGATGCTTGTAATATTTTTTCAAGAATTGAAGATTAACTGACACTTAAAAATAAAGAGTACTGACCCGAAAAATAGCTTTGAATCCTTGAAAATTTAAAGGCGTTTCTATTTCATGTCTTTGAATTTGTTAAAATGCAAGTTTTAAATGCAGTCTTGCTACTGTATTTCATGATAATTAGATAATCACTGAATTATGTAATCACTGGATTCTTTACCCAATCCAGTGATTTGTCCAAAAGGCTTATTAGGTAGAATTAATAAAATGCTGATTATTTTAAAAATATAGTGGTAAATTCTTCAGTTGGATTACTTCAGCAAAGATGAGTAGATTGCTAAGTTACTGCCCCTTAGAATAAATAAGCCTTTACAGAATTCTGAATGAGTGTCTGTTAAATGTATCTAAATTCTGGATTAAACATTCCATGTTAATTGCTTTAATTAAACAAAAGCAGGTGTAAGGATCCTCAGGGGAATCATACTGGTTTGTTTTTTTTTTTTCCTCTAATTTTTTATTATTGGCTGCATTGGGTCTTTGTTGTTGCTAGCGGGTTTTCTGTAGTTCTGAGCAGAGGCTACTCTTCATTGCAGTGTATGGGCTTCTTATTGCCGTGCCTTCTCTTGTTGCAGAGCAGAGGCTCTAGGCTTGCGGGCTTCAGTAGTTGCGGCATATGGGCTCAATAGTTGTGGCTCATGGGCTTAGTTGCTCTGCGGCATGGAATCTTACTGGACCGGGGCTCAAACTTGTGTCCCCTGCATTGGCAGGCAGATTCTTAACCTCTGCGCCACTGGGGAAGCCCCCATATTGTTTTCAAGTTTAGTTCTTAGAGGAATGTTCCCAAATGATGTTTCAGGTTAATCTAGGGTAAGATCAATTACTTTTTTTAAAAAAAAAAATTTATTTATTTATTTGACTGTGTCGGGTCTTCCTTGCTGCACATGGCTTTCTCTAGTTGTGGCGAGCAGGGGGCTTCTCTTCCTTGCGGTGTGCGGGCTGCTCATTGCGGTGGCCTCTCGTTGCAGAACATGGGGGCTCAGTAGTTGTGGCTCATGGGCTCTAGAGTGCAGGCTGAGGAGTTGTGGCGCACCGGCTTAGTTGCTCTGTGGCATGTGGAATCTCCCCAGACTGGGGACTGAACCTGTGTCCCCTGTGTTGGCAGGCGGATTCTTAACCACTGTGCCACTAGAGAAGTCCCAAGATTAATGATTATCTCTGTGTATACTTTTGATTTTAGTTGAAGCAATGGGATAGTAGTGTAAACAGAGAGAGTAATTGTTAGAAATTAAAGCCTATACCATAGAAAGTGTCTCGGATTCAGATCCTAGTTCACTTAAATTACCTACATGACTTTGGTTGAGGTTACTTTTTTTTTTAATAAAGCTTTGGGAAGAATCCTCTAGCCTTAGCATTTAATATTTTTACCATTGTGGAAGTTTACTTTTTTACAGGTAATTAAAGTCCCTCGTGCTGTTGTGAAGGCTGTGCTCTAGAGCCTTCAACCTCTTAAGTTACTAATTTGTTCCTCTTCTCCAGACCAGATATTTTTCTCTGTGAAAGTTTAATCAGATCTTCTGTCTTAATCATTTATTAT
Organism: Hippopotamus amphibius kiboko; assembly: GCF_030028045.1. Lineage (NCBI taxonomy): Eukaryota > Metazoa > Chordata > Mammalia > Artiodactyla > Hippopotamidae > Hippopotamus > Hippopotamus amphibius. Next base: position 19,136,678 of record NC_080186.1, read on the forward strand.
CTTCATTACTTTTTTGAACCAACCTGTAGTGGGCGCTTAAAAGCTCTTATGTTGATGAGGTCTTTGTAGTCCAGGCTGTGTGTTCAGTTGTAGGGTAGTACAGAGAGGTTTACTTTACTGAGCTGAATGTTGTATATAGCATAAAGCTTGTTCTACTCAGAAACAGCACCTCCCAATTTCTCTTAACTGTTTCTCTTGGGAGAATCTGAAGATTTGAAAATTGGAGAATCATTTTAGAACTTTCTGAGGCTTTTCACCAAACATTTAGAAATTCTTGCTTCTACTTCAGATAATGACAACAAGATCTTATAGGAACATTTTAATTGGCAGTAAAATATTTATGAGGATAGTCACACTTCTTTTTGTACTGTTAAGATGTGTAGTGTTTGGCACTCTTAAGATGTATAGCTTTTTGCTTTGTTTCTGTATGTATATAAGTGGGGGTTGTTTTTGTTGTTTTTCTTTTTTTTTTTTTCTCTCTTTTTTTAGTGACAAAACATAAAGGTACTGAGAAAAGAGAGTCCCCTTCACCAGCACCCAAGCCTAGAAAAGTAGAGTTATCTGAATCGGGTAAGTGTTTTTTGTGTTTTTGTTTGTTTTGTTTTGTTAAGCTGAATTAGATTCTGGTTAAAGATTAATTATAGGTTATGGCTTAATGGTTAAAAGGACTTTGAAGTCAGACCAGCCTGTTTGAATCCCCAGCTCCACTACTTTTTGTTTGCTTAAATTACTTAATTTATCTGAGCCTCTTCCTCTCCCCCCCCCCGGCACTGTTTTCTTTCATCTCTGAAATGCAAATAACAGTACCATCCTTTAGGTCTTTGGTGGTTAACTGAAATGATGCTTATAAAGTGTGTGGCACACAGCCTGAACTGTCACAAATGCCAAAATAAGTTTATTTTTATTATATATCATAAAGCTAGTCCAAATTAACATTTAAATTGGCATTTTAAGCTCCTCTTTTATTAAAAAAAATAGAGTAGCTATATTGCTTGACGCAGCTGGATAAAGGTTTAGGAGACCATTTCCCAATTCAAATATATTACATTTTCTGTATGCATAACTAAAGAAACACTTTCTAAATGCATCCATCTTTCAGAAGAAGATAAAGGTGGCAAAATGGCTGCGGCAGATTCTGTGCAGCAGAGACGCCAATATAGACGACAGAACCAGCAGTCTTCATCCGGTATGGGCACTGGTTACATCTTTTTCCCTCTGCATATCCTAATAAAAATACTTGAGATAAAAATATCCGGAAGTGTAGTGAATGTATCAATACTTAGGAGAAATATTCCTAGAAATGTGTTAGGAGGAAGTGTTAGTTTTGGGGTTTCAGAATTAAGTACTTTCTTAAAACTTACTTTTCTTTTAAATTGTTATAAAAGTAATAGATCTTTAAAGTACAGCAAACAAAATGGGAGTAAAAATTGGAAAAGTGTATTTCTTTCCTCAACCTTCAGTCTTACTCCTCAAAGCTTTTATTCAGAAATTTTCTGTGCATGTATAAGTGTCTGTGGTTTAAAAAAAAAAAAACAACACAGGCTCAAACTGTAGATTTTATTGCCTGCCTTTTTAACTTACTATATCTAGACATTTTTCCCTGTTAGTTCATAAGGATCTAGCTCATTTATTTACTAGCTGTAGCGTTTTTTAAAATTTTGATAATATGCTATCATCTCTTGAGCCACTTGCCTAGTTTGGACATTTAGGTTATTTCTAGTTTTCTTGTGTGTATGTGCTTACGTGAGTATATCTATAAAATAATAATTAGAAGTGGAACTTCTGAATTAAAAAGTAGGTACACAGAAACCTGATTTTTAAACCAAATATCCTTATTTTATTAGCTTAGTTGGTATTTGTGACTGAGTCTAGAAACTACTTTTGGTTTTCATTTATAAAATGGAAACCAAAGTATCCTATGGTGGCATTAAGTCAGTTAAAAAGTATACAGCTTTTGCAACTCTTAAGATGAGGTTAATAGTGGGAATGTTTGAAAATGTGTATAAATTTTGGATATTCTTTGGTACTTGGGACTTTTAAGGAAGCCACATACAAATGAAGTTTTTCTCTTTGCAGTCCTTGATTGTACCAGATCTGTAGGAGATGTCACATGCATTTTGTTTACTTCATATCCCTATAAATAATAGGGATATGAAGTAAATTATTCAAATCCTAGCAAGACTTTCAGTAGCCTTAAAAGTACATAGAGTAACAAGAATTAAGTAATTGCTTGAGATGCTTTTCAAGCTTTTTATTTGAAAATCACTAGATTCTTAAGGGACAGTGTGTCTTGTTGGATTGCACTATGGAAAAGATTTGTATAACCTAGTTATATAATGTATATTTATGTATGCTTGACTTTCAAGTCGTTGAGCACATGTTGATATTGCCTTTTTTCAGAACTAATGGCTTGTATATGTGCTTGCTTATGTTAGTGGACTTGATTTGCTAATTTGGACACTCCATCTGCTTAGATTCTGAAAACGTAGACAGACTCTTTTAAGCATAGACCTGATGTAAATTTTTTTATTGTGTAATTATAGATTCTGGCTCCTCCTCTTCCTCAGAAGATGAACGACCCAAAAGGTCCCACGTGAAGAACGGTGAGGTAGGCAGGCGGCGGAGACATTCCCCTTCCCGGAGTGCCTCTCCATCACCTCGGAAGCGCCAGAAAGAGACTTCCCCTCGGTAATGTCTTCACTAGTATTCTGTAGTTGTGATAAAACTTCATGACTTAAGGGATGGGCTGTGGGCTTATTTAGAATTTGGTTAGCTCCCTCATTTCAAGAACTCACAGTATGAAATGGTCAGATTTGGGGGTATTTGGGTTTTCTTTGTTTGGTGGTCATTACTGTTTAATGAAAACTTAGTAAGTTTTGTACCAGCATGTTGTATGTGTGCATGACTAGAATAGACCAGTTAAATCATAGCATTAACTCCTGACCATATTTGAACATCTTAAAAAAAATGTATCTACATTAGTGGTACTTAACTCCATTGAAGTAATTAATTTGGTGAATGGAATTCTTGACATTTGTTTTTTTCCACTGCTCTCAGGATGCAGATGGGAAAGCGATGGCAATCGCCAATGACTAAAAGGTTGGTTAGATGCTATTTTGTAAATTAGGGTTACATGTCAAAGTTTTAGTGACTTATTTTACTGTTAAACGTTCCGTTCTGAGGTTTACAGGGTATGACTGGAGAAGTTCCTCAGTTGTTTTGCTTTGATTTTATTTTCTTACACATCAAATTACTGATAAACATAAACACTGTTCATTTTAGAGTGTCAGTATCTTTGCTAGTCTTCTGCTTTTTGAGGTCTTTCCAAGAGATAGGGCAATAATAATAGCTCCTTATTAGATTTAATGGGGAGGAACTTTGTGTTGACTACAGGGAAGGCAAGAAAAACGTGGGAGGGACATTTAAAAGATTAAAAAATGACTGTAAGTCTCTGGCCCTGTTCAGTGTTTCCTATAGTAGAAAGGTAAGTTGCATATCCTTTTGGAACCTTGATCATCGCGGTCTTTGTGACCCTAAGGCCATAATATTTTAGAGCCAGGTGATACATAGAAATCTTTAATTCAGGCATATCTCATAAGTGAGAAAACAGAGGCTCAGAAGCAGTAAGTGAGTTTCTTAGGACTACAAAGTGACAAAGCGAGATCTTAGACCTGTACCGTTGACATTATATCATTTCACCATGATGCTGTACTATCTTTCTTTGCTAGTCTTCTGCTTTTTGAGGTCTTAGCTGCCACTAAATTTCCTAAGCATTTATCCTTCCTGAAACTTTCACATTGTCCTCTTTATAGCTCAGTTTTTGAATCTGTGTTGTTTTAGGTAGTCTCACTAATTAATGAGTGTTTTCCTGGAAAGGTTCTTTGGAACCAGTTGGCAGTGTATGTGATGGAGCAAAGCAGTGTGTTTGTGCTGTAGAAGTTAGTTGACGATAAAAAATAGATACCTTAAAGGAGTAGATGCAAAATTATTCTGTTCCCAACTGTAATTATCCCTGGTTTCTGTAAAATTACTAGTAAAGCAGCTAAAAAATTGCTTTACAGAATAAGGTTAGTGGTAAGATTCCCCCACCCCACCCCCTTCCACCCCAAATTATGGTTAATGATGTCAGAAATGGTCATCAAGTATCTAGGATTTAGAGATGGAGGAAGAATTATTTGGAATCACACTTTAGTATTGTATTTTTAAGAAGGGAAATACAGCCTCGCTCTGAATATTTCATATATAAAGTTTAAAGATTGAAAAATGCAGCATTTTTCATGATTCTAAACATTTGTCTTTGGGTACTGAACCCTCCTTCCTTTAACAGTGAAGGATATGCTGATCATACTTAGTGTAAAAAGGTAGTTGTACCTGTAACTTATTGTCTTCATTACCAGCCTGACTACTGAAGTGAAGTGGTTTTGAAGAGGTCACTGCAGAGATAACAAGCTGTTTTTGTTCTGATAGGAATTGTGTATTCCTACATACTTGAGGGTTGAGGGCTACTTCATGTTTTGAGGCTTACTGAAACTGGTTCTCCCACAATATGGGTAGAGGGAGACTTCTCTACTCAATAGTTTCTACACACAGTTGAAGGCTTGAGTTGGCATTAGTATTCAGAGTAACTAGAAAATGTTTAGCCTTCCTTTTAAACCCCTGAAATGTATGCCATATCAGCTCAAGTAAGAAACTGTAGCCTTCAGGTCATAGGGCCATCAGGTGTCAAGAATCCAGTTATAAGTGATTATCATTATCAGATTTTTCTTGTAGTTCCTAAAGTGTGCTGGTTTGGTTATGGGTTTTGGGGGTTTGCTTTTGTTTTTTAATTAACAAGTTATGGTTTTATTCTTACTCTCTTTTTGATTATTTTCTCACATGGAAACATAGGACATTGAAGGTCATCACTGAAAGGAACTTTTTAGTTACTGCAAGCCTTTCACTTTACAAATGAAACTGAGGCGCAGAATAGATATCTCAGGTCCTTAGTGTATCATAGTAGATTCTAATCTCAGTTAAATTTTTTATGAGAATATTTTAAAAGAGAAGTCACAATCAACAGTAGTAGCCTCTTGTGCTATTATACCTGTTGATAACACATTGGGAGCTCTGCCTTATATCATCTCATCCTCAAAGTTTGCAAGTGTAAACCTTCGTTTTTCTTTTTAAGTCAAAACCCAAATGTCTTTTCCCATTTGAAATCTTTATTACTTACTGAAACAATACTGTAGTCCACTCTGTTTCTCTAGGTCCCGTAATTCTCACATTAGCCCTCCTAGTACAGTGGCTTCTCCTTTACTGTTCTTTCTTTCTTGCAATTAATAATTCGGTTTCTGCATTTCGTCTGAAGCTTATCTGTCTTGATATATTGCCTCTTGTAGTTTATATTTTAAATCTGTTCAAAGTGAAGTCTTAGTCCCCACAAGGCATAAGCAAATTTAAATTAAAAATTAAATTTATTAGTGAATGTAAGGATTTTCATTGTTCTGTTAATGAACTCTCCTTAGTTTTAATGGGGAATCAAGACTAATAAACTTTAGAAAATACTTCCAAATTCACAGGAAGCATCAATCCTATACTGGGCAAGAAATTAAGAACTAATTACAGTTGCCCCTTGAAAAGCATGCATTTAAATTCTGCTAGTCCACTTACACACGAGCCTTTTTTTTTTTTTTTTTTTTTTTTAAACAATAAATACATACTGTAGTACTCCATGAGCCTTGGTTGATCGAGTCTGCCAATGCAGAAGCCCAAGCCTCCCACATTATTTAAGGGTCAAATGTACATTATTTGACTACATCGTATATACAAACTTAGGCAATAGATGTCAAACTGGCTTAGTATTTTATTGATCTTAGTATGTCTCCTGGGAGACTACTATGAGTTAGTCAGTTGATTATAATCATATTTTTCAAGTGTACTTTTTGTGTTAACTGGTTAAGTGTGTAATTCTTATCTGTATTTTAACCACGTTGCTCCCAGTGATGGCTTTAGTGCTCAGCCAGCTTTGGTCCTTTTTGTCTTTGGGGTAATGTTTCTAGTTAATAGTATGCAACTCTTGAACCATGGCAACATAGTTTTTAAAAAATCAAGAACTTGGAGCAGTGACACCCAGACTTTGGGCCTTAAATTTTAAATATCTTTATTAGAACATTGTATTTTTCTACTTTAAAGCAGTTGTTCCTAATAAGGAATCAAAAATCACTTGAAGAACCTTTCTAATATATACTGGCTAGACCATAACCCAAACCTGGTGAACACAAAGTTCAGATAAGCTTCCCAGCTGTTTCTGATGTGCATTCTAGTTAGAAAGCAATACTCTAAGGCAGTGTTTTCAGACTTTTTTCCAGACTTTTTTCCACTTTGTGTCATGTTAAGAATGTTTTATGTCATGACTCCAGGCACTGCCTATTTACATACTGAAAAAAAATTTCACAAAACAAAATTTACCCTACTACAAGTTGAAAGCACTTTGATTTTCTTTTTCTTTTTCTTTTCTTTTTCTTTCTTCTTTATTTTTTTTTTAATCCTAGTTCTCACCCAGGGTCTTAACTAACTACACTGTAGTTTGAGAAACACTGCTCTGAGGGATAGAGTGACAGCTGCTGCACTTTGGGTTAACAACGATTGAAACTAAATTGTCTTGATCACTTAGTTATAAATGTTGCTACCTCTGAATCAACTGTCATTCTTCTTTGGCTTAGTGGTAGACGGAGGAGAAGTCCCTCCCCACCACCTACCAGAAGGCGACGTTCTCCTTCTCCTGCTCCTCCGCCTCGTCGACGCAGGTCTCCTACACCACCACCACGACGAAGGTACTTTATCAGTTAGGCTAGTGGGAGCTAATTGGAGCAACTTTGAATCTTTTGTGATTGAAATATTTTATTCGAGTGGCATTGCTTAGCTGTTTACAAAATACCACATATTACACAATTCCATTTACACGAAAAGTCTGTAGAACACATGAATCTATAGAGATAGAGAGTAGGTTAGTGGTGCCTAATGGAATGGGAATGGGGAGTCATGATGGTTGAACACTGTGAATATAGTTGACCCTTGAGCAAGGCGGGGAATTAAGGGCACTGACCCTCCATGCAGTTGAAAATCCAGGTATAACTTTACAGTTGGCCCTCCGTATTTGCGGATTCAGCCAACAGCACATTGTGTAGTACTGCACTATTGAAAAAAAAATCCACATATAAGTGGACCCATGCAGTTCCAACCCATGTTCAAGGGTCAGCTGTATAAATTGATAACCATTTATCAGTATACTTGTTAAATTAAAAGGCAGAATCGCTCTAGTGATTACAGAGGGAAAAAATACTAACTTTACACCGGGGAGTTAAGTTTTACTTTTTGGAACTTTCTGAATTTTTTTTCTCTTCAAGTATTTCCAGTCCATGGTTGGTTGAGACCAAGGAACAGTTACAGATTGGTGGAAACTAAGGACACATGATAACCTGATTTTTGGAACCTGGAACAGAAAAAGGACATTAGTGGAAAAAACTGGGGTGGCATTAGTATTTTAGTTAATACGAAGTTAGCACTAAGGTTAATTTAATAGCTTTGGTAATTTTTCTGTGGTTATATGAGATATTAAGTGGCAAGTCTCCACTATTTTTGCAGCTCTTCTATAAATCAAAAATAATTTCAAAATAAAAGTTAAGGGAAAAAATTTTTAAAGAGTGTTAAAAATTGCTCAACACATTACCAAGCAGTATAGTGGGTATTACCACTCCTGAATGCCTGTTACGTGTCAGGTAAAGCGTTAGATGCTTTATGTACCTCATCTCTCATCCTCAAGATGATCTTGCTTAGTAGATGGTATTCTCATTTTTCAGGTGAGGAAATGGGGGTTCAGAGTTATTAAATAATAAGGGCAAAATGGAAAACTATACGTTGTTGCCCAATGTATGGCCTTCCCAAAGCTGATTTTTAGGCAGGAAAATATTTTGAGCTCAAGGTCTGAACATTTCAGGAGAAAATCAGGCCATTGAAACTGAATGTTATATTGAGATTTAATTCCTAGGGATTAAGCATTAAGAGGAAGGCCAAGTGGGACTTTGACAGGGATGCATTCTGCCTAGCAGTAGACTTCCGTCGAATACTACCCTTTGACACCAAAAAATGCAAGTCTCTCTTGGTGGGGGCAGGGTAGAGATATCTTTTAAAGCTTGTGCAAGTGAGCACTAATTATTAATACAGAGTCCAAACACCAGTTTAGAGAGGGTACCCCGCTCACAGGAGAGCTATTTAAAGCACAGACTTCTTGAGTTCAAGTTGAACAAGTCAGTGGTCTTGCTAATGTAGTTATCTAGTTACTACATAGTGATAGTGGATTTTCACAGCTTCAGAGCAATGCAAGATTCTCTTCTCAAAAAATATTAAATTGATTCTATATGGATCGTGCTAAATGACTTCTGACAAATTTGAATTCACTCTGAAAACTAAAATTTCTCCATTAACCAGAATGTCCTATTTGTAGTTATCTAGGGTAAACAGGAATTTACTAAGTGATTTTGTTTGTTTGTTACTTTAAATGAATTTAAAGGCGTGACATTTCCACTTAGAAATATTCTCTTTGTGTGGTGCTGTAAGTGCATAGTTTTTTTTGCATTCTGTTTCTAGTCTGTTGTACCTTTCAGCTTAATGATGTATTTTTCCTAGGACTCCTTCTCCTCCCCCACGTCGTCGCTCACCTTCCCCACGAAGATACTCTCCTCCAATACAGAGGAGATACTCTCCTTCTCCGCCTCCAAAGAGAAGAACAGCTTCACCCCCTCCCCCTCCTAAACGAAGGGCATCTCCATCTCCACCACCAAAGCGTCGGGTCTCCCATTCGCCACCTCCCAAACAAAGAAGCTCCCCGGTCACCAAGAGACGTTCTCCTTCGTTGTCATCAAAGCATAGGAAAGGGTCTTCCCCGAGCCGATCTACCCGGGAGGCCCGGTCACCACAACTAAACAAACGGCATTCGCCCTCACCACGGCCTCGAGCTCCTCAGACCTCCTCAAGTCCTCCAGCTGTTCGGAGAGGAGCATCGTCCTCACCGCAGAGAAGGCAGTCCCCATCTCCAAGTTCTAGGCCCATTAGGAGAGTCTCCAGGACTCCGGAACCCAAAAAGACAAAAAAGTAAAAATGTTTTATCCTTTTTGATTAGGAACACTAACTTGCATAGCTCTTTATGTTTGGAAGCTCTACCACCACCACCACCACTGCCTCTGCCCTTAACTGAGAAATCACAGAAAAGAATAGCTGTGAATACAAACTTTAAGGGCAAATTCTAGGTCCTATTCATAGATCCTTTTCTGTTTTCAGGGTAGTTCCTCATGATATAAGCTGAAGACCATAGGATTTTACTTGGTTCTTAGGGATATTAGGTTTATTGAGAAGTGTGCTTCGAAACCCAGCTGTGAAGCGATGCATAGGGTATTTCTCGCATGTCCATGTAAGATTAATAAAAGCAGTCTTAAATATAGGAACTGACGTTACTAATTTTATACAGAAAGAACTAGTAACAGAATGGATAGAGGATCATGGGGCTTGAAGTACTCTCTAGGAGACTTAAATGATAAGAATTGATAAGTGTTAGTACAATCAACCAGTTAACTAAGCGCTGTAAAATAATTTAAAGTCTGTGATCTGGTTGTATAATGGTAGTTGGTTGTTTTCTCTTAAGAAAGAAGGATCTGTTTTGGATTTTAAATGTTTTATTTTTTCCCTCTGTTTCCAGAGCTGCCTCACCAAGTCCTCAGTCGGTAAGGAGGGTCTCATCTTCCCGATCTGTCTCTGGATCTCCTGAGCCAGCAGCTAAAAAACCCCCAGCACCTCCATCCCCAGTCCAGTCTCAGTCGCCCTCTACCAACTGGTCCCCAGCTGTACCGGTTAAAAAGGCTAAAAGCCCAACACCAAGCCCATCACCGGCAAGGGTATGTCTGCATTGTTTTGGACATCCTTTATAATTGTACGTTGTCACTTGGAAGGAGAGAGTTTTCTGTCATTTGTAGTTCAGAGGAGCATTATTTTCTATGGTTCAGGTGAACTTCAGAAGGAGGCATAAATTAAGTGGTGGTGTTTGCATCACAGTCCATGCTCAGTACTCTAAACATCCACTGATTTGCGATATGTCTAATACTATTAAATTCCATAGTATTGGTAGTGAAGATTGGACTATATAGACAGTTTAGAAAACCAGGAAGAAAAAAAATTACTCTTGATTCTTTTATCTAGGAGAAAAATAGTTGTGTTTCTGCTGTTTTCTCTAGTGTTTGACAGGTTTGGGGATAGTTGTGATCACACAGTCAATAAAAGTTTCAGTCTTAGATCATGTCTATTAGTATGATTACCTTTTCTTTTTTTTTTTGGATCACCTTTTTATAAAGAAAAAATATATTATCACAAGAAGATACCAAAATGTCAACGGTGGTTATGTGTTAGGAGAATGATGAGTGATCTTAATTTTTCTTCTTTACATCCTAATGTTCTTATTTTTCCTACCGTGTAAATACATTATTTCTATAATAAAAAATGAACCTTACAACTTGTGAAACATTAGATGGGGTAGAAAGTACTTTGTTGTCCCATATAACCTTATCTTTGGCAAGCTATGTAAATAATAGCATTCTTGTTTTTACATTGTCAAGTTTAAATATCATTGGGATATTAAAATATTGGAGCTTACTGGGTTTTTTTTTTTTTTTTTGGTGATTCATTAATCTCATCATGGCAGATTCCTGTATTGTATAAAATCAGTGGCTAGATGTCCATCTTAATATGATTGAATTATTGTGCAGACTAACTGGATTGAGGAATTTTAAGTAATTGCTTAGAAATGTGAGATTTAAAAATTACAGACTAGATGCAATGATAGCAGAGCCTACCCTTTGCTTAAGTTTGAAATATATGCAGTAGAAAACAAACCACCCACATTCTAGAGATAGATCAGGTGGTTATCCATTTTGGATTGACAGAAAGGCCTCGGAACAAGTCAAGCAATTCATCTGAGGTCAGATAGTTTAATAGGTTCAGGAACCAGAATTCAGCTCAGGCCTAGTTGAGTTGAGAGACTTTTTTCCTTTTGCACATGGTGCTTTTCCTTACATCTGGAGGTAGACCCTAACTCAGGCCAGTTTTGGAAACCTGATTCATAAGTTGTGGTTGGGAGACCTGGTTTAGTGTGAGGTTAGTTGGGGAAATTTTTTAAAATCATGTACCTTCAAGGTCCGTTTCAACTCTTGGAATTCTTTGCTTTCAGTGGTGGTTCCCATCTTGAGGAGTACTTTTCTTGGTGGTTTTTGGTCCTGGGCCTTCTTCCCCCCTGAAGCCACATGAAATCCTGAGATTAGTCCAGTTGGTGTTTTAGTTTGACAGGTTGATTTTATTCCTTTTGTTTTCCTGGGTTCTAGAATTCAGACCCAGAAGGGGGTGGAAAGAAAAAGAAGAAAAAGAAGGACAAGAAACACAAAAAGGATAAGAAGCACAAGAAGCACAAAAAACATAAGAAGGAAAAGGCTGTAGCTGCAGCTGCTGCAGCTGCTGTAACCCCTGCAGCCATTGCTGCTCCCACAACCACATCAGCACAGGAAGAACCAGAGGCAGAGCCAGAGCCTAAGAAGGTATTTATGAACACTGTCTTGGCAGTTTATGCAGATAGCTAAATCCTTTGGTTTTGGGAAGCAACTAAGTAATTTTTTTTCTAATAATTGGATGCCCAGCTGTGAACTCTTCTGATAGGTTTCTCATGACCACCTACCAAGAGCAGGAGTTTGCTCAGGTTAAAGATAAGAATATGAATGGTGTCCAAAAAGCTTAATGTATATTTTTAAAAAGGACTTCAGTATAGTTAAACATACCATATAACTCACCCATTTAAAGTATAGTGATTTTATGATTTTTGGTATATTCATGGAGTTGTGCAGACATCACAAGAATTTTATTCTTCTCTGTACTCAGCATCTCTCACCAGTGTCTCAAGATTTAACGATATGACCCTTCTGGATGTTTTTTTAGGAGACTGAAAGTGAGGCTGAAGATAACCTTGATGACTTAGAAAAGCACCTGCGTGAAAAGGCCCTGAGATCAATGCGGAAGGCTCAAGTGTCCCCACAGTCCTAGGTGGAAATGTTTGTTATGATGTAAATTTTATTTGGTTTGTACGCAATTCAATTTCAAAATTGCTAAAATGTGTTTGAGCTTTAGACTATAACATTTGTTGTAATAATTGCTAGGTTGAAGTTCACCGTGTAAAAAAAAAAGGGCATGGATTTACATTGCAAAAGGTGTCCACAGTGTATTAGTGACATTCTTTCATTGACAGCTGACATAAATTCATTTAGAGTGAAATATTTTAAGCCAAAAAAATCCCCTTTTTAAAAAAGGGGGTTTAAATATTGTTGGCATTCGTATGGTTCCTTTAAATGCCCCTGGCTATTCCCAGAGGTTTTTCTTTCTACTTTTTCTTTCTTTTTTCCTTTTTTCTCATTTGAGTCTTAGCACCCATTTAAGTTATGATGCTTCCAACCTTGTATGGTTTGCAAGCTTGCCCAGAAATAAGACCACTGTTGAACTACCACAAAAGTATAAATGAATATTTTAATGCCACAATCTTTCCTGTTGCCTGTGGAGTCTCTGCTGAAACGAATCAGGATTCGAGCTCTAGGATGAGACAGAAAATGAAAGCATATTGTTTGCCAGGACACTGTGGGGTTATATTGATGTGTAACAAGTTGATTTGGAACACTGGAATTTCATTCTATTCTGTTTTGTTTTTAATTTTTTTTTTTAATAAAGGCAATGAACTAGTCCCAGGAAGGATCCTTCAGTTATATAAAATTTTGTTTTATGAAATGTCATGGCTCCATTTATAATTTTGTCTTGTTCTTTCGACTGGTATATACAACTTTCAGAGCTCTTGTATTTGGAAAGCTGAAAGGGCCCAGACTTTGAAATAGTGTCTTGTTTTCATTGTTTTGTTTTGTTTTTGTTTTTGTTTTTTAAACTAAAGCTATATAAAGCTTGTGGATTAAACAGAATAAATTTCTAAATTTAAAAATGTTGACCACTCACTTTTACTTACTCATCTCAATACTGCAGGAAAGCTACCTTAGATATCTTAACAGTGCCTATATTTTTTACCCCCTTGGTACCTTTGGCAGAGTGAGGGTTGGGCAAGGGATGTACAAGGTGATGAAATTGTCTTACCATCTTTATTTTAGCAATTACTGTGGTAAGTGCCATGAAGGGAAAGTGAGATTGGAACATACGTAATGGGCGAGTCAGCCAGGCATAGGGTAAGAGTTTTAGGCAGAGCAAACAGTATCTGTATAGGCACGTTCTAGGAGGTGAATTGAAGGCTAAGAAATGACTGGAGCAACCTCCCTCTATCGGGGAGTGGGGTGTTGGCTCTCTGTAGGCCGTTTTTGCATTTTAAGGTTTAGCAGAGCAATGTAATTTAAGGGAACTTGGGTGTTGATAACATATAAGGTAAAACAGCATTCACATGAAAGAAGAAAAGGGGTATTTTTGAATCTAAGCTTACCAAGTTGAGACATGGGCAGTTAATTATAATTTCTGGCAGTTGAAGCAGAAAGCAAGTGCCTGCATGTGTTAACTTCAGGAAGACATAGGCTGTTTTTTATCTAAAGGATATGGATAGGGACTTCCCTGGTGGTTGAGTGGTTAAAACTCCGTTCCCAATGGAGGGGGCCCAGGTTCAATCCCTGATCAGATTCCACATGCATACTGCAACTAAGCGTTTGTATTCCACAACAAAGGAGCCCAAATGCTGCAACTAAGGAACCCATGTTCCACAACTAAGGAGCCCACCTGCTGCAACTAAGACTTAGTACAAGCAAATAAATAGACAAATTTATTTATAAATAAATAGATAAAGGATATGGATATAGAGGGGCTATTTTTACAGGTGAGTTTTTAGAGTGATTTGTAACAAGGCAAAAAGCTTATTAATGAAACTGCTTTTGTGGGGACTGAACTAAGGTATCTAGAGTGATCCTCCACCATTGATGATAGAGTCGTACAGGTGTATGCAGCAACTTGGAGCTTTAAGGGATCTTCCACATGATTTCCTTTTGATTTTATAATTCTGTGATGTAGGAAATGCACAAAATATCCAGTTTCTGGGTTTTTTTGTTTGTTTTTTGCTTTTGGCTGCTGGGTATGTGGGTTCTTAGTTCCCCAACCAGGGATCAAACTTGTGCCCCCTGCATTGGAAACATGGAGTCTTAACCACTGGACCACCAGGGAAGTCCCCAGATTATCCAGATTCTAAGATGGTTGCAGCTGATTTACCCTTTTCAATATGAACAGACCAATGAATATCACTGGGGTACTTGCATCTATCCAGCCATTCACTCATTCAGTCTGTTTATTCACTTGTCCCATTCATTCGACAGGCTTTCGTTCTTCCACTTGATTGAACTGCTTGTTAAGGTTAGCAATAACCTCCATTTTGCCGAAATGAATGATCAATTCTCCATCCTTCACTATAGCCCTCTTGGCAGAATTTGATTCAGTCATTCACTCCTTTGTTGAAACACTTCCTTCTCTTGGGTTCTGGGAGGCAACACTGGTTTACCTTCTACGAGGGTGAGTCAAAAATTATCCTCACTGTGGCTGTAGAATTTATTTTAATTAACTTTTAGAAAAGACAAATACATCATTTTTCGACATAATCTTGCTTTTCATTACACTTTGTCCATCTGTCAACAAGCTTTCGTATTCTCTCATTAAAAAATGTTTTAAGTTGAACTGCGAGCCACAAATGCACCGTTGTCTTCACGTCATCAGAAGTGAATCTTCGTCCTCATGGGGCTGCTTTCAGGGGACCAAACAGGTGAAAGTCATGGAGCAAGATTAGGACCTTAGGGAGGATGCTTTAACACCTCAAAACAAAGTTTTTGTAGAGACAGTGTGGACAGAAGTGTGTGAATGTGCATTGTCATGCAAGATCACAATGCCCTTGGATAGCAGTCCTCTGCATTTAATCCAAAGTTTAGGCTTCAGCTCTTCAATAAGCATCTCACTGTAAAGAGCACTGTTGATTGTTGAACCTTTTTCCTGATAATGTTCCAATACTGGCCCTTGAGAATCCCAGGAAACTAAGCATCAATTTTCCAGTCGATGGTTGACTTGAACTTTTTCTCGGTCGGCGATTGAGGGTGTTTCCGTTCCATACTCTGTCGTTTACTCTCAGGCTCATAGTGATAAATCTATGTCTTGTCACCAGTAATGATTCTCTTTAAGAAACTTTCACCTTCCTTAGAGTATCAAGTCCAAAATTTTGTTTACAGGTAGCCAAATGCTTCGTTTATGCTCTTCCGTTTATGCTCTTAGGTTTCTTTTCGAAACCTAAGTCTGTTGTGGATTACTTCGTTTTGAGGTGTAAAGCATCCTCCTTATAGTCCTGGTCTTGCTGCATCGGACTTTCACCTGTTTGGTCTCCTGAAAGCAGCCCTATGAGGATGAAGATTCACTTCTGATGAAGTGAAGACAGCAGTTGCATTCATGGCTCACAGCTCAGCCTAAAACATTTTTTAATGAGGGAATATGAAAGCTTGTTGACAGATGGACAAAGCATATTGAAAAAGCAAGGAGATTATGTTGAAAAATGATGTATTTGTCTGTTCTAAAAGTTAATTAAATTCTACAGCCAGAGTGCAGATATTTTTTTAAGCTCTTTATTGGCGTATAATTGCTTTACACGTTGTGCCAGTTTCTGCTGTATGATAAAGTGAATCAGCTGTATTTATACATATATTCCCTTATCCCCCCTCCCGGTGACTCCTTATCCTACCCCTCTAAGTCATCACCAGTCATCAAGTTATGCAGCAGCCCCCCACTAGCCATCTGTTTTACACTTGGTAGTATATATATGTCAATGCTACTCTCTCACTTTGTCCGTGGATAATTTTTGACTCACCCTCATAGATGCAATGCTAGTTTTCCTTTTGCCTCACTAGCTCTTTTATCTCTGATAGACCCTTTGAAATGTGAAGTGATGGAGTTTGTAGGGAAGGCCACCAAGGACAAAGAATCCCTAGCCCCTTGACTTTAAATGTCATCTTTTTGTTGATGTGTCACACTTCTTTCCTGTCTAAACTTCCCCCTGACCTGGACCGCTATCCAGCTACCTAGTCGATAATGTCATTTGGGTGTCTAAAAGGATATCAAATTGAACATGTCCTCTGGTCTTGTCTCTGTCTCATTCAGTACCTGTCATTCTCATTTACTCAAAATTGAGTTGATACTGTCAGTGGCAGTATTGTCCACCCTCCAGCACGCATGCACACAAGGCCATTCTGTTCGCAGTGGCCTGTCAGGTCATAGTACTGCTCAAAACCCTCAGGTACTTTTTTCTGCTTCAGAGTAAAATCCACATTTCTTACTCAGGCCTGCAAGACCCAGGAACACCTGCCTTGGCACCTTCATCTCCACTCCTCAGTCTGCTCGAGCCATACCTACCTCCTTGCTCTTCTTTTAACCAATCAAAGTTATCTCTCTCGAGGCCTTTGTTTTCACTGCCTGATCTGACCTGTTTCTTGGTTTTCTTCAGACAGGCTTCCCTAACTTCCTCTTCTCTGTTTCCACGTATAGCAGTTATTACCACCTGAAATGATATATTTTGGGTCGCTAGGGACTTGGTCTTGTATGTGACCGTGGCCCCAGTGCCTGGTACATTGTAGAAGCACACATACTTGATGAACAGATGAATAAGTTTAATTGATCATCATTGCCTCTACAGTTGCCAGTCACTACTGGGCTTGAAGTAAAGAAAATGAAGACATGGTGATTGCTGCCCTCTAGTATTTGCCTACTGGGGATAAAAACGCAAACAATTTGGAGTGGACAAGAATGTAGAGTCTGGTAGACCAGGGTTTCTGCCATAGCTTTCTACTGTGTGACCTTGGTCACGTTACTTGACCTCTAAGTGCTGCCATTTCTTCTATCCAAGTTAAATAATGGTGGACTCTACCTCAGAGTTGTTTTTGAGGAGTTAAGTGTTAGTTAATACATAAAAAGCAATGATAGTACCAAGAAGTTCCCACTTTCTTAGCTAACATAGTATGTGGTCATTCTAGTAACTATGGCAAATTTTAGTTTGGGTGTATAAAAAGGATTTTAATCAATCATAGCCCTATTCAATGCATTTTTTCTTTTTTCATTTTTAATAAAATTCACCATTTTAAAGTATGCAGTTAAGTGGTATTTAGTATATTCACAAGGTTATGCAACCATCACCACTGTCTATTCCAGAACATTTTTATCATCCTAATAAGAAACTGTGCCCATTAGTAGTCACTTTCTATTCTACTGACAGTCCCATCGGCCGCAGCTCCTGGCAACTACTTTCTGTCTGTAGATTTGTCTATTCTGGACATTTCATTGGAATCATATACTATGTGGCCTTTTGTGTCTGGCTTCTGTCATTCAACATCATTTGTTTAAGGTTCATCCATGGTACTTTTTTTTTTTTTAATATTTATTTGGTTGTGCAGGGTCTTAGTTGCGGCAGGCAGACTCTTAGTTGCGGCATACATGTGGGATCTAGTTCCCTGACCAGGGATTGAACCCGGGCTCCCTGCATTGGGAGTGCAAAATCTTATTCACTGTACCACCAGGGAAGTCCTCCCCCTTCCCCCTCCTTTCTTTTTTTTAATTGCTGAGTGATGTTCCCTTGGATATACCACATTTTGTTTATCCATTCATCAGTTGGACATTTGAGCTATTTCTGCTTTCCAGCTGTTATGAGTAAAGCTGCTATGAATATTTGCATATAAGTTTTTATGTGGGTATATATTCTCTTGGGCATATATACGTAGGAGTGGGATTGCTGGGTCACGCATAACTCAACTTCTTAAGAAACTGCTAGACTATTTTCCAAAACAGCTACACTGTCCTAACATTCTTTTATTTATTTATTTATTTATTTATTTTTTGGCACACGGGCTTAGTTGCCCCGTGGCATGTGGGATCTTCCTGGAGCTGGGATCGAACCCGTGACCTCTGCATTCTCAGGCAGATTCTTAACCACTGCGCCACGTAGGAAGCCCTGTCCTAACATTCTTACTAGCAATGTATAGTAAGAATCCACATCCATGCCAACACTTGTTATCTGTCATTTTGATAATCACTATCCTAGTGGGTGTAAATCGTATCTCATTGTGGTTTTTGTTTTGTATAAATTTATTATTTATTTATTTATTGGCTGCATTGGGTCTTCGATGTTGCACACGGGCTTTTTCTAGTTGCGGTGAGTGGGGGCTACTCTTCATTGTGGTGCGCAGGCTCCTCATCGTGGCTTCTCTTGTTGCAGAGCACGGGCTCTAGGTGCATGGGCTTCAGTAGTTGCGGCACACAGGCTCAATAGTTGTGGCACACAGGCTTAGTTGCTCTGCAGCATGTGGGATCTTCCTGGAGCGGGGATCAAACCTGTCTCCCCTGCACTGACAGGCAGATTCTTAACCACTGCACCACCTAGGAAGTCCCTCATTGTGGTTTGATGTGCATTTCCCTGATGGCTAATGATGTTGAGCATCTTCTCATGTGCTAACAGACTTCAGTGCCATTTTTTTTTAATTGGGTGTAATTGACTTACAAATGTTGGGCCAGTTCCAGGTGCATAGCAAAGCGAATCTGCCACACAAATACATATATCCACTCTTTTCCAGGTTCCCTTCCCATGTAAGCCAACACAGAGCACTGAGTAGAGTTCCCTGCACTATTCAGTAGGTCCCCTGTTATCTATTTTATATATTATATTCAGTGCCATATTAAGCAGATTTGTACCTGTATGAGAATATTTCTGAAATTGTGGCTGTAGGGCTCTCAGAGTTTCTATAGATCAGAGCCGATAAAGCATTTGTAAAGTGCTCTGTAGAACTTTTCATTACCCGTTGTGAAGGTTGGGCTCTGGGGACTATGGCCAAACAAAATTTGTTCCCATTTTGTAAAGAGGATCAGGAGACTAAGGGAGAGTGTGACTTAAGGTACATGCAGGTTTAGTTGATACTGTTGCTCCTACCATCTAATAAAGAATGCTGTTTTTCTCAGTATACCTGTCTGTTTTTATCACAGAATCTCACTGGATGGTGAATGTAGAAACTCAACCCAAATATGTGTAATTCTTAGGAAGGCACTGGAATTAAGGATGGAGCTACTTACTCTGAAAAATCCAAGTTTAGAAGTTGAAATTTGTCAGGCATTGTTATTCTGAGGACCCAACTCTGCTCCTTTCTTTCTCAAAGACCAGCTCCAAAAGTCTGTAAGACTTCTTTGCCTTTTGAAAGCTTATTTGCAGTATTTTTCTTTTGAAAGATCCATCTTAGCTGATACCAGACATTGTCTTTTGGCTCTTAGGAACACAGTTATTGCTGTACTCCTAACTGGTCTTCCATGCAAATCTGTTTTCAGAGGAAAGATGAATTGATAGGATCTGAAATACAGGTTTGTCCAAAGCTTTTTGCAAAAACCTTGCACACTTGTCAATATATAGTTAAGTGTCAGGCTTTCACATCATGAGAGGTTTTTGCCAGGATACCCTTTATTTCAGGTGTATCACGGGAAGAGAAGCTGATGTGCTGATATGGTGCCATATGTGCAGAGGGCTATGGCTACCTCTCACCCGATGGGGCAGTCACAAACTCTCCAGCTGGAAACTTCCTTAAGGAAGTGTTTTGCAGACTGCAGGTTGAGACTCAGCAGTGAATTGTAAAGTTGAATGCGTCTCAGCCAGCGCTAAAATAAACAAATGAAATAGTAAATGTAGGTGTGAATCACATATAGTAGGTTAAGTATTGTTTCATGGAGTGTGTATGTGTGCCCGTGTGCTTGTGTGCATATATGTATGCTTGTGAACTGGGTTACAATGTAAAATCTATTCTAATGTGATTGATATAATCGACAACATGGAAAACCATTACCATACAGACCGCCTACTCCACCAGTTCTTTTTTAATTTTTGAAAATTATTTATTTACTTATTTATTTATTTATTTTTGGCTGTTGGGTCTTTGTTGCTGTCTAGTTGCAGTGAGCCCAGGCGACTCTTTGTTGCAGTGCACGGGCTTCTCATTGTGGTGGCTTCTCTTGTTGCAGAGCACGGGCTGTAGGCACATGGGCTTCAGTAGTTGCAGCATGCGGGCTCAGTAGTTGTGGCACACAGGCTTAGTTGCTCCGTGGCATGTGGGATCTTCCCGGACCAGGGATCGAACCTGTGTTCCTTGCATTGGCGGGTGGATTCTTAACCACTGTGCCAACAGGGAAGTCCCAGTCCACCAGTTTTTAAACTGCGCTGCAGAGCCCTAAGTGGGGGCAGTTATGATTCCAATGTTCTCTGTAGGATGGGGCCACTAGTAGTACTGATCTTTGCTGAGGGATTGAGAGATGATACAGGTAAGCTTCGCAAGGACTTTGCTCTGCTTTGATTTTTTTTTTCCATCTTTTAGCTTCCCTGTTGGATTCTGTTTGATCAAAGGTTCCACAACCAAAAACCATGCGAAAACCACCCATCTAGCTTAGGCCTTGTCATAGGAACCGACTGCCCCAAGGTAAAGCCACAACTCCCTCACGTGCCTTGTCACCCCCTCACACTGCCTCAGCCAGGGGGCTCTTGAGGGCACTCAGCTTTCATTCTGTTGTAGTGAAAGGAAACAGACTGAGTGAGAGTAACCAGGTGCCTCTGAAGCAGAGGTAGAAGTACCTCTCAGTGAATACGGGAGATGTGGAAGGAAAAACCCCAAAATAGGAAATGATGTGCAAGAGTGGCCTTTGTGAACCCCCGAGTCCCACATCTGTTCCTTCCCTAGTGCATAACCAGGTAGGGACCCTTCTAGCAATTTAAGCGTGGAGGCTTTGGCTTATGTAGCCAACATGAGCAGTGGGGAGTGAGTGGTAAGCCTGACTGGTCTGCACCCCACCTGGAGGAAGAAGCTCACATCACAGACCAGCGGGGCCCACCTAGACAGCCAAGATGTGCTGAGCAGCCACCAAGTACCCTGTGATTTCCCACTTTTGTTCCTTTGCTTTTCTCTTGCTGTGTTCTCTGCCTGGGATATCCTTTCTTGTCTCCTAATGTCTAAATCCTTTTTGGACTAAGAAATATATTTAAGATGATGGTTTTCATTATAAAGAAATAGAAAATTTGGAAAACAAAAAGAAAAAATTTGGAAAACAAAAAGAAAAAAAGTTGGGAATTCCTTGGCAGTTCAGTGGTTAGGACTCAGCACTTTCACTGCGGGGGCTCAGATTCAATCCCTGGTCCGGAAACTAAGATACCGCAAGCCGCCTGGCATGGCCAAAAAAAAAAAAGAGAGAGAAAAAAAATTGTTGGATATCCCATCATCCAAAAATAACCAAGGACACCTAGCTCAGGTCAAGTACTCTACCTGACTACACCTGACCCTCCCTGAGAGCCCCTCCTCTAATATATGGAACAAACCGGGTTCCCGTCCCCTCATATATTTAGAAGTACTTATATAGCTACAAACATCAGGATCAAACCATGTATACATAATGTTTAATATTCTTTTTTCCATTGGGCAGATTATAAACTAAAATTGCAGAATACATTTTATTTTTTTTTAAAGATTTTTGAGGGTAGGAGTATTTTTTTAATTATTATTTATTTGGCTGCGCTGGGTCTTAGTTGTGGCATGTGGGCTCTTTAGTTGTGGCTTGAGGGATCTTTAGTTGCGGCATGTGGACTCTAGTTCCCTCACCAGGAATAAAACCCGGGCCCTGTGCATTGGGAGTGCAGGGTCTTAACCACTGGACCACCAGGGGAGGGAAGTCCCCGCAGAATACATTTAAAATGTCTTCTACAACCAGGAAATTTGGAAAAGAGATAAAAGAAAGTGAATTACCCCATGCCAACATCAAAACACAGCTACAGGTCTCCCTTTTGTATATTTCTCATCTAATCATTTTTTTTTAAATGTTAGATGCTTCTATTTATTTAAACTCTTACCTCTATAGATAACATTGGTAGTAATGGTACCCACCTGACAGGGTTTTGAGGAGACTTAAACGAGATGAATGAAATGTAGTCCCTGATCCAGTGGAGCTCATGGCACATGGCCGGGAAGGGAGGGGTGGGAGCAGCGGGGCGATCAAGTAGTGATAAAACCACATGCTCGGGGACATAAAAGGGGAGCGGTGCAGCGTCGCAGTGGTCAGGAACAATGTTCTGCAGCCGCGTCTCAGCCACAGACACACTGTGAGGCTAGGCAAATGCCTTCACCTCCCTCCACCTGTTTCCAGTTGGTTTTCTGTGAGAATTGGTTCACATGGACAGCATCTTTGCTGCGGTTGTGGGGGGGGGGGGGCGGGGGGAGAGGTGAGCTTCATGTCCTCTGACGCCACTGTCTTGATCCACCTCCAGCCTCAGTTTCCTCTTGCGTAAAATGGGCATAGATTCAATAAGATAATGCATGTCAAGGGCTTAGCTCGTGCCTGGAGCATCATGAAGACTTCATCAACGAGAGTTAGGGCCAAGTTTTATGAAAGCTTGGATGCTGGCGATTGGAGGATGCACCACTGTCTATTAAATGATACTATCCCGTTCACTGTAAAGACACATGGTGATTCCAGAGAGGTCAAAATGTGGAGAAAAAAGTCTTACATTATACCTTATAATGTAGAGATATCTTACATTATATACGATGTTATGCACAGAAGGGTCTGGAACGTTGGAGAAGGAACACACTCCTCTGTGACACTCTCAATTTCTCTGTCCAGGTCTCTACCTTCAGCTTCATTTCGTCTCTCTCCTGTTCCAGCAGCTTCTCACATTCTTCCACTAGGTGGCGCCCGGGCCCCGGGAGCCCGCAGCGGGAGCTCACGCCCCAGAAGTTCGTCCACCCCTCCCGCTTCCCCTTTCTCTTCTTCTTTCCTTTTCTCTCCATTCCTATCTTTCTTCCCGTCAGCGCTCAGAGGCTCTCTGGAGGACTCCAGAGCTTGAAGAACAGCCACGGGGCCCTTGCAGCTCACCCAGTCCATCCCAAGTTGCCTTCCTTACAGCTAGCCCCTAGCTGTCTCCAGTACTCACTTGCACACCTTCAGGGACAGGAAACTCACTACCTTATGAGGATCCTGTTCTGGAAGGAATCCATGTACTCGAGCTCTGAAGATAAACCCAGCTGGGTTCTAATGTCTCACTTTTGCTCTTTGCTCGGTGGTGGTTCAAACCCTTGTCTTGCTTTGTTGATGGGTGAATCCCCAGGGCCTGGCACAAGAAAGCACTCATTGAGTTGGTAAATGAGTAATTAAATGAACAAACTCAATCGTCTTCAGTTTCTTCACATGCAAAATGGGTTTATAATAGTATTTACCTCATAGATTTGTGAGGATTAAACACAACAGGACCTCAAACAGGCTTAGGCTCGCTTCTGGCACATAGTAAGTTCCATAAATATTTCTTTCATTTTCTTTTATAGCTATGGATATCTCTCTTTCTTTTACCTGAAAGTTCTCCTTTAGAGCAAACAGAATCCTGATCCCTAGGACTTCCACACACAGGCCTTGGTCTTAGTCCTGTCCCTTGGAGCCAAAAGATTTGGCTTTTTCCAAAAGATTCAGCTTCTCCAAAAGGTACAGTTCTGCAGACCTGTGTGCCAAGCACTGGGTTTACCAAGACAAAGGCATGACCATGGTTTCTTCCCTCGGGTGCCTCTTTGTCTAGCCAGGGAAAGAGACAAGCAATAGTAGCGGCTCAGGGAAGATTTTGAATGAATAGTAGGACTTATTTACTGAGCCTTTACTGCACCTCACTTCATTCTTCCACCTGTATTCCTGGGCATGCTGACCCCATGTTATAGATGAAGGAACCAAGGCCCAGATAGGTCACATGAGCTGGTGAGTCCAGATCCAGGATTTGGATCCTGTCTGCTGGCAGAGTCCTCATCTTACCCTCTAAACCCTGTTATCACTTCACTCTAGAGGATGCTTGGCCCGTGGGAAATTTCCTGTTCCTGAGCATTCCACCACCACTACCATGACGTTATGGCTATTACGTGGCTTCCCCGCATCTGTTCCCCATCTCTCCCACCCTCACAGTCCTATTTGGCTCTCTTGGAATCCCATGTGATTGACTGGGGGTGGGGGTGGCACCTCCAGTCCCAGGGTGGGCTCTGATGGCTTAGACCAAGCAATGTGTCATTCCCATATCCTCGGTCACAAAAACGGACACTACCTCAGCCAGAGCCAGTGATTTGTCGGAAGTCAGCATGGCTTTTAGAGGAGAGAAGCTGCTTTTTGCTTCTGCAGAACTACTGGGAGGGATGCTGTTTCCTGGAGAGTCTGTTGAGGGGATGTGAGATCTGGAGGTGCAGCAGTTTTGCTGCCAAAAGAGGATCCCTTTTGAGGGTGAAGCCTATATACAGAGGAAGGCAGAGCCAGAGACTTCATGGAGAAAAAGAACCTGGTCTGTGTTTTTATTAGTTGCTATTGTTTTGTACAGAGCACCCTAATCTGAACTGCTTAAAATGGCAAACATTTATTATCCCGCATGTTTGAGGGTTGGGAATTGGGAGAGCCTAGATGGATGGTTCTGGCTCAGGGTTTCATGAGTTTATAGGAAGATGTTGGCTGCACTCATCTGAAGGCTTGACTGGGGCTGGGAGACCCACTTCCAAAATGACCCACATACATAATTGTTGGGAGAAGCCCTCAGTCCCTCACCAAGTGGGTCTTTCCATGGCAGATGGCTTCCCCCAAAGAGCAGGGGGTGGGACCAACAGTACCTTCTAGAACCTAGTCTCTGAAGCTGTATGCTGTCATTTCCACTTTTTTCTATCTTCCAGAAGCAAGTCACTGAGTCTAGCCCACACTCAAGGGGAGAATAATTAGGCTTCCTTTGAAGGGAGTGTTGAAATGTTTGTGGATTAGTTGTTTCTTTTTAATGGATACTTTTTTTAAAAAATTGAAGTATAGTTGATTTACAATGCTGTATTAGTTTCTGGTGTACAGCAAAGTGATTCAGTTATACTTATATATATGTATTCTTTTTCATATTCTTTTCCATTATGGTTTATTACAGAACACTGAATCTAGTTTTCCATGCTATATAGCAGGGACTTTTTTTTATCTATTTTATATAAAGTAGTTTGTATCTGCTAATTCCAAGCTCCTACTTTATCCTCCTCCACCCCATTTCCCCTTTGGTAACCATAAGTTTGTTTTCCATGTCTGTGAGACTGTTTCTGTCTCACAAATAAGTTCATTTATGCCATATTTTAGGTTCCACATGTAAGTGATATCATATGGTATTTGTCTTTCTCTGAATTACTTCACTCACTGTGATCATCTCTAGGTCCATCCAAATGGCTGCAAATGGTTTTCATTCTTTTTTTTTTTTAAAGATTTTTTTGCTGTGGACCATTTTTAAAGTCTTTATTGAATTTGTTACACTATTGCTTCTTTTTAAGCTTTGGTTTTTTGGCTACTAGGCATGTAGGATCTTAGCTCTGACCAGAGACTGAACTCACACCCCCTGCATTGGAAGGCAAAGTCTTAACCACTGGACTGCCAGAGAAGTCCCTGTTTCATTCTTTTTTATGGCTGAGTAGTATTCCATTGTACATACACACCACATCTTCTTTTTCCATTCACCTGTTGATGGACATTTAGGTTGCTTCCATGTCTTGGCTATTGTAAATAGGGCTGCTGCGAACATTGGGGTGCATGTATCTTTTCAAATTAGAGTTTTCTCTGAATATATGCCCAGGAGTGGCATTGCTCAATCATATGACAACTCTATTTTTAGTTTTTTAAGGAACCTTCATACTGTTTTCCATAATGGCTGCACCAATTTACATTCCCACCAACAGTGTAGGAAAGTTCCATTTTGTTATGGACTGGTTTTAACCAACCACTATAGTGACATCATTTGAGATGCTGGATCAAGCTCACACCTGAGGATCCATCTCTGAAAGTTTAGATACATGAGTTAGTTCATTCCCTTTATTGTTGAAGCCAGTTTGAGCTGGGTTTTCTGGTCCATGCAAATCAATGAGCCTGGGTTAGTACCTCCAGTGCCTCATGGGAAGTGCCTTCGTCTGCCTCATCTCATTCTCCAGACCTGCCTTGTCTGACCGTGTCCCTCTTAAGTATAGTGGTGAGAGCTGGACCCAGGCTCCAGGAGAAGTTCTTTATCCTAAAACAAAGTACATGCCACGGTTCCATGACTACTAGTGAAGATAGATGTGGGAAAACCACGCTGCTCTGTTGATTCATGATCCATCAAATTCATTTGTCCGCTGGCAGCTCCTGTTAAGACATGACTTTTCCATCCTGGACCTGCCCTTAAACATTTGGCAACAATTTCCAAGTCTCTCCGGATCGGGCCCCTTCAAGAGGAGAGGGAGAGAGGAATCAATCCCATGGTCAAGTGGGAAGTGTTGTGGGTCCACCTCCACCCTGACTGTGAGCAGGTCCCTGCTCCTCTCTGGGCCTCAGTGCCCTCCCTTATGAAACAAGGTTACAGTAACATGTCTGAACATGCTTTAGGGTTTTCTTAGTTCCATTCTGTCTAGAGGAGACATGAAATTTAAGAAGTAGCCTCACTCAGACAATCTGGGTCTTGTGTGCTCATAGCAGAGATAAAGTCATACACTTTATGCCCTTTGCCATCTGCCATCTCATTTGATCCTCCCAGAAGCCAGTGAGAAGCCAGTGAGGAGACAGGACAGCAGATCTGCAGAACAGACATGGTCTCACCTCCAGGGCCTGTGATAAAATAGCCGCTGTCATTTATTGAGAACTTTCTGCTCGCTGTGTGCCAAGTACTTCACGTGTGATCATTTCATTTCATTCTCACGTCAACCCTGCTGGGTGGTTACTATTACTACCCCGTTTTACAGATAAGAACCATGGAACCCAGAGGGGTGAAGTAACTGTCCAAGGAAAAGGAAGTGAAAGGAAGCAATGGAGCTGGGATTCAAACGCAGCTTGAACATCTCAGAGGCTGCCTGTGTTTTCCATCACATGACACTCTCTCTTGGTATAAACAGGAGCACAAGGGTGGAAGTAGGGTGGGGCAAAACTAGGAATCCAGAGGCTTGGGACCTTGAGTCAACTCTGAACACTTAAGCTTGTTCTGTGGCCAGGGTGAATCTCCCATCTCTCTGAGCTTCAGTTTCCTTATCCTTAAAACGCGGATAATGATTCTCACCTGAATTACAAGAACTCGGGCGAAAAATGTTTGCAGTGAGGGCGTGTGTGTGAGCATGGCTTTTGTACTGCAGCGCTGTCTCAATGTTAGAGATTGTTGTTTTTCTTAATCCCGGAGCAGGAGCTGGAGCAGGAAGCAGGCAAGCTGACCAGGGTGGGCCAAGTGTCCCAGAGTGGCTGTTTCCACGCTTGGTGTACACAAAAGTCCCCTGGAAAGGAAGAGGCAGGGCAGGAAGAAAGGCCAAAGCCCTGGGTTCTTTTTTTTTTTTTTTTAACTGGGTTAGATGTCTTTATTAAAATTTTTGGTATAAAGTTTGGCATTTCATGTATAGTGGATTTTTTGCATTACTTTATTATTTTAAGAACTTTTATTGAGATAAAATTGACATATAATAAACTGCATATATTTAAAGTATACGATTTGATATTTTTTTCTTAGTAGTAATGTATATGTGGCAACCCCAACCTCTCGATTCATTTCACCCCAACTGCCCCCCTGCCCCCCCCACCCCACCCCCCACCCCCCCCGCCACCCCGGGTTCTTATCTAGAACTTCCCTTCACTCCAGGGCCCTCCAGGGGAAGAGAAACTCTGGACTGTCACCATGGAGTTCCAAGCGTTCCAGAGGGCTCAGTGAGAAGGAAGGCTGTCATCGCCTGACCCAGCGGCAGCCAGAGAGAGGCCCGGATGGGCTGGCTGTAATCCTCTCCTCACAGCCTCTGTCCTTGCTCTGCCCTGGTCTCACTGTCCTACCCGAGGCCCAGCCCCCGGAGCCCATCTTACCAAGAGGAACAGCAGACTTCGGACCCCAGCAGTGATGGCCAACTGCCCGACCCTACCGAGCGGGAGCTTTGGAGGGCGGCTGGAATTTGGAGTCGAGACACCCAGGCTCGGGTTCTGGTTGAGTCCTCTCCCTTCCCTGGGCCTCACTGTCTCCCCTGTGAAATAGGAACATCAGCGAAGGGTACCGGCACACTGCAGTCTCACCCTGGGGTGAAGCAAGAGCCACCTGCTGTGCCTGTCGCAAAGCGCCGCGCACCCTTCTTCCTGGGCCGCCGGAGAAACACACACGTGCTGCCCTCTTGTTTGGTGGTCACAGTCCACACTCAAGCCGTCTTTATTATTTTGTGTCTCTGATTCTTCCTGAATTCCAGGACTTCCTTGCTCCCAATTAGGCTGAGAGGTCCTTAAGGATGAGAAGCTGGGGCCTGCGCACTGCTGCGCTCTTCTCGGAGCCTGGTACAGGGCTGAGCACAGAGTGAACCTCAGACCCGTTTACTGATGGTGCTGCTGGGCTGTCCTGAGGGCCCTTGATGGACACTGCGTCCACTCCCAGTGCCTGCTGGAAACAGTTGTGGCCACACAGGGGAGAATCCAGCCTTCTGATCCCGGCTCCACTCCACTCAGACTGTGTAACTTTACACTGGGCCCTTCCCCTTTCCCAGAAGCATCTGTGTTTCTTCAAAATGTGCTGGATACTGTAGCTCCAGGTGGAGTGAGCAGTGGATATTCCTGGGTGGTGGGGAGAGGCCAAGGGCATGAACTGGTACTCCAGCCCTTACCCCACCCCCAGAGCTGCTCTGTCCTTCACTTTTTTTTTTTTTTAATATTCATTTATTTATTTGGCTGCACTGGGTCTTAGTTGTGTCACGCGGGATCTAGTTCCCTGACCAGGGGTTGAACCCAGACCCCCTGCAATGGGAGCAGAGTCTTAACCACTAGACCACCAGGGAAGTCCCTGTCTTTCACTTTTAACCTTTATGCATTGGGATTTCACATGAGATTTTTGTTTTGTTTTATTTTGTTTTTTAAGGCTTTCCTGAGGCAAAGCTGATGCACCATACACTGGCATACTTAAACTGTTGCTGCGCGGGCTTTCTGTAGTTGCGGAGAGCTGCGGCTACTCTTTGTCGCAGTGCGCAGGCTTCTTATTGCAGAGCACGGACTCTAGGTGCACAGGCTTCAGTAGTCGTGGTTCGAGAGCTCTAGAGCTCAGGCTCAGTAGTTGCGACGCATGGGTTTAGCTGCTCCACAGCATGTGGGATCTTCCCAGACCAGGGATTAAACCCGTGTTCCCTGCATTGGCAGGCGGATTCTTAACCACTGTGCCACCAGAGAAGCCAGTCCATTCCTTTTTAATGCTGTCTGGTGCTCTGCTGCACAGACCCACCACCATTGTTTACCCAGTGACCTGTTGATGGGCATTTGGGTTGTTTCCAGTTTTTAGCTACTGCAAATGCATGTTCCTGCTTTGAGTGTTCTTGTGCACAAGATTTTATCTGAAGAGGTTGCACTATTTTAAAAAAAGCTAGATAACATGATCCCCAAAGTCACTGGCTTTTAAGGAGCTGTTGTGGGGAGTCAAGGACTAAGGGAGCTGCCTTTTTTCGAGCTCCTACAGGTGCCACGCACCTGACCACATCTGCTCATTCAATCACAGCAAGTCTGGGAAGCAGGTGCCATTGTTATCCCCAGTTTGCAGATAAAATAGCTGAGGCGTGGAGGCATGGATGTGGCTGACTGATGACACACATCTAGGCTGTGGCAGAGCCGTGACTCAGCCCCAAGGTCTAGCTGCCTCTCACAGCTACCGCTCGTCTGTGAAGAGAACCAGCACTGGTTCCTTCTTCCTCTGACTCACCGTGTGGTTGGGGTTGATGTTTGCATTGACTCCGATTGTGCTGGGCCCACCGGGGACACCCTGTCAAACCTGGGAGGCACCGCGGGGACCTGTGGCCGGAGCAGTGGCAGGAAGTGAGTCAGCCACGCTCGTGAAGGGCACCGGCTCCTGGGCTGGGCAGAGGGGGACAGAAGGGAGCCCCTTGTTACGTCGAGGCCCCTGGGCTTTCCATACGTGTTTTCTCTTATAACGTTCACAGTAACTCTGTGAGGTAGGAATGATCATCTCCATCTTAGAGATGAGAAAACTGAGGCTCAGGAGAGTCTCAGGATTCTGTCCGCCTCAAGGAATAGAAAAGCCAATTGAAAGTGGCTTAAACCATAAATACATTTAACTGACGACGCCTCCACAGTTCTAGGTCTGGCAGGTGCCAGCTTCTTATCCAGGGTCCCCCAGGCCCTCAGGACCCCAGCTCTTTCCCCCATCGTGGGCTTCATCCTCCACGTCTTGGCTTATCCCTCCCCTGCAGCCCCAGAAAAGCTGTAACAGTTTCAGGGATCACGAGCCAACAAAGGCTTCTGGAGGCAAACAGGGTACCCTCCACTCCCTTGTCATCCCTTTTAAGACGGAGGAGACCCGCCTTGGAGCTCCCAGCAGATTTCCTCTCACTTGTCATTGGCCAGAATTGCCTAAACCAATCCCTGGGTTAGGGAACAGACCTCCCTTGTGGCCCAGACCCATCAGGTGCCACCTCCTGGGAGGGGCCCTCCTGGAGGTCGGATGCTGAGGTGGGGGGTTTGTTCCTGAGGAAGATGGGGTCCACCTCAGAGAAGGGACTTGCTCAAGGTGGTCCAGCTGGTCAGAGGAGCAAATTGAGGCTCCTGTTGTAAAACCAGGAGCTTCTTTAGGCCAGTCCCACTGCTCCATCAATACTTTATGTGCCAGCTGTGCCTTACCCCACCACCTACACGATGCTATTATTATACCCACTTTACAGATGGAGACATGGAGGCACAGAGAATAAGAAGCTTGCCTGAGGTCACACAGCCAGAAAGTGGTGGCCCTGATATTTGAACCCTGCCTGGTATTCCAGGATTCCACCACACACAAAGGTCAAAGGAGGGGCTTGGGGAAGGCCCAGATGAGTGAGTCAGAGGGTGGCAGGGGCAGCCCCCAGGACAAATAGGGATTGCTGAGCAGTGACAGGTGGAGGCCAAGCTGCTTGGGAAGCACAGTGGCCAGGAATGGGGCTGGGACCAGGCCAGCTGGCAGGCCCAGTCCAGCCTGCAACATGAGCCCAGGAGGCATCACCACCCACCCACCTCGCCTGCCTCTCGAGTTCCAGGTCTCTTGCCCAGGCCCCCTGCTCCAATTTCCAGGTGGAAAAACTGAGGCTGATCTTGCATAAAAGTTTGGTTTGTTTGTTTTTATCTGTTTCATTCACTGCCTCATCCCTTTGGCCTAGAAGAATGCTGGCACATAGTAGGCATTTGATAAGCACTCGTAGAATGAATGACTGACTCGTTGAATGAATGTGGGTTTTCCGAGGCACTTAGCATTGCAACAGAAAGCTGGCCTGTCAGACCAGAGCCTCTTCTTCGACCCCTGACGTCACACACGGGAGGACCACCGGGGGTCGGGGAAAAGGATATACCCTCACAAGGCACACGGGCTCTCACAGACGCAACATGGAATACATTTCCCCCAACAACCAGACACACACACCCACACCTCTTTAGTTACAAAGAACTCCCTCAGCCTACTTAAGCATAAATGGGGGGCGGAGGCAGAGAGGGTTACGGACAGGATGCTTGTGTAAGGGCAAGGGCTGGAAGAGCAGCCCCAGCTCCAAGGAGCCAGAAACAAAACCAGAAAAAAATGACATCACCCGCCACCACCCCTGCCCATCTGGGCTGCATGCCTACTTTTCTCTCCCCTTCTCTGATCGCTAGCTTTCTCAGGACTCCTGGCTCCCTCAGCCCCAGCTTTGCAGGTCCTCTCAGTTCAAACACCCACAAAGGCAGATGTCTAGGTTTCAACTTCAAATTCGAGGAGAGTGAACCTGATTGGCCAGCTGGGGTTGGAAGCTGCCCCTGGTTGAGGGGCCACTGCCCACGAGCCAGGGTAGTGAGAGCAGACCCTGAGGATGGGAGTGTGAGTGTCTTCTCTAAGAGGGATGTGGAAGGTGGAGGAAGTGATGCCTTCCCAGCATCTAATCCCTTCCCAGCCCCCATCCTTCAGACAAGAAGTCTTGAAAATCTCCTGTGACGGCGCTCTTACTATCCGTACAGCACAATGCCATCCATTGTCCCTTATTATTCATTATTGGCTGAGGGCTCTTAAGTCATCCTTTCTTCTGAACTAGACATTGCTCATTTGCTCACATCTGTAGCTGCAGCATTTACACAATCCTAAGTCAAGGCAACCTCCTGTTCCCTCATTCTGCTTCTTTGGCTGTTATAAACAATTTTTACACCCTGTAGAGCCAAACCCCATATAAGAGAGGATCTGATTGGTTCTCTTCACTCGCCAGATTGTCAGGGCTCCCCCTGTTGGCCAGAGCATTCAAGCCAGCTTGCCCATTGGTTGCCAGCCAACCTATAGCATGGCTTTCCAAGGGCCGGAGGCCCACCCATCCCTGGACAGTGATATTTGGGGTCATTTTTTAGCTTTGGCTTTTGCAAGTGTTTTCTCCTCTTATCCTGATTTTCCTGTGGGCCGGGTCCAATTCCCTGGGCTCCCACCTCCATCCCAGTTCTTTGTTCGTTGTTTACGGAGGCTTATTCTTCTCCTTCCTGGTGTTTCCCCACCTTTTCCCTGCCGATTGCACGTTTTGGACACAGCTCTGAGCATTTCAAGCAATGGCCACATGTATCGCTGTGGGCAAGTTTCTTCCCCTCTTTGAGCCTCAGTTTTCCCAAGTGTATATTGGGGCCACTAATTCCCACCTCACACGGTTACTAGGAGAATGAAAGGAGTCCATGTATGGGAGCTCCTACCCAGAACTGGACCCTAAACAAACTCACTGTTGGCCCCTCCTTTTGGCATCAGCTCTTAGTTAAAGCAGTCTAAAGACCTGAGAGGTAGAGCTGGACCAGGAGAGAGAAGAGTCTTGAGTTCAAGCTTCAGCTGGGCATCTAACTTGCTGTGTGTCCTTGGGAAACTCTCTTCGCCTCTCTGGGATCAGTTTTCCCATCTGTCAGATGAGGATTGGACCAAAGGAGGATTTCCCAAACTACAAAATGGGGTTTAATAGCACACCATACACAAAAAGAGAGATTGAATCTTTGACCAAAAGTGTTGGGAAAAGCTACTTAATATCCATTAGAGTATTAAAGCCTCTGGGGCTGTGCTTTCCAATATGGTGCCCACTAGCCACATGTGATTATTTAAATTAAGTGAATTCAAATGAACTAAAATTTAAAACTCAGTTCCTCACCAGCTACATGTCCAGTGCTCAATAGACACGTGTGGCCAGTGGCACCGTATTGCACAGAAGTGATCAAGGCCTTCCCTTGATCACAGGATGGTGTCTTGTGGTACTAAAGTCAGAGGAGGCCTGCTTCACGTTAACCCAGCATTTCCCACACACATTTGATCACGCCACCTCTACGGAACATCTATGACCAGCATAAGAAATAAAACTGCTCCCAGGGATGCAGTCTGGAAGATGTTGAACTAGAAGATGTCTCAGGGCCCCTCCAACTCCAAGAGTGAAGAAGAGGAAATGTTCTGATTTCTCTTAGGGGAGGAAACCATCTGTTTCCAGCATTTCTGTTGTGTATAACTGATTCACTTTGCTGTACACCTGAAACTAACACAACATTATAGATCAACTATACTCCAATAAAAATAATTTTTAAAAAGACATTATAATTGTAGGAAGAGAGACAACTCGATACAGCTGGGATGCCCTGGGAGGGAGAGGGGGCAGGGAACCTAACTGTTCAGGGTAATAAAGGAAGTGGAATTTGGAGGAGGAGATGGAAGAGGAGATGAGAGTGGGTTGAAGGTGAGAGAGAGTCTGGCGATCTGGTGGGAAGAGGAAGTCAAGGCAGGAGGGAGGACCAGGAGCCAAGGTGGCTCAAGGACTTGAGAACAGAGAGCTCTGATGTTTCAGGTCATCTGTACGCAGCTGCATTGCAAGGCAACACCCCTTGCCCACCACCCATGAATCAGTGAATGTCTACCACATCTTGGCCTTGCAATGACCTTGGGGAAATTTTTATAAAGGGGAAAGTTCAACTTTTGGGCTGCCAGTGGAGCAGAAAGGGCCTTCAAGGGAGTTGAGAACGGAAGGAGATCAAGAATTCAGCAGAAGCAGGTTAAATGGAAGGAGGAAGTGAAGAAGTTGACTAGGAGAAATTGTTGGCACCAGGGACCGGTTTGGTGGAAGACAATTTTCCCACGGGTGGGGCGGGGAAGGAAGGGAGATGGTTCAGGCTGCAATGCGAGTGATGGGGAGGGGCAGATGAAGCTTCGCTCACTGGCCCACAACTCATCTCTTGCTGTGCAGCCAGGCTCCTGACAGGCTGTGGACCAGTACTGGGGGTTGGGGACCCCTGTGTTATGCTTCTCCCATCAAAATGGGGTTTTGTATGCCTTCCCCTTGAATATGAATTTTGTGACTGCTTGACCAATAGAATACAGGAAGTGACCCAAATCTTAGGAGACTGGAAGGTTCACTGCCTATTTCTAGGAACACCTATTCTTGGAATCCAGCTGCCATGCTGTGCCCAGGGCACATTTAGAGGCCACGTGTAAGTGTTTTGGCCAACAGCCCCAGCTGACATCCCAGTTGATGACCAGTGTCAACTGCCAGGCATGTGAGTGGAGGAAGCCTCTAGCTCACTCCAACCCATCCACCATCTGATCACAACCACGTGAAGAACGCTGAGAGTGAACCCAGCCTAGCTGAGCACAGTCAACCCATATCCATGAGAAATAGTAATAAAGTGGTATTGTTTTAAGCTACTAAGTTTTTTGTTTAATTTATTTTCCAACAATAGTTTAATTGAAACAGAGACAAGCTATGAATCCCTCACAGTGAGATAGGATATGAAAGCCCATTTTTCATGAAATCTTAAAGCACAGGGGGTCCCCCAGCAAGCTGTTAGACTTGGAAGATGAGAGGGGTGACATCTGCAGGAACTTGGTGTAAGATAGAGTTTCTGCTGTGACCTTGAGGAGTTGGCCAGAGACTCACCAGGTGAGAGAGAGAAAAGTGTCCACAATGACTCAAAAGTTTCTATCTTGAGCAACTGTCCTCAGTGAGAGCAGGAGCTGAAACTGGGAAAGAGGAGAAGAAGAGGACCAGCAGGCTTGGAGGAAGACGAGGAGACCAGTTTTGGACACAATGTTGCATTTGCAAAGTGTCTTCTATAAATACCAGAACTTGCTGATACACTGAGAAAAACAGATGAATTCTTGCCAGAAGCTTCAGCTCATGTTCCCAAAGTAAAGAGCTGAGGAGCCTGAACCCCAAACCTCATTCATAAATGCCCATGCTAATTCATTTGTTCATTCATTCATTCACTCATTCATTCATTCACTCATTCATTCACTTATTCAGTAACCCATTCAGGCAGGTATGCTTAAGAGCCCAGACCCTAGAGCCAGATTTCCTGGGTTCAAAGCCTAACATTAACCCTTACCTACCTGTGTGGTCTTGGGGAGGTGACATAATCTCTCCGTACCTCAGCTTCCTTATCTCTAAACAGGAATGATAGTAACAGTATTGTATTATTATAAAGATTAAAAGAGAACAGTGTTTGGAACATAAGTGCATATCACACGTTAGATATTAATATTCAACAAATAATTTTTGTGCTGGATCCCAGCAGTGAACAGGGCAGTCCCAGGACCTGCCCCATGAGGCTTACATTCTTTTCCTTATTCAACACCTGGGCCCTATGCTTTCTCAGGTTTTCTTTCATGTGTACTGCCCCATTTGATCCTCAGAAAGGCCCCATGAGGTTGGCATGACACTGACCTTCTCCCCATGTGACAGAGGTGGAAACTGAGGCCCAGAGAGGAGTTTTGATGTCCTCTTCGCATGGCGCTTCAGTCTGCTGGCACAAGTATGTGTGTCCCTTCAACAAAGGCACTCCGACATGAGCAGCCCCCTGTCTCCCATCAGCTAGCTGTGCTTCCTCTGCCCAGAAGCCCTCCAGCAAATGAAATCTCAACAGTGAGTAACCTCCTACCCCCGAGCAGGGATCTCTGCAGCCCCCCAGGCAGAAGTTCTGGAGTCATGAGGTCAGGGACCTGTGCTCATGTTGCCCCCCTCCCTGCTTGGTCTCCTAGGTGAACTGGGTGTTTTTCCACTTCGTGGGACCACACCAAACCCCACCCAATATCATCTTCGTGGATGCCTGAAATTCTACCATTCATGATTCATTCTTTCAAGTTGAGCAATGGCTCCCGGGAACATCTCCTGTAATAGCCAAAATCCTTCTGGAATGGATTGCCAATACCTTAGTGAACCAAAAGCTGGCCTTGAAGATGTCACCTTACTCCTACAAGTGAAGAAACTCTGGTGCAGAAGGAAAAGTGACTTGCCCAAGGGCACATAACCAGTCAGTGGCCAAGCCAGGACCAGAAGCTGACACTGCTTCCTTGCCCCATAGGAGGGACATGTGATGCTCCTGTGCACCTCCTGCTCGTTTACAGCCTGAAAGAGCTTCCCCACCAGAGCTCCCCTGATTCAGGCCAGCCCTACGAGCAGGCCAGCCTCCCTGATGCACGTAAGTTGCTTTGGGCTGCCACGACCATGCTCTCTTCTTCCGATAACAGGGCCTGGTTTATTATTTAGGGAAATAGCCTAAAGGTACTATTCATTGGTCCCTGCTGCTGGATCCCTGGAGTGGCCCTAGTTCAGCTCCTCCTCCCATTCTCTGGGCAGCCCCAGATCC
The DNA here is from genome assembly GCF_030028045.1 of Hippopotamus amphibius kiboko. Classification (NCBI taxonomy): domain Eukaryota; kingdom Metazoa; phylum Chordata; class Mammalia; order Artiodactyla; family Hippopotamidae; genus Hippopotamus; species Hippopotamus amphibius. Next base: position 19,173,392 of record NC_080186.1, read on the forward strand.
TTCCAAGGTATTCCTTTTGTTTGTTGTTGTTTAAGCCAAAGTTGCTTTCTGTTGCTGGCTTCTCAAGAACTCTAATTGAGGGACTTCTGTGGTAGTCCAGTGGGTAAGACTCTGCCTTCCCTACGCAGGGGGCCCGGGTTTGATCCCTAGTCAGGGACCTAGGTCCCACATGAATGCCACAACTAAGAGTCCACATGCCACAACTAAGAAGGCTGCATGCCACAATGAAGATCCCGCGTGCTGCAATGAAGAATAAATAAATAAATAAATAAATAAATAAATAAATAAATAAATAAAATATTAAAAAGGAAGAAAGAAATTAAGCCATGGAGATTTGGCAATTAAGAAAAGAAAAAGAACTCTAATTGACATACCCACACTACAGATGAGAAGAATGAGGTGTGGAGAGGAAATGTGAATAGTAAGACGAGCCAGGACTGCAACCCAGGTGTCTTGCCTCCCTGCCCAGGCTTTTGCCTCCCACCACACTGCCACCTCTGAGCAGTTGGGGCCTGAGGAAAGAGGATGGTAGAGAGGAGTGCAAGTGAACAGGCCTGAACAGAGACAGCACAGTGGCTACTAGAGAGGTCTGGGGATTAGGCAGGTCTGAGTTTAAATCCCAGATCTGTCACTTACTAGTTAAGAAGCCTTGAACAAGTCATTTAATTTCCTCAGAACCTACCTTCCCTCAGCTGTAACATAAGGAGAAAAGAACCTTTTAAAGACATAAACCTCAGGGAATACCATTGGTGATTAGAGCACTGGGTGGATTTTAGTCTTCACACATATCCCTTGGCTGGGTTCCCTTGTGCAGTGAACAACCTGGACAACTGTACACAACAGCCCTACAGATAGATAATACTTGCCTTATATGGTTGTTATAAGGACTAAATGAGATAAAGTCTTTGTCACTGTGCCTAACACTTAATAAGTGCTCAATAAATAGTAGCTAAATATTATGACACCATCATCACAGGCTCTGTCTGGAAGGTCTCCTGAAGTCTGTGTTGAAACTGCAAGTCCTAGGTTCTTCCCTTCCTCACTGTCCACCCCCCAACCTCATAACCTTTCCTGAATGGCCTCGGTGCCCTGCCTCTCCTTCCAGGGCTCTGCAGGCTTGGCTGAGTTGCTGGGGAACAGGGTTCAGGCCTCGTCTAGCACACCATGGCTTTCAGTCTGGCGAAGGCCCCAGATATGCCAGGGCCAGATGACAAGTCCTTCCTGTTCCAAGGTTCTGAAGGTTCCAGCAGAGTGCTCTGCCCTCCAGCCTCCCCCTTCAGCCCTGAGGCAGATGGAAATCAGAACGCAGAGTATCTTCAGTATCTTCGAGGACCACCTACAGCAGGCCCAGTAGCCCCCATAGCAGTCCAAGCTTCTTCACGCCTCCTTCCTTCCCCCCAGGCAGGCCCAAGCAGCCAGAGACAGGAATGGCTAGACCCAGAGCCTCTGGGAGAGCCACGTGCGCCAGCCCAGTGCCTGCCAGCTCCCAGGCTGATCTCACAATGGCTCCTTTCACCAGGGAGAGGAACTGGCCCCGCTGGAGCCTGAGGGGTGATGTCCCAGGCCCCCAAGGGTGTGGAGTAGGAGGTCAGAAACTCAGGAAGGTGTGGCTGAGGCTGGGAGAGGGGAAGGTGCTCAGCCCCTGTCACCACTACCACCTGATGCTGAGACCACCCCACAACCAGGGCTACAGAGATCAGGTTCCTTGGGGCCTGGGGGTGGGGGGATGAGTAAGTGTGGGAGCAGATGGAGGGCAAGAGTTAGTCATGGGGTTCTGGGGGGAAGGGAGGCTGGGCCCTCAGCCCACGCTCTCGCTGGCATCTGCAGGCCCATAGCAAAAGGGTGACGTGGTCTTGGTCCTTGAAACAGCCCTTCCAGTAACAATTGGGGCATCCCAGCCAGGCATCTTTTGCATCTCCCCCTGGTCTCCATGCCTTCTGCCCCAGGCCTCCAGGATCTCTTAAAGGGACTTGCATCTTCCTACAATTATCTCTGCCCCATTAGCTCCCCCTTCTCCACTCCTAGTGCCCGAATCTTAACTGCTCAATCCCTGAATTAAAGCCCTCACTGGCTCCCCAATGCCCAAAGGACAATGACCTCAAGGTCCAGACTGTCATCTTTGCCCACCCAGTATCCATTCCTTTTCCTCATTATCTCCAAATTCCTTTATTCCAGGGAAGCCATCCCTCGCTCACTCTGTCCATATGGTTCGGGTGGGGCTCATGCCTAAGGAAAGTCATGGGACCCCCAACCTGGCCAATCAAAGTAGTTCAGCCCCTCCCCCTATACAGTGATTGGTTCAGGTGTAGTCATGTGACCCAAACCAGTCCAGGGAGATTCAATTCCAGAGCCTCTGTTTAAACATTTGGAATTGGGATGGTGTCAGTCTGGAGCTGCCTCCATTTGGAAAGGAACTGCTCCAGAGGGAAAACACAGGGAGAAGAAAAAAAGATGGGGATCAAGTCCTTATGGCATCATTTCAACCCCTAGATCCAGCTCTACCTGAAGCAGATAAAATGAAATTTTCATTTTTGGGGGGGGTCACATTTCCTTTTCATTTAAGCCTCTTGGGATTGTGTTTTCTGTGTCTTGCAACCCAGGAGTTCTGACCAATACAGAGGTCCTCCCTAGTCTGGCCATGAACCACCTCTGCAGTCCCATCTGCCTTGCTCTGGACATACCAAACTTGCCGTTCCCCCAAACACTCCATATACCCAGTGACTCCTACTGGGCTCTCTGCCTGGGGTGAACTCACCTTTCCCTTTTGCACTTGCTCAGCTCTTAAATGTCCAGTTCAAAGGCCCAGTTCCTCCATAGGGTCTCTGCCAACTCCTCCTTGGGAAGAATTTGCTCTTTATCTCTGTCCACTACAGAACCATGATTTGGCTGGATCACGGTGATCTGTGTGTATCCATCTCCTCCACTAGATTATTGAGCCTCTTCAGGGCAAAAACTGTGATTTCTCTTTCTTTTCTCAGTGTACAGTACCTGGCCTGGTACATAGCAGGGGCCCAGGAAATGCTTGTGAAAAGATCTGAATTGCCGTCAGACTGGGCAGGCCCCAGCTGGGTGTTGGCAGGGTGGGGATGGGGCCTCGACTCTGGTACTACTACTAGGCAACTCTGTGGCCCATTCCTGCCTCTGTGCGAATGCTCTTTCCTTGATTTAAAATGTCTGTCTCCCTTCAATTTAAAAGTCCTGCTCATCTGTCAAGGAGCTCAATGCCCTTAATGTGTGATGTAAGGGCTGCTTGGAAATTGAACAAATTTGAGTCAAATCCTGGCTCTTCCATGTGGCACTCCTGTAACATGGGACAAGTCATAGAACTTCCTTGAGCCTCAGTTTCCTTAAAATGGCAAATTCATAGCACTTATTACATGCTGGGCATTGTTCTAAGTGCTTCACACATCCTAGCACCTCTGATTCTTTTGTCCACCCTCTGAGGTGTAGGCACTACTATTATTCTCATAATAGATAAGGGAACTGAGGCCCAGAGAGGTTAAGTGTTGCCTGAAGCCATGACTAAGAGGTGGCAGAGCTGAGGTTGGAACTCTCACAGCCAGAACTATCCTGCCCCTTTCAAAATGGGGATAGTACTAGAAACTTCTTCATAAGGTTGTGAAGTTCAAACTTCACATAATGTGGAGGAGCCAACAGAGCTGCGCACTACTGTTACCACTGGTGTGCTCTGACCCTGGCAGAGTCCAGTCTTCCCAGAGAATCCTGGACCTCGGGGTCAAGCTGGAGGGAGTGGGGTTGTGGCTGGTCCAGGACAGTGTCCACTTGGCCCTGACTGCATTTTAGGGCTTTCTCTGCTTGGCAGAAGGACTCTACTCATAATGCTCATTTGTCCAGACTGTGGGTCAATGGCTTCTGCATTCTCTGCACGCACTCCTTTGGGCCCAGAAAAGATGGAGGGGGACAACACGGGCTCCAGCCAGGCTAGGGAAAGCTGCTGGGAATTGATAAGTCTGAGGTGGCCAGATGGCCTAGTTTCTAGAAACCCCAGCTTTGCCACTGCCTGGATGTAAGAACTTGATCACATAATCACCTTGGGTCTTAGTTTTTTCATCTGTGAAATAGGGACAGTAGTGGTATCTACTTGATTTGGTGGTGTGAGAATGGGAGAAGATGTTGTGTTTTGCAGTATGCGTTGTAGGTGCTCTGTAAAGACATTTGATTATCAGTCTCATTCTGCTATTTGCTCAGTCAGGCTGTATGGGGCTCAGCCCTGGCTCTACTATTTCCTAGCAGGGTGATCTTTGAGCAAGTGACTCAACCTCTCTGTGCTCAGTTCCTCACTGGTGAATTGGGGACAATGACAAGACAATAATAAAACAACTATGTGTCTGGCACTTTAAGGATGCTCCACACGTTTTAGCGCTGTTGTTATTATTCTCCAGCTGTAAGGCCTTGGGCAACAACCCGCCCCCTCCCCAAGCCTCAGCTTCCCCATCTATTCAGTGAAGCATAGACTTGGCTGTCAGGGCCATTTCCTAAGAGACTCCTGGGTTCCAGCCCACCTTACTGAATCACTCCCTCTGGGAGAAGGGCCAGATGTCCTTTCTCCCAGGGAGCTGCTGTGTCCTTCTTGTTCTTGCTTTGCTCACCGCTGTGTCTTAGAGCCTGGCCTGGACCTGGCCCTCAGTAAATGTTTACGGGATATGTTTTTTTTATGAAACAAACACTGACTTAGTGCTTTTTATGTCCCAGGCACTCTTCTGAGGTCTTTACAGATACAAATGTGTTCACTCTTTGCAATCTTGGAGGGAGGGACTCTTATCCCCATTTTTTCACAAATGAGGCAACTGAGGCAGGGAGTTAGAGTAATGTATCTGGAATTCACACCCAGGTCCTCTGGCTCCAGATTCAGCTTCTGAGCCTCTCTGACCCTGTCCCCTCTGTTCAGGAGCTAAAGCCCACCCATCCATGGGCACCCATAGTGCATCCCCTTGGATGGGATTCTTCCACCCTTGGGGCAAGAGGCGGGCACTGTCTGTGGGATGTGGAGAACTGAGCAATGGGCCCAGCCTTTGAGGGACAGCCTGCCAACACCTGCTGCTCTGCCAAGTCCAAAGACGGCCTGGGAGCCACTCACATCCTGCTGTTCTTCCGGAGTCCAAGGAGAGAACAGGAAAGGCTGAGAGGTCTGGCTTTGGTGCTGACTCACCAGGAGGTGGGGTGAGCAGCTGATAGGGAAGGGGGAGGAGTGCATTAGATGCATCCTTTCCTTTCTTGGACACACTGGAATAAGGCTGGGCCCTGGAGCCAGAGGCCTGAATACCCCCCAACCCAGAGCAGCAAGACACTCCCAGACCACTTGGGGAGGAAACACATGTTGGATTAAAACCTGGGCACGGCAGCCCTCCAGGAAGATGAGGGTCTTTGCATGGCCAAATACAGTAATAGTCACCTTGGGTGTGAAAGGCACTGCCCTCTCGCTGACCACAGCCTGGAGGCCTGGAGGGTGGAGGGAGGCCTTGGGTAAGAAAATAAGAGGAGACTTGAAGCCTGAAAGTGGGTGGAGGGGATGAGAGCAGAGAAATGCAGCCGGAAGAAAGAAGCAATCTGTGTAGTGTCTGAAAGTTCCTGGGATGGAAATGTTGGCTGGACTTTTAAGGAGAAGGATATTTAATATTCATAGTTTATCTTTTTGTGGTGGCTCTCCCCACTGTCACCACCAACTTTCCATCTGCCGCACCCCAGTCTCGCAGGGTAAATTGTGAGGGTGGGAAGGGCGGGGGCGTGTTCCAGGAGTGGGACTGGGGGCATGCACAGCACACATGGGACATTAGAGGCATCTGGAGACTCACAATTCAGTAGATGCAGCCCTGGGAGGCTGGTGAGACGGGCTGCCTGTAACCTGCACATTTCCTGGGCTTCTTGCCAGGCAGGCACTGGGGGTTTGAGCCATGTGGTTAAGACTGAAAACTTTAGAGCTAAGTTATGCAGGTTTGATACACTTACTATATGTGTAAACTTATGTCCTGTCATGGACTCCCTGAGCCTTGATTTCATCTGTAAAATGGGAATAATAGCAAAAAGACTAATATTTTTTTTAGCACCTACTATGTGCTAGGCACTGATATTAGTATACTTTATGTGGATTACCCTATTTTCATTCTTACTGCAACCCTATGAAATAGGTTCCATTTTCAGATGAGGAAACTGAGGCATAGGAAAGTTAAGTTTATATAATAAGTAGTAGAGATGTGAAAACCCAGGAGGTATCACTCCAGAAAATGTGCATTAACTATGACACAGATCACATCTACCTATTAAGGTAGTTGTGAGTGTTTAATGGATTTATGCATGTAAATCTCTCCGAACAGTGCCTGGCACATATAGTACATGCTCAATAAATTAAATGTGAGCTCTTGCACTGGGATCAGTGGAGATGTAAACACCTCACTCAACTGGCTTGAACATTAAGGGAATTTGTTATTTCACCAACAAGAAGTCCCTGGGCATTCCTGGCCTCAGGATTGATTGATTCAATGATGGCATAAGGATTGAGAAGGTCTCTGTTTCCTGTTCTGCACATTGGCTTCAATCCAAGGTGGCTACCCTCTTGTTGACAAGGTGGCTGCCAGCAACACCTGGAGCATCCTGCATCTTCACCCTTTCCCAGCCAGAGAAAGGCTGTGTCCCTAAACCAGACAGTTAAGGCCTTCCCTTCAGTCTGATTGGGCAAGCTGTGTCATGTGGTCATCCCTGGACCAATAACAGCATCAAGACAATGCCAGGAGCTGATTGGATTAGTCTCTTCTGGCTCCACCCTTGGAGCTGAAATTGGGGCAAGCTTTCCCAGAATAGAGGGGCTGGCTGGAGGAGGACTCTGTTGGGAAGGTGTAAAGGGGGTATGGAAGCAATTTTACAGAACTAGTGACCCTTGTTAGCTGGAGGACCTGGGGGACCCCTGGGTTACAAAAATAATTTCAATACAGTGTGCTCACCCGGTGTCCGTGAGTGCTGGGTCCTGAGGAGGAAGAGGTTTATTTGGACTGAGGGTGGAGGTGTGTTTCTGGGAGGATCCCTGGAGCCTTTGCCTCTGGATTCTGAAATATGAGAAAGATTTCCTCAGCCGGGAAAGCCTGGGAAGAGGGTCAGAGGGTAGAGCCTGAGTAAAGATCTGTGGCCTGGGGAGATGCTGGGAATTGCGGACAGAATATCCTGGGGGGAGGGAGGAGGAATGTGAGACAGGGCCCTCAGGGCACAGAACTCACTCCTTCCCACCTAACCTCTGGGCTGAGAGGACCAGAATAACAGCTAATGTTACTGAGCACTGTGTGTGCATACTTCCTGGGCATTCAATCCTCCTGACAGCTCTAGGAGGAAGGACTGTTACTACCCCATTTTACAGATGGGGAAAGTGAGACATAGAGAGATTAAATAATTTGCCTAAGATCACACAGCTGGCCAGGGCAGACCTGGGCTTCAAATCCAAGCAGTCTGACCCCAAAGCCTGTGCTTTCAACATGCCCTGTACCTTCCTCGCTGGTCCGCACCCCAGCAGGAGGAGACCAGCAGTGGAGAGAGAGAAGTTCCATCAGGCCAGTGCATCATTCTGTGAGTCACTGCAGCTGGTGATGGCTGCAGCAGAGGGACCTGCATCTGGCAGACGAAGGCTCAAGAAAGTTCTGTCTCCGGTGGGCAGGGAACTGGCCCCCATCCTGAGACCTGGGAGACAGGGAGAAGGTGGGAGAACTGATGTGAAGGAGGCTCTAGAGCCAGGAGATCTTCCTTTCTAGCACTTGAGTACTCCAATTCTCCATTCTCTCTTTTGAAATAGCAATAATTCTCATTGTTTCAAATATCATGCCTTTAGGAGGAGGCAGATGAAACTCAGTAAAGAATACAAAGCTGCTTTTTACCATGTCATTCAAAGGTTATTTGTTTTTCTTATTAAAGTAGAGATCCTGGGTTGGAAATGTTAGCAGTGATTGCCTTTGCAACTTGGTTCTTTGTTCTGCTTTTTGCTTTTTTTTTTTCCCAACCTTCTCTATAATGAACGTATTTTACTTTTTAATGGATTCCCCCCCACAAAGAAGAACATTAAAATTCATTATTAAAATTCCTCCATGGGATGTATCTACATGAACCCATGCACATGTGCATAGAATGTCTTTGGAAGGCAACCCAGGAAAATGATTGTGTGCCGCCTGGGGAAGGGGAAATGAGAGACTGAGCAGGGGAGGGGCTGCCTTTGTGCTGTAGGCTCCCTGGGACTGCTTGAATTATTATTTATTTATCTTACCGTAGGCTCGCATAACCTCTCAAAAAAGTTTTGTGGGTTTTTTTTGTTTTTTTTTTTTAGTCAAGAGGAACATGCAGACCCAAGGCCCAAACCCCCACTGGGTCTCACGGCTGCCATACTTGGAATCCATCTCTGCGCTCCCCGCTCCACTTCTCTGTTCTGGCTCTTTAAGACACAGCCCTTTGGGAGACACCCTGGGTCAGCCTGGAAGGCTGACTTGCCTTGTCTCCCAGCCAAGTGGCTGCTTCCACTGAAGTGGGTGCCAGACAGCTCGGGGAGCAGAACTGCAAAGATGTCCCTCCTCCTGCCTGCCCCACTTTGCACTCCTTCCCCCCCAAAGTGTTTGAATTCACGAGGTTTCTTCCGCCACTCAACCTGGAGCTCCTCACTGAACCCTCCAGGCCCTCCCCGACTGGCCCTCCCCTCTGTCCAGCTTCATCCTCTCCACTCCTCAATCCCAGACTGATGGCTGGGCACCAAGAGGGCCTACCTTCTCTCCCCTCAGGCCCGTGCACAAGCTGTTCCCTCCAGCTGAATGGCCCTTCTCCCCCATCTGCACAGCTAATAGTTACGGTTCATGCAAACCTCGCCTTAGATGGGAACTCCTCCAGGAAGCCCTCTTTGATCCATCCTGTCAGGGGCCCTCCTCTGGGCTTCCGTAACACACTGGGATTCCCTAGTGCAGAATTCTAGTTGTGCGACATTTACATTGACTGTGTAACTCTGGGCTAATGACCTAACCTCTCTGTGTCTCAGTTTCCTCATTTGTAAAATAGCGCTTAGCTCAGAGTTGTTGTAAAGATTATATGACTTAATACAGATAAAATGTTCAAAATAGTGCCTGGTACATAGTAAACTCTGGATAACTCTCAGTTCTTATCACATGATATTTGGAATGGCCTGTTTATCTGTCTCCCCTGCTAGACTGTTATGAGAGTCTTGAACACTGTGGCTGGGTCATGCCCTAATGTTCACTCCAGGCCTGGTGCATATTAAAACATTCTTGAAAAATCCTTGTTAAACAAATGAAATAATCCATTCAGATTCATAAACATTTCTTGAGCACTTGCAAAGCATGTATAGTACCTAATACTCCTTATCAGACACTGGGCTGCTAAGTACCTTCTATGCAATATTTTATTTAATCATTTAAGTTAGATAGTTGTAATATTCCTGTTTCATAGATGGGTAAAGTTTCTGTCCCCTTAACCTGTTTCATTTTTTCATCATAGCACATCACCTCCTGACGTATTATGTGTTTATTCGTTTGTTTGCAAGGAGCCTGCCTCCCCACTAGAGTGGAAATTCCGTCAGAAAAACTCTATTTCGTGTTCTATTTTGTGGTGTTCGCAGGGCCTAGAACAGTGTCTGGCACAGAGCCGTGCTCAGTTTATGTCTGTGTTAAACACCCATTGCCTCTTTTTTTTTTTTAGATTTATTTTATTATTCATTTATTTATTTTATTTTTGGCTGCATTGGGTCTTTATTGCTGCACACAGGCTTTCTCTAGTTGTGGGGAGCAGGGGCTACTCTTCATTGTGGTGTGTGGGTTTCTCATCGTAGTGGCTTCTCTTGTTGCGGAGCACGGGCTCTAGGCATGAGGGCTTCAGTAGTTGCAGCATGTGGGCTCAGTAATTGTGGCTTGCCGGCTCTAGAGCACAGGCTCAGTTGTTGTGGTGCACGAGGCTTATTTGCTCCGTGGCATGTGGGATCTTCGCGGCCCAGGGATTGAACCCATGTTCCCTGCATTGGGAGGCGGATTCTTAACCATTGCGCCACCAAGGAAGCTCCCCCGTTGCTTTATTTATTTATTTATTTATTTATTTATTTATTTATTTTATTGGCTGTGTTGGGTCTTTTTTGCTGTGTGCGGGCTTTCTTTAGTTGTGGTGAGTGGGGGCTACTCTTCGTCGTGGTGTGCTGGCTCCTCATTGCCGTGGCTTCTCTTGTTGTGGAGCACGGGCTCTAGGCGCATGGGCTTCAGTAGTTGCAGCACATGGGCTCAATAGTTGTGGCTCACGGGCTTAGTTGCTCTGTGGCATGTGGGATCTTCCTGGAGCAGGGATCAAACCCATGTCCCCTGCATTGGCAGGTGGATTCTTAACCACTGCGCCACCTAGGAAGACCGCCCCCCCCCCACCCCCGCCCCGCCATTGCCTCTTGAAAAAACTTTTTTGACTGTTCTCCACCCCCGACTAAGATAGATGCCCCTACTCTGTGCTTTTATACCACCTGGAAATTATGTGTACTTCCTCTAACCCAGCAGTTATGAGGTTTTGCTGATATTTCTCAAGTTTGTGGTTTTCTTGGCCAGTCGGCAGACTGTGGAAGGACAGGACCTGTGGCTAATAATAATACTAAAAACAAACATTTGTTGAGTGTGTAGCGTGAGCCAGCTCTTTTCATGTGGTATCTATCCCATTTAGTAGTTTCAGGGAGCCTATGAGGTAGCATGTTGTCCCCCATTTTACAGAGAAGGAAAACTGAGGCCCCTGGAGGTGAAGAGGCTTGCTGCAGGTGAAGTGACTAGTGAGTCACGTGCTAGCAGTGCCTGGACCAGGCACACCGAATTTAGCTCTGGGATCCTTAAGCACTACACACATTGCCTCTTCAGAAAAGACAACAGTGATTTATGCCACAAACTGAGTGGGGAGCACTTGACAAATGTCTTCTGAATACCTCTGACAAGCAGGAAACAAAAAGGTGGTTTCCAGTTCCGGTTCTGCTAATTCCTGGCCCACTTGAGACAATAGGGGGTGGAGTGTTGGACCAGTCTCTGCGGAGGGAGGAGTCATGCGGGGCATTTTGGAAAGGGCATAACAGTGCTTCTTCCTCCTCACTCTCCAGCACAGGTCCCAGAGGCTCAGAATCCCTGGAAAGGCCAGTGGGTGAAGCAGTGCTGCCGTGTTTCCTGGCTGGCCCAGCCCCTACGGCCAGACTCGGGGGTGGCCCCGGTGGTGATGATCTAAGAGGCTGGTGTGTATTCCTGGCTATTAGCAAAGGAAACCAACCAACCCATAAAAAAGTCCTTCAAAAGAAAGAAGTCGTAGAATGAGTTCTACCAGTTCAGTCACTCCAAGAGGAGGGGGAAAATCTTCCCTGGCTTTCAGTTAGGGATCCAGGTTTTCCTCCCTCTGGACCCCTATGACGTTTATTTTAATTTAAAATCATTTCAAACTAACAGAAAAGTTGCAAGAATAATACAAAAGCTAATAAATACCATTCATCTCGAAGCGTAATTTTTTTGCATTTTGCCACGTTTATTTTCTCTCTCCATAGATAGATAGATACATAGATGAGAGCAATAGATGATAGATAGATAGATAGATAGATGATAGATAGATAGATAGATAGATGATAGATAGATAGATAGGTAGATAGATAGGGAGAGATATGGATATACATATGTAATTCTATGACACATACTATATTTTCTGAACCATTTGAGAGTAGATTGCAGACATCACACCCCTGTAACGCTTAACAATTCAGTCCGTATTTTCAAAGAACAAGGATATTCGCTTATACAACCATAGTATGGCAATGACATTTAGCACTGATACAATACTTTAATTACTATCCATATTGCCATCCTGTCGATTGATTGACACAGTAATACTTTTTTTGATTGACACAGTAATGCTTTTTGGGGGGGCTATGCCGTGGCTTACGGGATCTTAGTTCCCTGACCAGGAAGTGAACCTGCGCCCCCTGCAATGGAAGCGCGGAGTCCTAACCACTGGACCGCCAGGGAATGCCGGGTAATGCTCTTTATGGTATGCTTTTCTCTCTAGTACAAGCTCCAGGCTGAGGTTGTGTGCTGCATTTGGCTGTCCCATCTTTTTACTCTCCTCTACTCTGGACCAGCACCCTGTCTTTCTTTGTCTTCACGACACTGAAATCTTGAAGAATACAAAACAGTTATTTTATAGAATGTTGCTCAGTTTGGGTGTATCTGATGTCTCCTCACGATTAAATTCGGGTTATGCATTCTCAGCTGGTATATTACAAAAGTGTTACCGTGTGTTTCTCAGGGTATCATTTCCAGAAGCCCCCAGTGTCTGTCGGCCTGGAGAGGGTACTCATTCTGTTCACCTGGTTAAGAGGTGGTCTGGTTTCTCTACTGTATAAGTTACAATTTCCCCCCTTGCCAGGAAAAAGCAATCTGTTGGGGACACTTTAAGGTCATGTAAATATCCTGTTCCTGCTGATCTTGAGATGTTTATTTCTGATCAGCAGGAAGAGGTGCCCAGTCCCCTTTCACCTTCTTTGTCCCAGTTATACTCCCCACTGTCGAACTGGGATGCAACCTCTCCTAGCATACAATATTAGCATTATATGGGGCTTGTACATGTTTACCTGACTTGGGAGCTCTGCTGGCTGAATCCAGGGACTCTGGTCTCTGCCTTGACAGGGTAGATCCAATAGCTGAAGAGTATGGGAGTGTTCCCGGGAAGAAAAGACTCCTTTTAGAGCCTCACTTGAAAATGAAGAGGCAAACCCGATGGGAAAGAAAATGAGTGTTGCGCTCAACCTTCAGGACCCTGGCCATGTCTGTGATCAGCTCAGGAAAGGCTGTTGTCCTTCTGTTAGGGACGGTCCCCTGTGTGTACATAAACACTGGCGGGTCCTGGTCCAAGTATGGGCATTGCCATAGCAAGCGTAGTACTATTTAAGGAGATTAGCAACTGTTTTATATGGGAAAAAAACAATTCAACCAACCAAGCCTGCGCCTCCAAGCATCACCAAGCCACCAACAAGTGAGGGAGGTGGACCATGGGGCGTGGGATGCAGCTGGGAAAACACACACCCGCTGCTTTTTCCTTTCCCCTGCTTGTGGGTCTCCTCTGGCTGCTGAGACCTGGCACAGCTCAGAGCTGGGGGATGTGTTTATTCTTTTGAAGCGTGAGGGACACTTAGCTTTGGAAAAATACACTTGCCTGCTTGAATTTCAAATAGTTTAACGCCCCCTCTGCTACCTAGCTGTGTCTAAAGAACTGATTGTTCAGGCCTCAAAGTACCAAAGAAATGAACTGTGACTACCCAAGGAATGGAGAAGAACTGTCCTTACTCAAATCAAACCTTATGGCTGAAAAGGATTGTCGATTTTTGGTCTGATGTTTCAGGGAAGCAGCTGGGTGGTGGAGACCCACCCCTGACATTCTCCCGGGGCAACAGCTGGCTGTCCCCGCACCTTTAGGCAGGAGGAAATGGGCACCTCATCTGAGTCAAGGCCACCAGATCCAGTGGTGAGAGCTATTTCTCTATGTTGAAGGCCATGTCCATGGTCTTAGGTCGAGGGGCAAAGGGCAGAGCAGGCATCTGGGGAAAGACTGCTGAACCCAGGGCACTGCCTGCAGGGCGGCTGTGGGCAATGGGAGGGGCCCGTATAGTAAAGTGCACTGTCTGGAGTCAGAACAGAGTTGGGTTCAAATCCCAGCTCTGCCTCTTTCTTACCGGCTATGCGACTTGGGCAAGCGATTGAATTTCTCTAAGCCTTAGTTTCCTCCTCTGGAAAATGGGGTTCAATAATAATACTGGACTTGGGTTGTAGGTATTAAACGAGATTGTATATGCAGGCACATATTACGTGCTCAGTGCATCTCTAATAATAGTGTGAACTCTAATGGTAATAATAGTAATGATGGTGGTGGTGGTTATTATTATTTCTGAGTCTCCGGGCTATGTTCGGCTTGGCTAGGAGGTTGGAGCTGGGGTGGAGGTGGGGTGAGGGAGCAGTGAGCAGCACTGAACTGAGGCTACCAGGCACAGAATGTCATCATCCTGGCGGCAATTCCACTAGTTCCTACCCCCATCAGCAGCTCCATTCCCAGCAACCTTGAACATCATTTTTTTTTTTTAATTTATTTTATTGGCTGTGTTGGGTCTTTGTTGCTGTGCGCGGGCTTTCTTTAGTTGCAGTGAGTGGGGGGCTGCTCTCCGTTGTGGTGCGCGGGCTCCTCATTGCTGTGGCTTCTCTTGTTGCAGAGCACGGGCTCTAGGCACGTGGGCTTCAGTAGTTGCAGCACATGGGCTCAGTAGTTGTGGCTCACGGGCTCTAGAGCACAGGCTCAATGGTTGTGGCACACGGGCTTAGTTGCTCCGCAGCATGTGGGATCTTCCTGGAGCAGGGATCGGACCCGTGTCCCCTGCATTGGCAAGCAAATTCTTAACGACTGCACCACCTAGGAAGCCCTTGAACATCATTTTAAGTGACTGTGTGTAATTCCATTATCTAGATGAACTTATAGGGTTTCTTTGAACTATGTTTTAGTTGAGTAATTTTTAACAGCTGCAGAATATTCCAATGGTTGAATGGATTATATTTTGACAGGGAAGCAAAGTGGTGTATTAGACTCCAAACAGGGCACCTCCCTGGTGGCACAATGGTTAAGAATCTGCCTGCTAATGCAGGGGACACGGGTTTGAGCCCTGGTCCAGGAAGATCCCACATGCTTAAGAGTAATCAAGCCCGTGCGCCACATCTACTGAGCCTGTGCTCTAGAGCCTGAGAGCCACAACTACTGAGCCCGTGTGCTGCAACTGCTGAAACTCACACGCCTAAAGCCTGTACTCCCCAAGGAGAGAAGCCAGCACAATGAGAAGCCTGCATACTGCACGCCACAAAGAGTAGCCCCTGCTCGCCGCAACTAGAGAAAGCCCATGAAGACCCAAAGCAGCCAAAAATAAATGAACAAATAAACAATTAAATAAATAAATTTATTAAAAAAAAATCCAAACAGGCTTTGAAGATAGAGATCTTCAAATGTTTCGTCAACATTTTTTGAGCATCAGCTTTGGGCTAGGCCCTGTGCTATGTGCCGGTCATACAAGGGTAAAGAAGATAGGCATGGATCTGTCTTCCAAGCTTAGGGTCTACAGGGGGCGACAAGCATACACGTAGACCTGAGTTTAAACCCTGGCTGAGTGATCTTAAATTTCGTGCCTTTCCTGAGCCATAGTTTCCTCCTATACGGAGGCTCAATGTACAGTGTTATAAGCACAGTATTTGGCCAATAAACATTAGCTCTCTCTTTTAACGATTAGTGGTTTTATATATATACACACACATAAATATTTATATATGCATATATGTGGATGTATATGCATATAACATATCTATATTATAATATATACATATCTATATATAATACATATACATATCTATATTAAAATATATATAACATAATACAACATAATTATTAATACATAAATTTTTTTGCCCTTATGGGTAATATAGCCATGGATAGCCTCCTAAAATATCAACTTTTTCTTTTGGGGATGGGTAATTTATCATCATGGAATGACTTTTGTTATCTACCTAAAGAAGTTTTTTTTTTTTTTTTTTTGGCTGTGCCCCAAGGCTTATGGGATCTTAGTTCCAGGATCAAGTCCCCGGCAGTGAAAGCAGAGTCCTAACCATTGGACAACCAGGGAATTCCCTAAAGAAGTTTTTCTAGGGCTTCCTAGGTGGCACAGTGGTTAAGAATCCGCCTGCCAATGCAGAGGTCACGGGTTCGATCCCAGCTCCAGGAAGGTCCCACATGCCGTGGAGCAACTAAGCCCGTGTGCCAAAAAAAAAAGAAAAGAAGTTTTTCTAAATCCTCTGCTACTCTTCAGTGTTCACTAGGCAAAGAAGTGGACAAAAACCACTGAATTGGCAGGAGGTCTCAGCAAACAAGCCAGAGCTTTTGGTTCTCATCTGCCTATTTGGTGTTCCTCCAACACACTAAGGAAATTGTTGCCTCAGTGCCTTTGCACTTGCTGTTCTCTCTGCCTAAAGCACTGTTTGCCTGGCAAAACAGTGAAGATACTGCCTTCACTTCCTTCAGGTCTTTACTTAAATGTCATCCAAGAGGCTTTTCCTACCGCTGACCCGCAACACCTCTCTCCATCCCCTTCCTCCGATTTATTATTCTTCATAACTCTTATTACCTCCTGACATAGGCATATTGGCCTGGGTATTGGTTTATTATATGTCTTCCTAAATAAAATGTAATGTTTGTGAAGTCCAAGATGTTGTCAGTCCTGTGCCTGGAACAATGCCTGGCCTATAGGAGGCCCTCAATAAAAATTTGTGGCATGAGTAAATAAAGAGATCAAATGGGACAACTCACAATACTTGCAGTATTATACGCTAGCGTCTGGAAACAGTAAAAAGCTGTTCACATGGAAGGGAGATTAAAAATAATTGGAAACTTAATACAGTACCTTATTTGGGTGGTAGGCCATTGAAGATCTTGGCTGCGGTGTATTTGAGTGGGGATTGGGGTCTGGGAGGCAGTATTTCTTCCCTGCCAAGCTGCAGTGAGAGGCTAATGGCCTCCATGGGGATCCAATCCAATTAAGGCCCTGGCTCCAAGTCAGCTCGGGTTCCCTTCCTGGCTGCAGCAGCTTCCAAGTGACAAAATGAAACCTGTAACTTTCCCAAGACAGGACAGTCTCCAGGTGAGCAGGGCAGAAACAGGCTGAGGGTAGGGTTTCTGCTCCCAGGGGAACAGATCTGCATTGCACCCACATGGTTCTAATATTCTGTGTGTGTGTGTGTGTGTGTGCATGCGTGTGCATGCGCACACACACACACACACACACACTCCAGGCACAGAGGCTGGTCACCATTCTCAAAACCAGTGCTCACAGAGAAGCAGCTGGATGCAGTGGAAAGGTGTCAGATGCAAAGCGAGGGGACACGGGTTCTCAGTTCTGCCCCCACCCAGCTGTGTGACAGGGCAGGAAACCAAGAAGGCAGGGAGGGTGAGCCCTCCCCCAAGTTATATAGCTCCCTACTGCAGAGCTGGAAAGGCGACTGTCCACAAGTTAAGGCTTAATTGCACTCAGAATGCTATTTCAGCTGTTTTTTTTTCAGCCAATATTTTGGAGAGGTACTGCATACTCAAGGGACAAAATTTTAAGTTTATGTAAAAGACAGTATATACTAAACAAATGTACACCTCTGTCCCCAGTGACCTAGTTCTCCTTTCTGGGGATAAACACTAGTGCTCAATTCCTTGTGTATCCTTCCAGAGAGAAATACACATGGTTATGAAAAGACAATTATGGTATGTGAATGTGATATACAGTCATGCAAAGATGATATGCGAGTATCATATTAAATTTTAGACTATTATAGAAAGACCTAATATCACGATGATTTTGAGTCTCCCTATCCAAGAATAGATTATGCTTCTCCATTTATCCAAGTATTTTCAAGGGTTTTTTGGTGAATATATATATTGTCTCATATGTATCTATTTCTCAAAAGCATTAACATTTTTTTGAATAGAACTTCACATATTATTGAGATGATTTCTATTTCCAAGATATTTTTATGTTTTTGGTTGCTTGACTAATTGAGACATTTTCTTCCATTATAATTTCTAACTGGTGGGGCTTTGATTATAGGAAGGCAGTGCTTTCTAAAAAAATATTAACTTGATATCACTTTCATGAGGTTGCTTATTGTTGGTAATAGATTTCCAGTTGTTTTTCTTTGAACTAATGTTGAAGACAGTCAGCCCAGTAGATCCTGCACCCATGGATGCTTTGTTTTTGTTTTTTAATTAATTAATTAATTGGCTGTGTTGGATCTTTGTTGCTGCGCACGGGCTTTCTCTAGATGCGGTGAATGGGGGCTACTCTTCGTTGTGATGTGCGGGCTTCAGTAATTGTGGAGCACGGGCTGAGTTACTCCGCGGCAATGTGGGATCTTCCGGGCCCAGGGACTGAACTTGTGTCCCCTGAACTGGCAGGTGGATTCTTAACCACTGAGCCACCAGGCAGGGAAGCCCCTGGATGCTTTGTTAATAAACTCTTTTTGATGTGAATGATGACCTTTCACATCTGTGTAAACTTCCCTTTCTCTCTAACTCAACATAAGCCTCTGTTATACACATTATTTCCACACTTGACAGAAGAAACTGAAGCTTGGCAGGGTGAAATGATTTGCCTTAGCTAGTGAGTGGCAGAGTTGGAATTTGAACTGAAGCCTGTTAGGCAAAACCTTTTGATCTTAGGATGGCGAAACAAAGGAGTGAAGGGGGTGGAGAGGGGTTTGGGAAGAAGAAACAGAAGGTGATATATTTTGAATGACTACATTGTGCCAAAAACTTTATGTACCATCTTTTTGAATGCTCATAAGAACTCTTCGAGGCTGGTATTGTGAGCAGATGGCTGGACAGGGCCTGGGCACAAGGACAAAGAGATCTGGGTTTGATTGCTGGCGCTGCTGCTTTTCCGGCTCTGTGACACACTGCTTGACTTCTCTGAGCCTCCGTTTCTCTGCTGTATCCTTGTTACAAATAGTACGTAAATGGTCCTCCCTTCAATAAAGGTCCGTGTACTGGAGCTTGTGGCCAGGAAGAACCCCCTAGTCCTTGGACCCACACACTGGAGCTCCATTTTGAGAGCCTAGAGAAGCTAAACTCAAACGTGTCTCCAGCTCCCATGTTTGTTGAGTAACTGTGCCTTCTCCAGGGGAACCCATATCTACAGTGAAGCTGGAAAGTTGGTGAGTGTGTGGACATAGTATTCAGGTTAAACTTTCGCCCAAATTATGGCTAAGTCACAGTTAGCAGGATTTTATAGGACCTAATTCTTCTCATGAGGACACATTTGAAGTTGAAAACTGCACTGGGATTTTCCATAGATGGGTTGAGTGACATCACTAGAGATTAATTAAGTACCTATTATAGACGCAGTGAGAGAAACAACGATGTGACACGTGAGAGATTAAAAGGCAATGTTTACATTTTATTTTATTTATTCTTTCACTCAATCTTATCAAGATTATTATTATTTTATTATGTTGTAGGCACTGAGCTAGGCATAGGAGACTATAAATAACAACTATAAGCATACATTATTTTATTGTTTTTCATTTTATTGTGCATTGCAGATATTGCATTTTTTACAAATTGAAGGTTTGGGGCAACCCTGCTTTGAGCAAGTCTATTGGCACCATTTTTCCAACAACATTATTTTAATTTATCTATTTTTAAAATGTCTCACATCTACAATGTGCCAGGTACTCTGCTAAATCCTTTACATGTATCATCTCACTTAATCCTTACATTACCCTGTGAAATTAGTATTATTATCATCCCTATTTTATAAATAAAGAAACTGAGGTTTAGAGACTAATTTGTTATATTTCCCATTGTCACGTAGCTAGCAAAGAACAAGTATTTGAAACCCAGGTCTAGTGTACCAACAGCATTATTTTTATTTTTATTTTATTTTTAATTTATTTTTTAATTTTTAAATATTTTTTTGGCCTTGCTGCATGGCTTGTGGGATCTTGGTTCCCCAACCAGGGATCGAACCTGTAGTGAAAGTGCAGAGTCGTAATCATGGGACCGCCAGGGAGTTCCCTAACAGCATTATTTTTAAATTAAGGTATGTACATTATTTTTTCAGGCATAAAGCTATTGCACACTTAATAGACTACAGTATAATGCAAACATAACTTTTTTTTAAATAAATAAATTTATTTTTTATTGGCTCTGTTGGGTCTTCGTTGCTGCACAAGGGCTTTCTCAAGTTGTGGCGAGCGGGGGCTACTCTTCATTGTGGTGTGTGGGCTCCTCATTGCGGTGGCTTCTCTTGTTATGGAGCATGGGCTCTAGGCACGTGGGCTTCAGTAGTTGCGGCACACAGGCTCAATAGTTGTGGCTCACGGGCTTAGTTGCTCGGCAGCATGTGGTATCTTCCCGGGGCAGGGATTGAACCCGTGTCCCCTGCTTTGGCAGGCAGATTCTTAACCACTGCGCCACCTAGGCAATCCCAAACATAACTTTTATATGTACTGGGAAACCAAAAAATTTGTGTGACTTGCCTTTTTTTTTTTTTAAATATTTATTTTCTTACTTATTTGGCTGTGCTGGGTCTTAGTTGCGGCATGTGGGATATCTTTGTTGCTGTGTGTGGGATCTTCAATGCGGCACACAGGATCTTTAGTTGTGGCATTCTGGATCTAGTTCCCTGACCAGGGATCAAACCCAGGCCTCCTGCATTGCGAGCACGGAGTCTTAACCACTGGACCACCAGGGAAATCCCATGACTTGCTTTATTAAGATTTTCACTGTATTGTGGTGGTCTTGAACCAAACACATCTCCAAGGTCTGCCTCTTATGTTTATTGAGCACTTATTTATGCCAGTCAGTGTGTTAAGTGCTTTACATTTATTTACCTGTATCCATATATCCATAACAACCCTATGAGGTAGGAATTGTAATTATCATCATTTTATATGAGGAAATCGAGGTATAAAGAAGATAATTTCCTCAAAATCACACAGCTAGGAAGTTAAATAATTTGCTCAACTAAAGATGGATATAAGTTTCCTTTTACTCCAAGGATCTCATAGTATACCAAGGAAGAAAACACTGATATGAATAGTCATAATAGCCAACATTTATTAAATGCTTTACATGGATTAGATTATCCCATTTAATCCTCAAAGTGACTTTATTAGTTAGTTTCGATTCTAGTCTGTTGTAGTGATGAGGACACTTGCTTGAGTTAAGTAACTTGTCCAACTGGAATTCAAATTCAGACAGTTTGGTAGAGAAGCTCACATTGGTACCTGCAACACTGCCTGAGCTCCTTGATGGGTGATGTAGAACCCAGACCAATGTATTGGTGCAAGGCAGCTCCTTGGAACCAGGGGATATTTGAGTTGGGCCTTGAAGGATGGGTAGGAGCTTACCCTTTGCAATGCCCACTAAGTATAACAGTGTGGTGAAGAGACTGTTGTGGGTTGAAATCTCAGCCCTGCCATCTTCTCAGCTGAATCACTTGTGTTTATCTCCTTCATTCCCCAATTTCCTTAATTGTTAAATGTGGACAATGAAAACTATTCATATGAGACGCCATGAGGAATAAATGTGATTGGATATAAAAACACTCAGCTAGGTGTCTGGCATGCAGCATGGGAGCTCACTAGTTGAGATTATGGACAGATGTGTGTAAGACCAATAGCTAGTCCCTACAAAGCACTCACCATGGGCCAGGCACCATTCCAAGCACTTAACATGGATTTACTTATCAACAAGCCTATTTGCTTATTAACAATTACAACTATTATTAGGTACTATTTTTAGACCCATTTTACAGAGGAGAAAGGTGAACACAGCGAGGTTAAATAAGGTATCCTGAGCTAGCAAATGATGGTGGCAGAATCGGAACCCAGGCAATCTGGCCCAAAGTCCACGTACTTAGCACTTTACTGCCTAAATTGCAGAGAGTGGGGTTGAGACAGTCAGCCAGCAGCACCACAGAATCAGGAGTGGGAAGAGGGAAATGTGTCACCCGGGGAGGCTTTCTGGAGGCGCCATCTTGTCCTTTGAAAACCTGACTCCTTGTTTAGTGCCAATCATAAACAAACACCAACCACTGGTTCTCAGACGGGGCGAGCAAGACCTTCCAAAGGGTGTGTCGTACAGGAAACCATAGCTTAAACATGGCGCATACACCCATTCCATAAGTTCTTATTGTATACCATGAGCTGTTTTATGAGCTGGGAATAATAGCCATAAACAAAATCAAACAAAAATCCCTGCCCTCATGGAATATATGTTTAGTGGCAGGAGACAGACAATATGCAAATAAATAAGTAAAATATACTTCAGAGGGTGATAAGTGTTATGCAGAGAAATACAGTGGAGGGTAGAATGAGATGGAACCACTTGCAATGTTGAGTAGGGTGATATTTGGGGAGATTTCTCCGAGAAAGTGGTATTTGAGCAAAGAATGGTATGTGAGGCAAGGGAATGTGAGTTGCAGAAATTCTGGGGGAAGAATGTTCCACAGAGGGAGGAGAGCAAGCGCAAAGGCCCTGAGGCAAGAGTGCATCTGACACATCCAAGGAATAGCAAGGAGGCAGGTGTGGCTGGAACGGAGCGCAAAAGGGAGAGAAGAGATGAGGCCAGAAGAGGGTGGGGTGGAGGAGGGAGGAGAACACATCTCCACCTATCTTCAAGATCTGTGTGTGTGTTATAAAAACAAATGAGTACAGAATGCAAAATATGCATGCATTTCAAAATTGGAATATGAAACTTGAATGCAATGTGCTTGTGGACCCTCCCCCCCACACACATTCTGATTCTTTCCCTCTCTGCCTCTCCCCAGACTGGCTTTGCCCATCCATGTGAGCCACAAGGGGGTGGAAATTGGGAAACATAGGTATGAGTGACTGTGATCAGGTTTCTAAGCACAGACTCTGGGTCTGAGCCTTGGAGATCATCACTACCTCAGGGCTCTATGGAAGAGAATGTCACTGGCTTCCTCTCAGAATCTGAGTCAATAAGGCCTAAAAAATCCTGGCCTGCTCATCCTTCCAGGCCTTGGTTATCTCCATATCCTGCAGCTGTGAGACCAGCATAGGGCTGTCAACAGACACTCACCACAGGTGATATTTGCTGATTCAACTGAATTTGATAAACCTCAGGAACACCTCCGAAAACAGGACCACCTTGAAATATTCCTTTGCCTCAGGGCCAGTCTGGGGCCATCTTTGAGGTACCATTTGACCATTTTAGACCTGAATCTGCTTTGAACTGGTTCATCATTTTGGTTCCTTTTCAGGCAGGGAGAGACTGGAAGGGAACTTTGGTTCACTTTCCTGATTTCGTGAAAAACTAACACTGGGTTCAGTTCAGAGTCCAGCCAGACACTTCAGTTTTGTTTTGCTTTTTTGGTTCACGTCCCCATCGAGGGGACAGCCTCCTGGCATTTACTTCTTTTCAACAAACAGGCTGGTCTCGGAGAGTTGAATACGATGCCATCCTAGCCTGCAGGAGTGGACAGGGACAGTACAAGGCCCAGTGCAGTGATAACAGCTATCACTGACTGAACAGGACAGTGTGGTAAGGCATGAACCAGTAACAGTCCCTCCCCCCATCTAGAGAATGAAACTGAGGCTAAGGGATTTCAGGATCTTGCAGTTTCATGACTTAGTCTGACTCCAGACTAAGGTCCAGATCATGTGCTCCTAACCTCTGGGGCAAGATGTTTCTTTAACAGAGTCCCTGCAAGAATATTTGAGCAACTAGCTATGGACTGGGAGAGGGAGAAGCTGCAGGTCTCACTGTATTTTCACTCATTCCGTTTGTTCAAACATTCTCACATGTGCTGTGCACTGAGGATGTGGAGAGGCAAACCTAGGTCTGGGCTCCTCCGCGCTCAGCCTTCGACTTAACCTGGAAGATGGGGTGGAGTAGTTGAGTCATGTATTACCGAAAGTCGGAAGAAGGGACAAGTAACTGTTTCCAGAGGGGGTGACATTTGCCCCAGGCATTCTACAGTAGCAAACCCAGACCCGGTGCCTACTTCCTGCCCGGCTCAAAGTATCACAGCCCTTGTCCTCAGGGGCTTCAAACCCCAGTACAGTTTTTCCAGCTTGAGGGCCACCTACATCAAAAATGTCCTGGTGTTTGTTAAAATGTGAATTTCTCCCTTCCCCACAGC
Organism: Hippopotamus amphibius kiboko; assembly: GCF_030028045.1. Lineage (NCBI taxonomy): Eukaryota > Metazoa > Chordata > Mammalia > Artiodactyla > Hippopotamidae > Hippopotamus > Hippopotamus amphibius. The sequence continues at coordinate 19,197,114 of NC_080186.1, forward strand.
AGGAGAAGCAGAGAAATGAGTAACGCAGGTCACCTGGTACAGCGCCCAGGTTTTTCTGACGCACACTCAGGTTTGCCAGCTGAATGGGGAAAGAAATCACGCCGGGAAAGGGGCACCGTATGGACAACGGCTTGGGGGTCCTTCGTAGCCTTCAGGCACTGGGATTGCAGTTCAAGACTGTAGGCTCTCGGAGGAGAGGGATCACCTCCGTGCTGTTTATCACCGGGGGCCTGGAACACTGTAGGGCCTCGTAAATATGTGTTAATACGCCGGCTCCCAAGACAGAAGTGACGGGAGAGTCAAACAGAAAAACGAAGTCAGAGGAGGGAAAAAACGGTGTTTCTAAGGGGATGAAAACTTTTCGAAAAGAGAGCTCCGCCTAACACAGGGCTTTGGGGAGCCGACTGCTGCGGGAATGGGCGCTGAGTCCTGGGGGCTGCAGCGGGGGAGAGGGCGGCAGGCGCCGTCTCCCCTCTCCAGGCTGGCCGAAGGCTGAGGTCACCTGGCTCGGCGCCAGCAGCAGCTGCGAGGACGCGCCCGCGCTTCGGCGGGAGGCGGTGTCAGGCGCAGATCCTCGGGGGAATTTCCCGTCCGTCCCCTCGGGAGGCGAGGCTCAGAGTCCCGCCCACCGCCCCTCCAAGCCTAGGCTTCGTTGGGTCCCCACCAAGGCCACGCCCCCGAGCCTAGGTCAAGCCGCCTCAGCGGCCTTGAGGGGCCGGAGAGGTCCGAACACCTCCCCCGCCCGAGGCCACGCCCCCGAGCCCCCGGCGTTCCTTTCCTCCCGAGAGTCCGGAGACGCCGGGCTTTGGCCCCGCCCCCAAACGAGGCCCCGCCCCCGGCACCCCGCCCCGCGACTTGAAACGGCCGGGGCTGCGGCCGCCTGAGAGTCGCGCGCGGGGCGTGGGGCGGTGCTGAGGAGCCGAGCCTGAGGAGCCGAGCCTGAGGCACCGAGGCTGAGGCGAGCTAGACGCCGGGACTGTCCAAGGAGGCGCCGCGCGGCGGGAGCCCACAGCCAGAGCAGCCCCGGAGCAGAAGCAGCCGCCGCCGCAGTCCGCGGAGCCCAGCCGAACCGGCCATGGCGTTGTCGATGCCGCTGAACGGGTTGAAGGAGGAGGACAAAGAGCCCATCATCGAGCTCTTCGTCAAGGTGAGCGCTCGCCGCCTTCCCACCCTGCCGGGCCGCGGGGGGCGGCGTCCCCGGACGCTTCTCAGCCGCGGCGCCCCCGCAGCGCCCCCGCGCGGCGTCCCGCACCCGGGCGGGAGGGGAGCGCTACTCCCGCGCCCCCGGCCCATTGTCTCGGGCCCACCCGCGCCTTCCAGCCGCGAGGCCAGTCGAGGGAGCCGGGGTGGGACCGGGACCCCAGAAAACCAGCACTGCGGGGCGGGGGGCACCGCTTGCAGCCGCGCGGGGCCCCGGCGGACGCCGCACCGTCGTCCCGCGTCCGGATGGGGCGGGCTGCACCCGCCTCTCCCCGGGGCCGCGCAGGCCGCCAGCCCCTGGGACCCGGGCAGGGGTGGGTCCTGTCACCCCCTCTCCCCCGCCACCGCCCGGGAGCCCCACCCCACCCCACCCCACCCCAGACCTCGGTTCTCTCGAGTCCACTCCCAGCCTGGGAGGCGAAGCCTCGAGCCGGTCGTGAGCTGATGAACTGAACTTCTTTGAACGCTTTCTGAAAGAGCTTTTCGCTCCCGGCTTGTAGCAAATTGTAACTTTAATTTTTGATTCCATCTGAAGATTTTTGGGGGGGCTCCGGAAGAGATCGAGATTTCCAACTTGGGTTTTCCTGTCTTAGGTATTTTACCAGCATCTGGTTTTCTTGTTTCTCAAGAGCGAGTGTTTTGTATGATGCAACATTTTGGCTGCTCCCCTCGGTGTTGCTGCCTCGGGAAAGATTGTGTGTGCCCTTTTGTTTTGAAGGAAAACCTGATGAGGGAAAGAATTCCTAACTTGCTTGGACTTTTAAAGGGTTGATTTTTCCCTTCTGGTCTTTTCAGTTTTTATATCCTGAAACTACCATATTTGTTGACAAGTACTACCTCTAGTCTTTTCCTTTTTTCTTTAATATTTTTCGTTTTAGCAAAGGAGAAAGATAGACGTTATGAACATCTGGATTCAACTGCCTCCCTCAAAACTTACTTGAAATCCTCGAGATTTTCTTTCTTAGTCACTTCTTAAGCAGGCTCTTTCAGAACTAGGCTCTGAATTGGAGAGTTCAACAGAAATCTGAAACAGTTTTGTTCCTGTTTTCCTGAGTTTTTATTTTAAAGAACGGGAGACAATTAAAGGGTGTGTTTGAGACATGGAAGGAAGAAATGATCTGCAAGTGATGGAAACAGTGTTTGTTTTAGGATTTTCTGTCAGTTACCAGTTTTAGAAACATTTTGATTTGGGGAACTGAAACAGCAGACAGGTATAGAACCCCCAGAATATCTTCAAAGAGTCTCAGTTATTTCAGGTGACATATATAGTACTTTGAGATGCAGAGAAGGTAGGAAGAAACCTGAAATAAGAAAAAGGAAGAGGAATGGAAGGCAGCATGGAGAAGTGAGAAGGGTGGCTCAGAGATAAGTGTTCAAAAACTTTCACTAAGCTGGGAATGGGAGTGAATTTCCATAAGTTCAGAGACAGTGTATCTACTGAAAACCTAAAAAACATGTCATTTAAACATCTTACTTTAGATGTATCATTAAATTTAGGGTCAGATAAGGGTACTATCAGTAAAGGCTTCTTTTCAGATTGTACTGGAGGTCTAACCAGTACAATAAGACAAGAAAAAGAAAGTACATGGGGACTTTGCTGGTGGTGCAGTGGTTAAGAATCTGCCAGTCCACATGGGCCCTGGTCCAGGAAGATCCCACATGCCTTGGAGCAACCAAGCCTGTGGGCCACAACTATTAAGCCTGCACTCTAGATCCCATGAGCCACAACTGTTGAGCCCGTGTGCCACAATTACTGAAGCCCATGTGCCTGGAGCCTGTGCTCTGCAACGAGAAGCCACTGCAATGAGGAGCCCACACACCGCAATGAAGAGTAGCCCCCATTCGCTGCAACTAGAGAAAGCCTGTGTGCAGCAACGAAGACCCAATACAGCCAATAAAAAATAAAACAGACAAACATAAACACATTGCCCTAAGCAATAATACCTGTAAAACTGTAGATTAGGTATGGAAATTATATTTCTTATGTGCATAACTATTAAAGGAAAAAATGTGAGCCACCTGAAAGCATCCTGCTTATCACTAGTTATAAGCCTTTGTCACTGGGCTTTGGTGGCAGAGAACCAGGTTCAAGTCACAGTTTTGTCCTCACTGGCTCGTTTAACCTGGGCAAGTTGTTTTTCCTCTCTGAGACTTGTTTTCTTCCTTTATGAAGTAAGAATGAAATGTTTCCTGCTGTCCTGTGGTTCAGCATAGGCAAAATTTTGTACTGATATAAATCAGGATAGCTGTCTCAAAGGGGAAAAAGGGGCCAGGTAAATTGTAGTAAAGAGTATTCTAGATTTCCAAGATCTATTTGTGGGAAATGCAAATAGAGGGAAAATACCCTTGTAAATACAGTTACTTTGAAAGCAGTGAAAGAGCAGAGGCTGTGGTTGTCCAGAGTGGTGTGTTAAACAGCATTAATTATTTTACCAAGAAGTATCTGAGTTTGTAGCAGAAAACTGTTATCTACACTTAAAGGAAATGAGTGTAAAACTGCTACCTGTTTAGGTAGCATTAAATTGAACAGAAGTAGATTAGGACCTTCCCAACTAGTGTGACTGGACTCACAGCTACATTTCGTTCCTTGTGAGTATTGTTTTTGGAGTTGTCTGTCCATGAGCTCAGTGAATCCTCATCAGCTGTATAACAGCAGTGCTCCATTTTTTGTGTGTTTACCCCAACACCTACAGGATAGGGTACCCTCCCAAGAGTAAAAGAGGCTTTACAAAGGCAGTCATCCTCAAGAGTTAGAATGCCCTCTTTCCCTACCCTGAGGGGCCTGGTAGATGTATGTATTTTGACACACGAGTCCCACTTGGGGACCACTGATTAATAGAGTGAAGTTCAAAACCTTTGGCAGGGTCATAACGTCTCTTATCTGCTGCTGGGTTTCTAATCCAATTTGTCCACTTACTAATTGTGTGTCCCAGGACACATTACTTAAACCTCTGTGCCTCATCTGCATAGGTGAGATATTAATAGATCAACCTCATGGGATTAAATTAGTCAATATATGTGGTGATAATAAGCTTAGAGCGAACGGTGTCTAGTACACAGCAAGTAAATAAATGCTGGTTGTGTGTCATTTTATATATACTTATTTGTATGCACATCTTCTCTACTAGATAGGCAGTTCTTTGAGGGTAAGGTCTGTATATTGTTCTGAGTGGGTACCAAATAGTTGAAATGAGATTGTTTCCTTCTTTCTGAACATTTTGGTGGCAATATATGTGTCTGGCATGCTTCGGAATTGAGAGCTACTTACTTAATAATCCTCATGGTCTGAGTCTGAAACCTTGGTCCTTCATTGTTCAACTTTGCCTAGCCTCCAGCCTCCAAAACTCTGTGTGGTTTTATCTGTCCACCGCCCTCCCCCCCCGCCCCGCCCCATTTTTTGGTACTTCTAGTCTTTTCATGTGTCTGCCATATATGTTCCACCAATATTTCTTCTTGGTTACATTCAGAATTTGGTAACCAACATTTCAGTATTGGGTAACAGTAAATATTGTGTTGAACAACAAAATGAGAGAAGTTGAGAAGAGACTGAATGTTTAGATTTTTTTCTTCGCTTGTGTATGCCTAACTTCTGTTGACGCTGCTGCCAACCCCCCCGCCCCCCGCGCCCCACTAGAATCTAGAATCTCTGGTATGATGTGATGGTATTTCTGATCTTGGTTTAGGAGGAGTCCCTTTGCAGAGTTTAGTTTTGTTAGCTAGAATTTAAAGTTGTTGGCATGCCATTCTGAATTGGGACACTCACTGTTGGCAGTCATCCTTAAACTGCTAGAATTGGGGTGGTGTAAAAAGTTAATCTGGTGCAGAGAGGCTTAACATGTAAGAATAATTGTTTCCTTTGAGATATTTGACAGGATTTTTAATGTGCATGGACCCTGGAGCCAGACTGCTTGGCTTGAATCTGGCTTCTAGTAGTGTGTCAGGGAAGTTTCTTAAGTTCTCAGTACCTCAGTTTCTTGACCTCTAATATCAGAATAATAATAATAACACAATTTTATAGGGTTGCCGAGGGGATTAACTGATGATCTATGTGTATTAATGAGGGTAGTCTAAGCTTCTATAATAACTACTGTAATCTGCCGCAAACAGTGGTTCGAACAAAATGGAAGTTTGTTTCCTTTCTCAACTAGCAACCCAGGGAGGATGTTCTAGATGTTGGTGGCTTTTCTCCTTAGAGTCAGTTAGGGACCAAATCTGTTTCCAGCTTCTTTTTCCACTAGTCCCCATAGCATTGTCCTCTTCACAGTTAGCAAAGCTGGTTGCTGAGAAGTCTTGGTTGCAGCAGTGGGAGGTGAAGAGTATGGAGGAGGCTTATCTCAAGTGCCCCAGCCCAGAACTTCCACCTGTCACTTACTTTTTTATTCCACTGGGGAGAACTAATCACATGGTTTCATCTAACTGCAAGGAATGCTGGGAAATGTGATCTAGCCATATATCACCTTATGTAATGTATTAGAAATAGTGCTTGGCACACAGTAGACACCTATTTTTGTTGTTGATGATAAGATATTCCCTTCCTTCCTCCCTCCCTCCCTTCTTCCTTTCCTCCCTCCCTCCCTTCCTCCCTCCCTTTCTCTCTCTCTCTTTCTCTACCTGGCCCCCCACTGCTCCCCCCCCACCCGCCTTGCAGTGTAGCTTTGTGGGATCTTAGTTCTCCCACCAGAGATTGAATCTGGGCCCTCAACAGTGAAAGCCCATGGTCCTAATAACCACTGGACTTCCTCGGAATTCCCAATGTGTATTCTTCTTCTTCTTTTTTTTTTTTTTTTAAGAACTTTTATTGAGATAGAATTGACATACAGTAAACTGATATATTTAAAGTGTACAATTTGATTTTTTTTCTTATTAGTAATGTATATATATGGCAATCCCAAGCTCCCAATTCATCCCACTGAAACCCCCCCAGTCCCTGCCAGTTTCCCCCCTTGGTGTCCATATGTTTGTCCTCTACATCGTGTCTCTATTTCTGTCTTGCAAACTGGTTGATCTGTACCATTTTTTTGTATTCTGCATATATGCGTTAATATACGATATTTGTTTTTCTCGACTTTACTTTGTATGACAGTCTCTAGGTCCATCCATGTCTCTACAAATGACCCAATTTCATTCCTTTTTATGGCTGAGTAATATTCCATCATATATATGTACCACATCTTCTTTATCCATTCATCTGTTGATGGACATTTAGGTTGCTTCCATGACCTGGCTATTGTAAATAGTGCTGCAGTGAACATTGGGGTGCATGTGTCTTTTTGAATTATGATCTTCTCTGGGTATATGCCCAGTAGTGGGGTTGCTGGGTCATATGGTAACTCAATTTTTAGTTTTTCAGGGAACCTCCATACTGTTCTCCATGGTGGCTGTATCAATTTACATTCCTACCAATAGTGCAAGAGGGTTCCCTTTTCTCCATACCCTCTCCACCATTTATTGTTTGTAGATTTTCTGATGATGCCTATGCTAACCAGTGTGAAGTGATACCTCAGTATATTATACTTAAATGTGGGCTTCATTAATGGGATTCAGGGGATTCTATAAATCCTTGAAATTACGTTTAAAATTCTATATGAGTCTTTTTTTCCTGGGGATTAGGAACCATTTTTCTAAAAAAGTAAATGGTGGCATTCCGATTGTTGAGCATAATTCGTATAAGCAAGGTATAGAAGAAAAGTTTGGGTTAGATGATTGTTAAAGTCACTTCCGTCTGATTATCTGTGATTTAACGCATTTATTGGCATGAAGTAAGTGCCTGATACTGAGTTAGGTACTATGGGAGATAAAAGAAATAATTAAACATTTTCTATCTTTAGATTTATAAATTTTATTGGAAAGAAAACAACAGTGCAGGGTGGTACATACTTAACAAGTCAAGTGTGGTTCACATTAAGTTGGGCCAGGATATATGGGGAAAGATGGAAGTAAGCTTTAACTTGACCTTGAAAAAGTGGCTGGAATAAGTGAATTGGGAATAGCCGAGGATGGAAATGTTAGACATCATTTGCAAACTTATTATGCAGGAAACAGTAGATAGATGATACTTCCCAAGAAGGAACCAGCAGTGATTCACACGCGTAGTGCCAGGGAGACAAGTTATTTAAAAGTTGAGGATGAAACTTTTAAAACCTAACTTTTCGTCTTGTTTGTTCTCCTAACACTTCCCTACTTTTTGGATTGCTGCCTATTCAGCAACTTCCCAGCAGCATTTGGGAAGGTGCAGATGGATTGTACAGATGGGCAAACTCTCAGCTGTTTTTTACAGTATAAAGTGGGAATTCTTTATGTTTTGTTTTGAGAGCAGGCTTTTTTTTTTTTGAACACAGACAGATGAAAGAAATTTTCTATAGGCAATGATGCTAAGAACTTTGTTTTAATAGTTGAACAAAAACTAACTCAACATCAAGACAGTGTTACCTTCGATGAATTGGTTCGACATTCATTTGAGGTTTCCAGAGGGAAAAAAATTCAGGAGATAGAAATGAATGTAAAAATGTGAAGTTAATGGGAGCTCTATTCTTGTTATGTTTTGTCTGAGCCATTCCTGAAGACCTAACAGTGCTCCTCTTGGCAAAGGCCAAGGTGATAATTTTGGTTAAATGGAAATTTCTGAGAGAATGGAGCCTAAAATGGGTAAGAGACGGGAGGACTCTGAGACAAGGTGACTGAACACATGAAAAGTCTAATGGTATGGGGGTGGGGGGATGGTGGCAGGAGGGATTAATTAGGATGTTGTGATTAACATATATGTATACATGACTATATATAAAGTAGATAACCAACAAGGACCTACTGTATAGCACAGGGAACTATGCTCAATATTTTGTAATAACCTATAAGAGAAAAGAATCTGAAAAAGAATGTGTGTGTATCTGAATCACTGTGCTGTACATCTGCAACTAACATGACGTTGTAAATCAGATATACATCAATTAAAAAAAAAAGCCTAATGGTATGAATAATAATAGGAAAGAGGCAATGCGGAGGACATGGCTGTCACCAAAAGTCAGAGTTGGTTTGGAAGGATGCTTACAGAGATGCCTGGAAGCCAGTAAAAGGATGGTGAGCAAGACTTTCCCACTTCCTGTTTCATTGGCACTGTGGAGCCTCAGCGTTCTAATGTCTCCTGAATAGGGAATTAGTGAGTCCATAAAAGGGAAATTTGTTAGCCAGGTTGGGAAGTGTGATTAAGGCATGAATTAAGATTTTGATCAAGTAGAGGAGTAAGTTAGGACGGGTTTGCCCATTGTGTAGGTTCTTATGGAAAATGGAAAGGGAGTTTCTGAAGGAAAATAACATTAAAGTCATGATTACAATTGTCTAAGTATGATTTAACAGAAATCTAAATTGAATTCAGGGCATCAGTTTGTGAATTCTCTTAGAAGTTTTAATCCTTTTGTCTTTTTGAAGACTTGACTTTTTTTTATCCTTCAGTGCTCAGTACCAAGAAATGGTATAAGGAATACCAATTAGCCTTTATTTGGTTTCTGTTATTTTCCTTTGTTTAAAATATAAAACCAAGAGACCGTATTAGTCTAAATTTATGAAAATAACAACTTAATGTAGATAAATGAGACTGTATTCAAAAGTTGTGCCAAAGATGTCCTAGGAGTATATATCAATATTTTGAAGAAATAACAATATTAGAACCAAGGCCAGGTATTGACCCCCAGGACATATATTTTGTTTTATAGAATTTTTTTTTTTGCTTTGTTGAGAGCTGAAATGTAGTGTGATGATAAGCAAGAGGTATAACAGGTTTTTTTTAACTTTTTTTGGTAATAAAATTATTACTTCCAACTTTACAGTTGAAATAATTCATTTTTATGAAAAGGATTAAGTTTTCATTATAATAGAATTGTAAAAATGTCAATCATCTGTAATAATTTAAGTATTGAATTTTACCACCATGTAACTTAGCTGTTTATTTCTATGTGTGAGAAAAGGAAAAAGGAGAATCTGAACAAACATTGGAGAATACAAAAACAATTATATGAAAGCTGAAGTAATTAAGAACTTTTAAGAATATGTGAGTTCTCTGTATGTTTTCCCCAGCTAACAACCAGTTGCTTTGTTATGGAGGTGGAGACCAGGTGGTGGATTGCTAGAGTGAAAGTTCATTAAAAGCTAAAGACAACCAAATTAGGCTGTTGTGCTATGCAGGAAAATGGAAGAGTGATGAGACCAGACTGCATAGACTAATTGAGAGAAAAAAGAAGATGGTTAGACTTAAATGAGATTTTGGCCTTGAATATACATATGCCCAAGACTTAACTGAAAAATTTGCAGAGTGTGAAGTTTTGTATTATTTGATCTTCTAGGTTACAGGATATTTTAGTTAACATAGGGATCTAAATTTTTGATTTAAAAATGTTGAAGACTTGATTCTTCATTAAATCAAGTAAAAGCTATTGCTAGCCATCAATAACATAGATTTTACTTACATTTTATAATTGTCAGCAGCACCCTTGATTGCAAATGTGCCCTAAAAAATGACTCAGAATGAATAGTATCTAACTTTAGTCTGTTTTAGTTTAACTATTGGCCCTAAATTTGAAAAGTAATGTTATTTTCCTTCTGTTTCCTAGTGTATTCATTTGTATGTATTATGCTTAAAAAAATGTTTTTTCCAGCTATAAAAGCAAAACTTGTTTACTGTAGACAACTTAGAAAACACAGAAAAGCACCATAAAATAAAAATTACTTGTATCCCCCTTTTCTTGAAATGACTGCTGTTGCTATTTTGTTATATGTCCTAATCTTATTCATAAACTTGCATGAATTATTGATGACAGTTTATGTATAATATTTTAATGTTCTTCATGATAGCAGAATACTTGGATGAAAAGTGAAGCCAAATCTTATATGTAACATGTATTAAGTGAGTTGGTTTAAAGAAAATTTACTTTATTTAGCTTTTATCAGAGAAACGCAGATTGGATTTATCTTCCTTATGGTACTAAAAGAACATTTACCCTGTTTGATCTTTGCTGGAAGAAGGGAAGCTTTTATGTTGTGAAATCTGCCAATACCTAGAACTGCTCACAGTATAGATATTGATTAAATGGTTTGAAGGTAGCCCCTCCTTTGTGCTCTTTAGGAGAAATCTGTTTTGAAAAGTCAAATTATTTTTTAGGGTTTATTTTCCCTTCAGTATCTATCTAGTAGTGAGGTATGCCCATTTTATAGTTGGAGGATATAAGATGACCTCTTTGTCTAGGAATAGTCGAGCACAGTATAGGGATCATTATAGAAGCAAATGTTGAATACTTTCTGTGCACTTAGTGCTGGAGAGAGAAAGGAATAAGAACAGGTTCCCTTGTGTTCAAGGAGCTCACAGAACAGCTTAATGGACAGAGGATGAGTAAATGAGCCATGGTTGATGATGGCTTTTTCCCATATAATACAATGACGTTTTGTCATGTGCTTTTTTTTTTTTTTTTTTTTTTTTTTTTTGTGGCACACGGGCTTAGTTGCTCCGCGGCATGTGGTATCTTCCTGGAGCTGGGATCGAACCCGTGACCTCTGCATTGGCAGGCGGATTCTTAACCACTGCGCCACCTAGGAAGCCCCTGTCATGTGCTTTTTAAAATCCAGTTGAATTAAGGTCTTAAGAAATGATTTATATGGCAACCTACATGACACAGTTGACTTAGAGATGAGTGAAATGTTTATGTTCTATTCTAACAGATGAAGGGTAGTTAGTATTACTGAATCTACCAAGTATTGTATATTATCAGTTTGAAGAAACTTTTATCCTTTCCCTCAATAATTAGTTGTGTTATATTCTATAATTTTGTCTAAAATAAAACCATGATACTTCTTGACATAAAACTTAAACAAGTCCTACTTTCTCTAGTTGTTTACTGAATTAGATACAAACTCCCTGATCTAGCATTCATAGTCTTTCAGATCATGATCCCAACTTGTGTTTTCAGTCTTTTCCCCTACTGCAGCTACAGATATACCTCATGTTCTAGATAGACTGGCCCTCAACATGGCCTGTACTTCTCTGCCTTCATGGAAGATTTTTGCTCTTGTTTCTTTTATTTGAAATATCTTTGGCTTCGCCAGCCTCTCGCCCTACCTCCACTTTCTGCCTGCTGGAATATTTGTTCTTTTATTCACTCAGTCATTTAACAAATATTGAGGTACTGTTCTAGGGACTTGGATACATCAAAGAACATAATGGCGTTCAGTTGGGGGAGGCAAACAATAAATGTATGTCTACTAGTGATAAGTGCTATGAAGAAAAGTGAAGTAGGGTAAAGAGTATAGAGAATGATGGCGGGGGGTGGGGTGCTCTTTTTGATTTAACAGGACATTCTGTAGCCTTGCAGAAAGTAGCAAGGGCAGAAGGCGAAGGCAGAAGCAGGGAGACTAAATAGGGGGCTGTTTTGTAGTTTAAGCAAGAAATGATGGTGGCTTGCACTAAGGTGAGAAGTAGTCTAATTCTGGATATATTTTTAAGATGGAGATCACAGGATTTCCTGATAGATTGGATGTGGAATGTGAGAGAAGAATTCAAAGAGGATTCTGAGATTTTTGTTCTGAACAAATAGAATGATGGAGTTGCATTAACTGAGATGGGGAAGGCTTTGGGAAAGGCTAATTCTGATGGAGAGACCAGGAGTTTAGTTTTCGATATGTTAAATTTGAGTATTTTAAGACCTCATGGAACCTATTGTCTAGTGAGAGAGGCTTATGTAAAGAAATACACAAATACAGTATATAATTACACTAAGGACCAGAACACGGTGTCTTGAGAAAGAATGACAGGAAATTCAATTTAGGTGGAAGCTTAATGGGGGCTTCTCTGAGAAAATGACTTGTAGGATGAATAGAAATTAGGGGAAGAATGAGAGGAAGAGCATTCCAGGCTGGAGGAATTGGCATGTGTAAAGGCTGTAAGTACTTAACAAATTGAGAGTGTGGCTGGAATAGAGAGAACAAGACTGTGGTGTAGAGTGAGGAATAGACAGGGCACATCGTGGAGGTTCTTGTGTGTCATGTGAGTTTTATCCTTAATAAAAAGTTCTCGAAGGGAATGTCATGATTTGATTTGCACTTTAAGATGAGTAGTCTAGCCGTTGTGTGGAACATGAATTGAAGAGAGGCAAAGAGTGGAAACAAGGAACACTACTTGTAGGCTGTTGTGATGGAGAAAGACAATGTTAGTGGCTTGGATTAGGATGGTGATGGAGAGAGGAGAATGGATTTGGGATAAATTTTGGAAGTGGAGTACATAGGAAGATACTGAAGAAGTTCTGTGCAAAGTGATTTGGGTATCTTAGTAGAATCACTGGTTGATAGAGGTGCCTTTTATTGAGATGGAGGAGGAGCAGACTGTTCAGTTTTTGACTTGTTCAGTTTGAGATGACTGAGATGTCAAGTGGAGATGTCTAGCAGGAAGTTGGAAGTACAGCCCTGATGCTCAGAAGTCTAGGCAGAGTAGAGAAATTTGGGACTTGAGAGAGAGTGTGTGTGTATACATACTTCATTTGTTTGTTTATTTATGTGGTATTTAAAGTGTGTGAGATCATTCTGTGGATGAGCGAAGCATAGGGAAAATGCTCAGGACCGAGTTCTGAGGAACTCATGACACTAAGGGGTTGTGTAATAGAGAATCTGGAAAAGGAGAACTAGGAGGAGTTGCAGTCAAGCAGTAGTGGGAAAACTATGAGAGCAAGGTACCAAGGAAACTAGAAGATTTTAAGGAGAGAGCGACCAGTTGTGTCAAGTAAGATGAGTGTCTATTTGCTTCATCAGCCTGGAAGGCATCGGTAACCTTAGTAGTAACAGCTTTGGTAGAGTGGTGGTGGGGAAGCCACAATAGAAGGGTGCAAGAGTGAAGAGGAGTAAGGGAGTGGGGTCAGTGAGAAAGCCAAACTCTTAACAAGAAACTTGGCTGTGTAGAGACGGGTTGGTAGATAGAAGGGGTACATGTCAAGGGAAGGCTTTTTTTTTTTTTCCCCAAGAAATGAGGTATCAGCTGTAAGAGCTATAATGTAGGAAGGAACACTTACAACCATCATTTTAGAGGAGGAAATATTTCCCATGAGAATCATCATAATTAACTGGGTGGTCTTTTTACTGCAAGGAAGTTTGTGTATGTTTAGAATAGATGCTTAATCTCACTGACTTATTTTTTTGTTGCATTTTCCAAGTGCATGAGATAGAAATATAGAAGTGTTTCACACTTAATTGAACTAATATAAATATTTACGAGGTGCTGTCTGTGTGCCAGGCACTATTTATTGCATTACATGTATTAACTTATTTGATTGTTCCTCAAGAAAATATTTGCTGAAGGAATGTATAGAAGCTTCCCTTGCCTCCTTCCCCTCTTCGCTTGAACAGGGTTGATTACAGAGGAGACTGGGGGGAAAAGAAGAAATAAAAGATCACATTATCGGGGGAAAGCAGATGCCTATTAAATGCACAGAAGTCTTCATATAGAGAAGCCAGAGAAATAGGCTGAGAGTATGATGCATATCCCTGGGCTCAGTTCATAGTCGCAGTTTTGATTTAGTGCCTCAGAATCATTGTTACTTTAGATTGAAATGGACAGTTACCCATTTTTCCTTGCAAAATAAAAAAGATTGAAGGGAGTGTCCACAGCTATGTTCTGGACCTAAGTTTGTGGTTTGACAGCCGCTGGGATGAAGTGTTGCTGTCATTGTCCTGATGATTCAGCAGGGACCCCTGTGCTGGATTATAGTGTTGCCTCAGTGTTGCTTGTAAAGGTTCTTTCTATCCTGTGTGATATTTGAGGTTCAAGATGCCAAAATCAGAGCCAGGGGATGATTGTTGACTTGAAGAATCATTTGTACTCCCTATATATAAGCATTGAGATAGTCTATTTCAGAGTTGAAGATCGTTAGAATTAATATTTCAGGTAGGCAATTGAGGTGTCATTTGGAAGACTGGATCTTTGTGTTACCTTGTTGTAGGGTAGTGATTAAGGGCGTAGGCTCTGGAGCCATGCAGACTGTTTTAATCCTAGTTCTACCTTTCTGCCTTCGTGTCTCCACTGGGGTAATAATAGTATCTACTTCTTTGGTTTTTGTGAAAATTTAAAAAGTTAATATAAGAAGAGCACTTAGTGTCTGACACAGTAAGCATTGTTTGCTTATTATCCCGTGGACCTTTGGGAATGCTGAGTTAAGACTGCCCGTGATTAGTTATGTTCAACATATATGGTTTCAGCGTCCAGGATCTTACTATGAGAAGCATCTGCCAGGCTGTCATTACAAATAGGTGGGGAACTTTCCATTCTTTATCAAAGAGCAGATTTAGTACAAAAAAAGTCCAAGGCTAGAACTTATTCCTGAATTAACTTTAGTGAACCGTGATCCTGTTCACACTTATTAGGTAACTAAAGGACAGTCAGATTGGACTCTGCCATCTTAGAACACCTGCCTCAGCAGCTCTTTCTGGACTTGTAGCTAAAGCTGAGAGTCTGTTATTATCAAGAATGTTTTTCTTGTTTTTTATTTCTTTGTTTCTTTTTCTTCTTTGTGAGAGCATAAAAGAAATAAAGAGGGATAATTAAGACATAGGATCTAGTGGGTCTGCAGAAGTACTTTTGAATTATGGATCTTGGAGTGTGTGTATATATATGTGTGTATATATATATGTGTATATACATATATATATATATATACATATGTTTCACTTAGCTCCCTGTGCTCCTGCATTTCACTGTTCCTTGATTTTTATGGTAAACTTTGGCATGGCTGTAATTGATAGATGATGTAAGGATCATAAAGTGACTTTAAAATCCTTCATTTTATAATGTTTTAAGCTTCTTGAAACTACTTAATTTATTCGTTTGCAAGATAGAGTACACTGGTACATAAAAATGAACAGTAGGTTTTTGTTTTCCTATTAAAGTCAGAATAATAGACATAAGATAATAGATAGCATTGAGTGTTTACTGTGGTTCAGGAACAGTGTGCCAAGCCCTTTACATATGTTAGGTAATTTAACCCTCATAGGGCAGTAAGTAGTAGTACTTTATGTGTGGTCACAGGGATGGTAAGTAGCAGTACTGGGATTTGTACCAAGAACTTTGTGTTTCAGAGAGACTGACTCTTAACCACTAAGAGCTTTTTTATTTGTTTATATTCCGTTTCTCTATTTCAAACTTGAATTTTTACCTAACAGAGTTTTGTTTTCCCTGTTTGCTGTTTTCAGTGACCCTGAAAAATAAAAAAGAAAGAATTCAGAGAATGTTTAAGAATATTTCTAAAACACTAACAGCTAGTGAACCTAGATGATTGTTAAATGAGTTTGGTGCTTCCAGTTCTCTTGGTTAAATTTGAAGGGAAGCTGTAAATTTTCCATTGCCTCATCTCTTTGCATTTTTGGGGCCTGGTTAATTAGTATTTTTAAAAGTACTTTAAGGGTTTATTTATAAACTTGTTGAAGAACTTGACTTGAACATCATGTATTTGATTTTAGGACTGTTTTCCAATTTAGAAGTGTCAAACAGTCCCAAGTTTAACAAAAATTGCATATTAAATTGTTAGTTTTCCTGGTTTTTTTTTTTTTTTTAACCTCTCCCTTCAGAGGAGCCTACAATAATCTTTGCATTGTTGATAGAAAAAAAGCAAGGAAGTTTCTTTTTGTGGAGAGAGGAAACGGCTGTTAGTTCGGGACTTTATCCATATTAGGTATAAACTAAATATAGAAGTGAAGTCACATCTGTAGTTTCTTAAGCGGAGCTAATGAGATCAGCCAGTGCTTTTGGATTGGATTTTTTTCGTTAATTTTTTTGTGTGTTGTTGGTGGTGGTTTTTTTTTTTAAACTTTTGGCTCACTAAAAGGTTACCAAACTGATTAGTCCTATGGTCTGCCTTCCATGTCCCTTAAAATTTTTTTTAATAAGGAATCTTTCTTTAAGCAAACATAAATTAAAAGAATTCTGCTTTGTGTGTAAGAAGTAGTTGCTTATGCCTCTTTTTTTTTTTAATTTGGCCACACTGTGCGGCTTGTAGGATCTCTGTTCCCTGAACCTGGGCCATGGTAGTGAAAGCCCTGAATCCTAACCACTAGGCCACTGGGGAACTCCCACTTATGCCTCTTTTTGAGGGAAGGTAATAAATGTCAGTTTCTTTAGTTTCTTGACCCTATTGTTATTTTCCTATCTCTGTGGGTTTGTTTGGTTAGTTTTACCTTTAAGCCTTTTTCACATATATTTTTACTGTGAGGCTAGATTCTTGTTGTCTTGTGTAAGAAACATGTTTTACTTAGTATCTTCTTTGTTTATTTGGTATTTAACCATTAAGTCAGATCTCAATGTGGCCAGGTAGTAATAGGATTCTTCTGATTGGTTGGTTAGTACAGATATTGTAGTAGAACAGAATGAAGGAATAAATCTCCCGTTTAAGGCCAAAACCACAGGTTGTTCTCAAATAATGACTTTTAAAAGCCCCCCAAAGCATTCTTACAATAAATGTTGTCAGCTCTTGCACTCCTTCTCAGAGCCCTCTGCAAGCATGCCAAAACATTCAGGCAGTTAGCAATACACTATGCTGCTGAAGAGAATGGTCTACCTTTATGGCATATCTTTAGTAGAAATATTTTAAAATACAGCTAACTCTGTAAAAAGTTTATCTTAACATATTTCAAGGGTTTTAGTTCATGAAACCAAATTCCCTCCAAGGTTTAGTTCAGATATCTTCTGAATCCTTCTCTGACCTTGTTGCTTCCTCAGCAGAGCTAATCCTTCCTGCTATCTGTCTGGAGCGCTTTGTGTATTTGCATATTCTGCAACTCAGCTGAATCATTTTTCTTCGTATCTTTGTTCCAGTTAGAATGTGAATTCCAGGAGATCAGGGATCAGGGATTATTTCTTCATCTTTTATATCTCACACCTAGCAAATTTTATTATATAGGAGATAACTCATTAATTCAGAAAATACCTGTTAATGCTTTGGGACAGATTGGTTTGCGTAGTCTTGGGATAGAAGCTTGTAAGAGAGTGTTAAGTCTGTTTCTGGTATTGTGTTCTATATTACCTCATAGTAAAATTCCAGAAATAAAAATAATGTTCAATTATTGAACTTGAGACTTGTAATTTGGGTTTTATGACTAAGCTGCTCACTGGATAGATAGCTATTGACCCAAACTTAATAACAGATCGGTTTAGAGGTTGAGAATCTTCAAATTATATAACTGGAAGATCAAGTTTTAAGTTGTTCTCATCTATAAAGCAGGTGAGTTTCTTTGAAGTGATGACTACTCTAGTCTGGATTTATTTTATGTACCCAAAGTAGGCTTAGTCTTGGGTGTTTAGGCCCAGACAGAAAGTTGAGACCTGAGATTTCAAAATCATGTCCAGATAATTAACTTCTTATAATTGGAAGAGGTTTATTAGAAAAACAAATATAAATGGAGCCAATAAAATTTCTCAGTGATAGTGGGGGCAGTTTGCCAGAGAAATGAAAAATATTTTGAGTAAATTATTTGCCCAGAAAGAATATATTGTACTTTCCAAATGAACTACCTGAAAGATAAAGGAAAGATTTAATTGTCTAAAATAAAAGATACAGAACTTATTTTAAGTTAGAATTTGCCTTTATCATATTCAAGGCACCTGTGCATTGAAATGGTATCTTTTCACAGCTGCAGTATGTTGTTGAGTATATAGTTTTAAAAGAAACTTATTTGGTAATATGTTTTAATGAAAAATTTAAACATAGAGAATACAAAATAAAATACCAAAGATTCATTCACTCATATGATTACTGTGTGCAGATGTTTTGTGTTAGAGTACGACATTTCTGTGACTGCAGTTTTGCGTTGCTCATTGTTATTAATCCTTTGTTCTTGGTGATTTAGAGGTTCAAAATTTAGCTATTAAATAATACTGTAAAAAATAAAAAAATAAAAAAATAAAATAAATAAATAATACTGTAGTGTAGTGAGCACATGAAAAGATGCTCAACATTGCTAATTATTAGAGAAATGCAAATCAAAACTTCATTGAGGTATCACCTCAAACTGATCAGAATGGCCATCATCAAAAAGTCTACAAACAGGAACTTCCCTGGAGTCCAGTGGTTAAGACTCCGCATTTCCACTGCAAGAGGCACGGGTTTGATCCCTGGTCTGGGAACTAAGATCCCACATGCCTCAGCCAAAAGAAAAAAAAAAAAAGTCTACAAATAATAAATGCTGGAGGGGATGTAGGGAAAAGGGAACTGTCCTACATGTAGGGTAGGAATGTAAATTGGTACAGCCACTCTGGAAAACAGTATGGAGGTTCCTTAAAAAACTAAAAATAGAGTTACCATATGATCCAGCAATCCCACTCCTGGGCATATATCTGGAGAAAACCATAATTCGAAAAGATTAAAAAAAAAAAAAAAAAGATACACGGACCTCAGTGTTCACTGCAACACTATTTAAAATAGCCAAGACATGGAAGTAACCTAAATGTCCTTTGACAGAGGAATGCATAAAGATGTGGTACATTACAATGGAATATTAGCCATAAAAAAGAATGAAATATTGCCATTTATAGCAACATGGATGGACCTAGAAATTATCATACTAAGCGAAGTAAGTCAGACAGAGAAAGACAAATTATTATATGCTATTACTTTATGTGAAATCCAAAAAACAGTACAAATGAATCTATATATTACAAAACAGAAACAGACTCATAGGCATAGAAAACAAATTTATAGTTACCAAAGGGGAAAGGGAGGGGTGGAGTATGGAATTAACATATGTAAACTACTGTATATAAAATAGATAAGCAACAAGGATTTACTGTATAGCGCAAGGAACTATATTTCCACTATAGACTATCTTCTGATAGTCTATAGTGGAAAATAATCTGAAAAAATACTGGTAAATAATATAACTGAATCACTTTGCTGTGTACCTGAAACTAACACAATATTGTAAATCAATTGTACTTCAATTTAAAAAAACTGCAAAAATAAATAAATAGCTTAAGAAGAAAAACCACAGCGCTGTGATGTCTATCTTTATAGGCAGTTGTCTGTGCGCAACCATATCATGTAATTGTTTTCAAAATCCCTCACATATCTCATTTATGCTCTGAATTCCTCATTTCCCTTTTATTTACCTACAGTGTAATGTCTTAAAAAAACTTTATGGGGAATTTAGATCCTTTACAGAGGGAGAAATTTTTGACTCTACTGCTGAACTCTTGATGGAATTTCTAGTTAAAATTGTTTGGGAACTTGTTGATAAAGAGAAAAAGCTCTTACCCACTAAAGTTAGGTAGTTGCCATATGCACAGATTGGGGAGGAACAGTATTTTTTGGACACTTAATTGTTTTCTTTCTCTCCCAGGACTCTTTCTGAATTTAGTTTATACTACAGCATATATACTTTTAAATTGCCCTTAGGGAAAGTGGGCTGCTGGATTTTGACTTGCATCAGAATTTCACTCTCCCCTCTAACATATTTGTCAGCTGATAAGCAGGGAACACTATGGCAGTTAGTGAATTTATCTTTGGTTAGAAGATGTTAAAAGAATGAGGCTTAGCCAGTGAAAAAGTTTGAGATACTTTTTTTGTATGTGACCAAAGTGAGAATATGTAATTGTAAAGGGCACCTGTTTCTTTTTTTAAATATATAATCATGCCTTAATATAATAAACAGTAATTAGTTTTCTGTGTTCCTGAAATTAACTCATTTAAATGTCAAACATTCAAATTATACATAGTTTTATCTGAAAATGTCTTGGTTTCACTTCCAGTCTTTAAAGATATTTTTGCGGGATATAAGATTTTGGGGTAATGTTTGTTGTTTTTGTTGTTGTTTTTATTTCTGCACTTTAAAAATGTAGTTCCATATTTTCTGGCCTCCATTATTTCTGATGAGAATTCAGATGTCATTCAAATCATTATTCCTTTGTATGCAGTGTTTTTTTCCTAGCTACTTTTAGGATTTTCTCTTTGCTTTGCTTTTTAGCATTTTAATTATGATATACCTAGGTGTGACTTTTTTAATATAATTCCTACTTGATGTTAATGAAACTTCTTGAATCTGTAAATTTGTCTTAATTTGGGAAAAGTTTGGCTGTTATTTCTTGAAATTTTTTTGCCTCATTCTCTCTTCTTCTGAGACTCTAAATATATGACTTTTTGATATTTCCATAGGTCTTTGAGGCTCTGTTGATTTTTTCACTTGTCTTTTTCTATTCTTCAGATTGTATAGTTTTTTGCATCTGTCTTCACATTCATAGACTCTTTCCTCTATTCTACTGTTAGGTCCATTTTATAATTTTTAAAAATCTTTAGGTAATGCATTTTTTAGTTCTAGAATTTACATTTTATTCTTTTCTGTGGTCTCTCTCTACTGAGATTTCCTACCTTTCTTTATCATGAGCTTATTTCCCTATGTTCCTTGAACATAGTTATGATACCTGCTTTACAAATCCTTGTCTGCAAAGTGTAGCATCTGGGTCAGTTTAGCGTGTGTTTCCTTGATTATTTTTTCTCTTGAGAGTGGGGCATGTTTTCCTGTTTTTGTGGGGAATCATTTGGATTGTGAACGATTTGTTGTATCAATAGAAACTTTGGATTTTGTTATGTTCTTCTGAAGAGTATTGATTTTTGTTTGTTTGTTTTTTTGACTGGTAGTTTACTCACCTGAACTCAGACTGAAAAGTCTTCTGTGGTGGGTGGCAGCTCCAATTTCTATTTAGTTCTTTTAGCTGGCCTACTTGGAATTTGCCCTGTGCATGTGTACGCCAGGGATCAGAATTTGCCCTGTGCCTATGTATGCCAGGGATCAGACAGAGTTTTGTGAAGATTTTAGGGCTCCTGCTCTCTGGCTCTCTTTTTTGTGGTGCTCAATGTTATTTTCCAATGGCAGTGGTTTCTCTGAACACTGTCCTTTGGTTCTTCAAGCCAGCAGAACTGTGAACTGTTGATTGGAATTTTAGCTGCCCTGCATGGCACAAGGTTAAAAGATAAAACTTGGGGAAATTTGTCCAGTGTATTTCCCTTCCAGGTATCAAATCCCCTCCAACATCTGCTTGCTTTTTTGTTCATTTTTCCAGTGTCGTTTACCCCAAGTGGTTATTTTTGTCTAGATGTTTTTGTTGTTATGGGGGCAGAGGGTTGATCTTATAGGAACTACTTGGCCATACTGAAAGCTTCAAATTGATTTTTTTTAATTAACTTTATAATTTTGGAATCGTTTTAGATTTATAGAAAATTTGCAAAAATAGTATATACTTCTCAAATTGATTTTAAATGAAAATATTTCTAAAATATATTAGCGCTTTCTTGACTTCTTAAAATGCTGAATTTAACTGTCAATGTCAGCTTTCTGAATACAAATTCAGTAATGCTATGGTGGCCTCAGGAACTATTGAGGGTATGTAAGACTATTTTTGCCTTTTTGCTAAATGGCCTCAGCTGTTGTGCTTTTTAAATCTGTGTGTGTGCATGCATGGGTGCATGTGTGTTTATGTGCGTGTGTTTTCTGTTTCTTCCTTTGCCAACTGAGCTCTATTGATGCAGCTCATTTCCTTTAATTTTCTATTGTAATCTTTTGTGGTTTGGGTAAGCCAGATAAACAAACTTGTTAAAGTTTGTTTGAAATAAGAGTAAATAATTTCTGAGTGTTTGAAAGTTGAATTGATGGGTCAGTTACATGACCTTTAGTACATGGTCTTGGTGACATACATTAGTGTTTGTTGTTTAGAGGCTTTTTCTCTAGCCATGTAGTGTCTAGTATGATAGCCACTAGCCATATGTTGCTATTAAGTGCTTGTTTGAATTGAGATGTACTCTAAGTATAAAATATACACCAGATTTCAAAGATTTAAGTACAAAGAAAAAAAGTAACAACTTTATGTTGATTAGATGTTCAAATGATAATATTTCAGATATATTGAATAACATAAAATATTTAATTTCACTTTTTTTTTTTCTCTTTAAGATATGGCTGCTAGAAAATTTAAGTAACATTTCTGGATCACATTGTAATGGTTGTGGTTCAGGTAATTTATCTCACTTGATTAATAGTGTCCATATGTGTGAGATGCTGGTTGTACCTTGCAAATTATGAGGTGTGATTCCAGCATTTCCTTCTTTTTTGGTGTTGGAAACTGTAAAAGTGGACTTAAGGTTCAAACTTCAGTTCTGTCAATCCTCAGTTGTATAATCTATGGCAGGTTACTCAGTTTCTCTAAATCTCAGTTTCCTTATTTGAAATATGAGGAAAACAATACCTGACTACATATGGTTATTGTGTGGATTAACATCTCTATATAAAGCACTTTCAAATAGTGCATGTTGAATGAGAAATCAACTGCGAAATTAAACAGTGGCTATTAACTTGTTTGCAGGCAATTTTGGCAGTTTTTGGCGAATTTTCATTTATTTTAGTTGATTCTTATAGGGAGTAGATTCAAGGTCTATCCAGACAAGAAAAAGGGTTATACCTTTGGCTATCTTTTTTCTTTCTGTCTTATCATTCAGTATTTTTAGTTATATGGATTCTAATTTGTTCTGAAGAGGTAATAGACTTTGTTCCTTGTATTTTAGGCTTTTGATGAGTGAATGCAAACATTCCAGCAGAGCTTGTTTTTTCCATATGGTTCTGTTGTGCTTCAATGGAAGGTCTGGTCATTGTATATCTGGCAGTTAATTTTAACAAACGATTCTGGCTGAGACATTTCAGATTTGATTTTAGTATGGATTAGAGCCTTTGTTTTCATTTTCAGCATGCACTTCAAATATGTAACAGAGAAGAAAAGTAGTACTCAGTAGAATCTTTCTCAACTGTCATTAATTCCCTACATTGTTTCAGGTAGTAGTTTTTGAGTAACTATTCTGCATTCAGAATTCCTTTTGAATTCTTCATAGTGCTAGAAGAAAATGCTGTCATATTTAAACAGCTTAATATTTTCACAGTGACTGGGGCAGGAATAAGATTATCATGTATAGACATTGGAACATTTTCTTTAAAAACTTTCTTAAATCTAAAAAATGAAAAACAAAATAGAGGTATATAAAGTTAATACCCGTTTCTACCTTACCCCAAGTCTGTCCTGAGCTATGAACAATGTTAATTTTGGTTTGTAGCCTTCCACACCTAAGAAATATTTTCAAGCCAAGATTATAGCTCTGTGATTATCTCTCTCTTTTTTTAATTAAAAAAATTTTATTTATTTAGGCTGTGTTGGGTCTTCGTTGCTGCACTTGGGCTTTCTCTAGCTGCAGCGAGCAGGGGCTGCTCTTCATTTTGGTGCGTGGGCTTCTCATTGCGATGGTTTCTCTTGTTGCAGAGCCCGGGCTCCAGGTGCATAGGCTTCAGTAGTTGTGGCATGCAGGCTCAGTAGTTGTGGCATGCAGGCTTCAGTAGTTGTGGCTTGTAGACTCTAGGGTGCAGGCTCAGTAGTTGTGGCACACGGGCATGTGGGATCTTCCTGGACCAGGGATCAAACCCATGTCCCCTGCATTGGCAGGCAGATTTTAAACACTGTGCCGCCAGGGAAGTCCCTGTGATTGTCCCTTGAAGGGATTTCGTTTTCTATCCTCCAGCAAAGTATAGGCAGGCACACCCTCACATCCATCTTGAGGCTTTTCTCTACCTAGTTGCTCAAACCAGAAATCTAGGAGGTACTTGATTTCTTTCTTTCCCTCACTTCCCACATCCAAACCATCCATAACTCTTTAGAATTGTACCCTCCCCAGTTCAGTTTAATCCATGCATTTTTCATCTTCATTGCCTCTACCTAATAAAAGCCACGTTCCACTGGGACTGTTGCAGTAAGTCTCCCAGCTTCCATTATTCATTGGCTCTATGTCCCCAACCTGTTTTCCATATGGTAGCAAGTGTTATTTATTGTCTTAAAACTGAAATTGGATTTTACCCTCATATACCCCCACCCACCAAAACCCTTCATTGGCATCCCATTATCCCATTCTCTGGCATCTTCTCCCCTCCTAACACACACAAGCACACACGTGTGTGTGCTCCATGAAGTTAGGAATGTATTTTCTACTTGGCACATACTTTGTTACTAAGCACTTACCACATACTGGGCAATATTTTAAGAGATTTTCATATATTAACTCATTTAATCTCATAGTAACTCTATGAATTAGGTATTATTCCCATTTTACATATAAGGAAACGGAGTTCCAAAGAGGTTAAGTAAGTACCCAATGTCATACAGGCGGTTAAGTAGAAGAACCCACATATCAGACCAGGCTGTCTATCTTCAGAATCCTTGCTGCTAACCATTGTGTTAAATGATTTCTTTCTACATGGTAGGTACTTGGTAAACATTTGTTAAATGAATGAAAAATTGTTACCTCTGTAAGCATAAGTTTAAACTCCTTAATTTGGTCTAGAAAGTCTTTCATGATCTGGCCCCTGCCACTACCACTTTCTCTTGTACTCAGAGCAATCTAGTCACACTGGCTCTTTGTGGAGCTAGCTTCTTCTCATTCTTTAGGTCTAAGATATCTTTCATGACCATCTTATCTAAAGTAGGTGTTCCTTGTCCTCTCTTTTAGTACTTTGTTTCCCTTTAGGCACTTACTGCAGTTTACAATTTTTAACTTGATATATTTATTATCTGTTTCTCCCATAAAAATCAAAGTTTCATGAAGTCAGGTCTTAGCTGTCTCATTCACAGTTGATTATCCAGTGCCAAATCCCAGTGCTTGGGAGGATAGTAGGTGTCCTCAGTAAGTATGTTTGGAATGTTGAATAAATAAATAACCTGGGTCCTAGGCAAGGAGGTGTATATAAGATATTCTGTGAATGAAGAAAAAGAGCTCATAACTTATATTAAGAGTTTTCTTTTTTCATTCCTTACCACACATATATTTTCATTCTTCCTGCTAGTCTTGACTGGAGACAAATGGCAATATTGATTTGGATGCTTATGTTTGAGGCAAAGTTTTCTGTTATTTACAAATTGTCTTGGACCACTAAGGCAATGTATCTAATGAAAGAAGTCTAGTAGGAAGACTGGCTTCCTTGTGATTCTCTTGGGTTTGACCTCTTTTGGTATTTGCAGCCTCAGGCCACTATCAAGTTGGCCACATCAGGCACAGGTTTCTCATTGAAAGGTTTTTTCTTCTGGTGTCTTTGTCTTAGGAGTGAGAAGCTTTCCTCAGGGGACTGTCTTGACTAGAACTGGGTCACATGGTTACACTAAGTCACTGGCAAGAGGACTGAAACTATCATGACTGGCTTAGAATCAGTCAGGATTTACCCCTAGAATTCGGGACTGCGTTATCATCTCCTGTATCATTTAGGGGAGGGAGGAATAGATTCTTGATAAAAATGTCAAGTTCTATCAGCAAAAAAAGTGGGAGAATGGATCTTGGGCAGGCAACTATCAGATTTTGCTATGGTGGCTTCTGTGGTTTGTTAGCTCTATCCCAAGGTGATTTGGAGACCTAATTAAATTTTTAAAGAAAACTTATTAAATCAGAAAGATTTGACTTAATAAGCTTTTTCTATACTGATAACCTTTTTTCTAACCCCAAAGCTTTCATTGTTAGCAATCAATATAAAGCAAATAAATAGTAAGGCATCTGCCAGCAGATGAAGTCCTGTAGAAAGATAAAAAAAAGTATGGCATGTTAATGAGTTTAGAGTCAAGTTCAGGAGGTATAGTGCAGAGATATAAATATTAAAGTAATAATACACAGTAACGGTTTAAGAGATCACAAGGTAAATCATGATTAATTTTTAAAAAGTGACATAGAGTTGATATTTCCTGGGAGTTTGTGAGATATGTAGAATCTTGGGCCTCACCCTGGATCTACTGAATAAGAATCTGCATCTTAACAAGATCCCCTGCTGATTTGTGTTGACATCAGGGTTTGAAAAGCCGGAATAGAAGTTGAGAGGACAGGTAATTGGTTTGAGCTAACCAAGAAAGTTCTTGGGGTGAGGCTTGAGCTTGACCTGAAGGACAGATGCAGCAGGGGCATTTCAGATGGAGGATAATGTAATTTTAGTCCCGAAAGTGTCCAGATTTATGTTGCCTGTTACATAGGGTGAATGGGAGGGGAGAATGGAATAGTAGTGTAGATCCTCAAGAATATTCATGGGGAAATAATCCTAGAAAGGAGAGAGAACTTTTGTAAGACCTCAGGTAGTTGAATCATAATTTGATCGCTTACTGAAGGAGACAGAAACAGACAAGCTTTGAAACTATTGGAATTGAATTGTCGCTCCCATTTGACAGTTTTATCTGTGGATAGTTATGGGAGAGCTGTTTCACTAAACCTTGACATTTAGCTATAAAACCATTGACTAAATTGTGTATCTTAGCTGTTTCTTCCAACAGCATTCAAGTAACTTTGAATCTTGATGATTTTAGTAATAACTATAGATTTTAGAGGGTTTTTCAGATAGGTAAGCATGATAAACTTTGGCTTTGCTTTAATTGTTCCCTCCTTTTTTAAAAATTTAAAAATAAAGTGAAGAGACATCTTTGTATAATTTTAAATGATTTCTCAATTCACAGTGATTTAGACTAAAGCAAGAGACCATCAAGTTTCCTATTATAAGGTGAATCACCAACTCAGAGGAGGAGCCAGGGCGAGCCCTTAAGATTGAAATTCACAAAATCATGATTTATTGGGGGAGGTTTATAAGAAAATGCTAAACAAGTATTATCTCAGTTGTGATAAAGTTGGGGAGTATATTTTGAGTTTCATTGTATCCTATAGTGGGATTTTTACTTTGTGTATTCTCCAATTCTTAAATTATTCAGATTGAACTTTGTAGACCACAGGTAATACAAAGGCGGGAACCATGTCTTCTCTTGTTTATTACTGGATCTTTCAGTGTTTAGTGTAGGTCCTCACTTGGTTGATGAATGCTTAAAAATAAAAATTTTAATTAAAAAAGACTTTTATCTGTCCTTGGAGATAATACATAAATGACATAATAAAAGTGAGTTATATAGTTTGGTCTTAAGATAAGCTTTTGGAAACAGTGTTGTACTGTTTACACTAAAAGGCACTTGCCTCTGCTTCTTAGTTTGTGTGGAATAAAAATGTTCTTGAATTTGAATGTCTAGGTTTTAAGGGGCTGTAGGCTAGTTTTGGTTTAAGTAACTTGGCTTTTGCCCAGTTTGAGGCAAGATAGCATGGCATTCCTTTAAAGTATGAGAGGAGGCTGTTATTTATCAAATCTGACCCTAGCAAATGGTGAGTAGGTTGCAGGCCTTCAAAGAGCAGAGTCCAAAAGGCATCATGAGGAATTCAAAGTTTAACCATGGAATAAACTTCTTTCCAGTCTTTTATTTTTTGGTATGTTTTTCCTCCATGTCAGTGTTTACGAAAATATGGTCTGCCCACGAAATGTATCAGAATTAGAATTGTTTGAAGTGCTTATTAAAAATTGCAGATTCCTGTACCCCACCGATCAGTGTCTGGGGGTGAGACCTGGTAATCTGTGTTTTAAACTCACTTC
The DNA here is from genome assembly GCF_030028045.1 of Hippopotamus amphibius kiboko. Lineage (NCBI taxonomy): Eukaryota > Metazoa > Chordata > Mammalia > Artiodactyla > Hippopotamidae > Hippopotamus > Hippopotamus amphibius. The sequence goes on from NC_080186.1 coordinate 19,224,780, forward strand.
CTTATGGATTTTTTTGTATCCTAAGTTTTTGAGAATCCCATTCCTATGTAGGTGCCTTTCATTTTGGGTACTTTTCCACATTCATTCTGTAACTTGTGTTTTACTTAATTTTCATATGTTTAAGGTGGGAAGGATTTTGATTGCTTGGTGGGGGTGTGTGTGTGTGTTAAATGTAAGATTCATGTGCATGGTACAAACATCAAATATGAAAGAGTATACAATGAATAATTCCCTCCCTGTCCCCCTGTTTTAGAGCATTGTGTTAATAAGCCCTTTAATATGTTAGTTCATTCAGTTCTTCCAGACAATCCAGTGAGGTAGGTCACATTACTGTTCCCACTTTATAGAAGACAAAAACATGCCCAGGGAGGTTAAATCACTTTTTCGAATTCACACAGCTAGGAAGTGCTGGAGTTGTCTGGGAGTCTGGCTCTTAACTCTCAACTACCATCCTCTGCTGAGTGCAAAGATATAAGGATTAACTAGATTAACACACGTTGAAAAGCTTGTTTTGGGTGAGTATAGAGTTCATCTTCAACATGGTAGATGTTTCACATGAACTCTAACAGCCTACCCTGGAGTTTCATCTAAGCCTGGTATCTAATCCTCATGTAATTTCAAACTAATCAGTTCTTCTCTAAATTGCACAGGCTCTCATCTGGAGAGTAGACTCCATGGATTGGTGACACTGCACAAGAAAATGGTAGCAACATGTCTTTTCAGCATCCTGTCATTGGCTGGCTATGCTTTATTTACGTAAAATACATCCTAGGCAGAGCTTGGGATGTGATAATTCTTCCATTATATATCCTTTGACTTTATTTATAGCATTATTTCTATGATATGGTTATGGCCAGGAAACAATGATACATTCTTTGCATGGCCAGAGATTTTTGACATCTTCTTAAATAAAGGATATCTTTGCTTCACTCCATTTAGTGGACTATTTAAACTTTATATAGACCATATTTCTTAAAGCATTAGGGCATAATATATGTCATTTGGAAGAACTTAATGTGGAAGATACTTAGTCTTCCCCCTCTCTTATTTTCTAAATGATGTAATCTAGGGGTTCCTTTTTTTTTAATTATTATTTTTTTGGGGGTACACCAGGTTCAATCATCTGTTTTTATACGCATATCCCCGTAATCCCTCCCTTCCTTGACTCCCCCCCTCGAGTCCCCCCTCCTTTTTTTTTTTTTTTTAATTTAATTTATTTATTTTATTGGCTGTGTTGGGTCTTTTTTGCTGTGCGCAGGCCTTCTTTTTTAGTTGTGGGGGCTGCTCTTCGTTGTGGTGTGTGGGCTCCTCATTGCCATGGCTTCTCTTGTTGCAGAGCACGGGCTCTAGGCTCATGGGCTTCAGTAGTTGCAGCACATGGGCTCTGTAGTTGTGGCTCACGGGCTCTAAAGCACAGGCTCAGTAGTTGTGGCGCACGGGCTTAGTTGCTCCATGGCATGTGGGATCTTCCTGGAGCAGGGATCGAACCCGTGTCCCCTGCATTGGCAGGCAGATTCTCAACCGCTGCGCCACCTTGGAAGCCCCTAATCTAGGGATTCTGATGACTGAGTGCTAGAACTGAAGAACTTGTTAGGCCTTGAGTTCTGTGCATGAAGTGTCTTTAAAGTCAGGTAACATTTACTAAACTCTTACCATGTGCCAGGAACTATGTGTACCTTAACTGATTTGGTCCTCAGAGTATCATGTAAGTTTCCCAGCTGTTAAGTAATTTACTGAAGGTCAAGCAGCTGATGCATAGGGAAGTCAGGATTCAAATCCAGGTATATCTGATTCTAAACCTTGTTTTTCCTCCATACTCTGCAGACCCTGTAGAAGGATAACAGCTTATTAAACTTTTAGACTCTAAACCTTGGTTCCAGCATGTTTAGCAAAAACTCTGAAGAAATTGATAACAGGAACCAGGTGACTTTGCCTATTTATTGTGTTGTTTTGGACTCAAATTAATCTAAGTCAAAGGAAGCCATTTTGTGAATTTAGACAGCTAATTTAGATAGAAACCACCTTAAAGGTAAGTGAGGTCTTACAGTTTTAAAGTTCATTCTTTTGGCTACACACTGTTTTCATACATTCCCTAGAAAATGTGTCAAGGAAAATAAGTTAATGGTCAGGAGCCCATTCTTACCTTCAGATCGCAGCGTCTCTTTCTCTTCCCCTAGTCATAATCACCCCTTACCCTCAGTCCCCTAGACACAAAGAAATGGAGAGGAAGCAAGTTTAAGCTCTCTTTCTAGGGTGTTTTAAAATCTGACTGTTCTGAAAACTGATTAAACTGGGTTTTCTAAGTGAGCAATTCCTTAACCTTGAATTAGTAAAACATTAAAATATTTATGGCATCTACCACTGACCCCTCTTCTGCAGTGTAGGAGTTAATCCAGTAGTTTCTGAATAAATACTGGTATTAGGCAATTCAAGAATTACAACAGAGGTGGGGCAGGGGGAAGGTGAGGAACAGTGAGTGTATTATGAGAAGAACCTAGATAGCAGATTAAACAATACTACCCCATTTATAAGAACAAAACCTAAATGAATGCTAAGGCACCTTATTTGTCTGGAATTGGTGGTTATTTCTGTCAGAGGTATTGTTCATGTTTTTGCTTTGATTATTTGGATTTTTAATTTGTAAGAAAATATAGACATGAATGTCTTCTGTAATATGAAATCACAGTTAAAAACTATTTATATATTCCAAATTAAAATTTTGTCCAGTATGTATATATTTATGCTTGTAATCTGTGTCTATATATTTTAAAAACAGCTTCATTGAGATGTAATTCAGATTTCAGTTCACCTATTTAAAGTGTGCAATTCAGTGTTTTTTTGGTATTTTCACAAAGTTATGCAACCATCACCACAGTCTAATTTTAGAACATATTTATTACTCCAAAAAGAAACCTTTTACCCATTAACAGTCATTCCCAACTCCCCTTTCTTTCCTCCCCACCACCAGCCCTAGGCAACTGCTAATCCACTTTCTGTCTCTGTGGATTTGCCTGTTTTGGATATTTCATATAAATGGAATCATATAATATGTAGTCTTTTGTGACTGGCTCTTTTATTTAGCATAATTTTTCAAAGTTCATCCCAGTTATAGCATGTATCAGTACTTTATTGCTTTTATTATCAAATAATATTCCATTTTATGTATATGTACCACCTTTTATATATTTTTAACTTTGCTTTTTAATTTTTGTAAATTTTATTGAAGTATAGTTGCTTTGTAGTGTTGTGTTAATTTGTTATACAGCAAAATGATTCAGTTATGCATGTATATATTATTTTTCATGTTCTTTTCCATTATGGTTTATCACAGGATATTGAATATAGTTCTCTGTGCTATACAGTAGGACCTTGTTGTTTATCCATCCTGTATATGATAGTTTGCGTCTGCTAATTCCAAACTCCCAATCCTACCCCCCAGCCCCCACTTTGGCAACCACAAGTCTTTTCTCTGTGGAAACCTATTTTTGTTTCATAGATATGTTCATTTGTGTTGTGTTTTAGATTTTACATATAAGTGATATCATATGGTATTTATCTTTTTCTGATTCACTTTGCTTATCATAATCTCTGGGTCTATCCATGTTGCGGCAAATGGCATTATTTCATTCCTTTTTATGGCTTAGTAATAATCCATTGTATTAATTTTGCTTTTTAAATTTAATGTATCTGAGAAACTTCCACTTCTGGGAAGATGGAGTGGATGGTGGTGGTAAATTTCCTGGGTTTTTGCTTCATACATTCCAGACTTGGCACTATAGAAACCAGCAATCTGGAAATACCAACAGTTGCAGACAAAAACAAAAACTCCAACAAAAAGCTGCTCTCTCTAGCCAAAAAACCAGGAAAGGGCAGCCTAAGTAAGACAGAAAACTTTCAGACAATAGCTGCTCTACTCCAGACACCACAGGAAAAATCTATGGTCCTATTCCCCACCCATGCCAGCAAAGGCCAGATAGGTTAGCCATCATGTCCACCCTCTGGTGGTGTGATGGATTTAACAAATCCTTGATTGATGAGCATTGGGGGGGTCTCCAGTGTTTTGTTATAGTAAACAGCGCTTCATTGTTCCTTCCTCTTACTTGTATGCTTGAACATCTAATTTATTCTACAGAATAAATTTCTAGGTATGAAATTGTTGGATCAATAGCATTACGATGAAGCCTTCAAAAATCACCATTAGATGACATTAACATATGGAACTATACAAGAAATATTAAATTTTCAGTCTGTCTTTTTTCTGTTGTTCAAATTGGATAGTTTTTATTATTCTGTTTTTCAGTTCACCAATTCTTTCCTTTGTCCTCTCAATTGGCTGTTTTTTTAAATTAACTAATTAATTAATTGATTTTTTGGCTGTGTTGGGTCTTTGTTGCTGCACATGGGCTTTCTCTAGTTGTGGCGAGCAGGGGCTACTCTTCATTGCAGTGCACAGGCTTCTCATTGTGATAGCTCCTCTTGTAGTGGAGCACAGGCTCTAGGCACACAGGCTTCAGTAGTTGGGGTGCGTGGCCTCAGTAGTTGTGGCTTGTGGGCTAAGTAGTTGTGGCTCATGGGCTTAGGTGCTCTGCGGCATGTGGGATCTTCCCGGACTAGGTACTGAACCTGTGTCCCCTGCATTGGCAGGCAGATTCTTAACCACTGGACCACCAGGGAAGTCCCTCTATTGTCTGTTAAGCCCATCCTCTGAGCTTTTTATCTCAGTTATTGTATTTTTCAGTTCTTAAATTTCTGGTTCTTCTTTACGTCTTGAATTTCTTTGCTGAGGCTATTTTTATGTTTGTTTTAAGCTCTTCGTAATTGCTCATTGAAGCATTTTTATCATGGCTGCTTGAAAATCTTTGTCAGATAATTGTAAGATTTCTGTCATCTTGATGTTGACATCTTTTGATCGCTTTTTTTCATTCAGCTTGATATGGTTCTTGGTATGATAAGCGATTTTCAACTGAAACCTGAACATTTTCTTATTATGTTATGAGACTCTGAATCTTGTTTAAACCTCTGTTTAAACTTCTCTGACACTCAAATAAGACTTCTCTGACATTACTCTGGAGAGGCGGGAGAGAAGAAGGTCAATGGGAAGGAGAAGCCAGGTGGAGATAGAAGTCCAGGTGACCCACTCAGCCTCCCTTGATACCCAGGGTGGGGAGGCTCCTCATTGTTGCTGGGCAGGGGTGATTTTTCCAGCTCCCCATGTGGTCTCCACTGGCACCCCAGTCGAGGTGGCCTTGTTACTGCTGGTTGATGGTGAAAGTCCTGACTATTCTGTACCAGGCCTCCTCCTCTGACACCTCCCCTGCCTCCCTCCCCTCCAGCCAAGCAGAAGGGGGGTTTCTCATTACTGGCTGGCAGGGTTGAAAGCCCTGGCTCCCTCTTTGGCCTTCTCTGATACCATCCTGGTGGGGGCATTACAGCCTCCAGGGGGTTGATTATATTAGTTTTGGAATAAAATATTATAAAAAGCTATATAGTGTGATCACATGTTTAAAAGAAAAAAGTAGTGTGTATATGGAAGATAAAAATCTAGAAAAATAACTAGTGAATGGTTCAAGGGTAGGGGAATTCTGACTTTCTGTAGTGTTTCAGGTTTTATTTTAACATATTATTAATTGGAGACGTATCAGTACGTTTGTAGAGAGTGATACAGTTAACATCACCATGTGAAGCTGTTAGAGCTTAAAATTGATCAAGGACTCATTACACAACTTATTGTTGTTATCATTCACATTTTGTTCCATTAGGTTTTTGTTCTGACCTTGCGTATACTATAAAATTTTCAGAACTGACACATTGCGAAATTTTGAGTGAAGAATTTTTTGGTGAATTTTATGCAGATACTTTCTCTGATTGTCCAACTGACATATATTCTAGTGTCTCAGAAGATGATAGTTCTACAGAATATAGTTCTGATTCAGACAATGTGAGTATTTTTAAAAATTCTTTTATATTTATTTGTTTTTTTGGTTGCGTTGGGTCTTCATTGCTGCACATGGGCTTTCTCTAGTTGTGGTGAGCGAGAGCTACTCTTTGTTGCAGTGCACAGGCTTCTCATTGCAGTGGCTTCTCTTGTTGCAGAGCACGGGCTCTAGGCACGTGGGCTTCAGTAGTTGGAGCACTCGGGCTCAGTAGTTGTGGCTTGAGGGCTCTAAAGCACAGGCTCAGTAGTTGTGGTGCACGGGCTTCATTGCTCTGCGGCATGTGGGATTGAACCCGTGTCCCCGGCATTGGCAGGCGGATTCCTAACCACTGAGCACCAGGGAAGTCCCTAGACAATGTGACTATTAGACCAACAAAAAGGCAAAAAACCTCAGTGATTGATTCTGTTACAGAAAGTGAAAATGAAACTCAGGGTGCTGGAGAATGCTCCTTTGCTCCTACAGAAGAATAGATTGAAGACAACATTTCATGAAAACTAGAAAACTTTATAGGTGTGTCAGGTGTAACTATTGAATGTAAAAACCCACAAAGTATTAGTGAAATAACAGAATTCATTTTTGGCTGGCCAAAATAAAAATCACCAGCCACAGGTGTTAGTTTCTGCAAAATTCCCTGGTCAATAATGAGTTAATAGAGGTAAAAGAAACCTGAACTCAGAAAACTGTAAAACACTGATGAAAGAAATTGAAGACAACACAAACAGATGGAAAGATATACCATGTTCTTGGATTGGAAGAATTAATATTGTTAAAATGACCATACCACGCAAGGCAATCTGCAGATTCAGTGCAATCCCTATGGCATTTTCCACAGAACTAGAACAAATAATTTAAAAATTTGCATGGAAACACAAAAGACCCCAAGTAGCTAAAACAATCTTAAGAAAGAAGAACAGAGTGGGAGAAATCACACTCCCTGACCTCAGACTAAACTACAAAGCTACAGTAATCAAAACTGCATAGTACTGGCACAAAGATAGACTTACAGATCAGTGGGACAGGATAGAAAGCCCAGAAATAAACCTGCGTGCCTATGGTCAGTTAATCTATGACAAAGGAGGCAAGAATATACAATGGAGAAAAGACAGTCTCTTCAATAAATTGTGTTGGAAAAACTGGAGCTACATGTAAAAGAATGAAATTAGAACATTCTCTAACACCATACACAAAAATAAACTCAAAATGGATTAAAGACCTAAATGTAAGACTGGATACTATAAAACTCCTAGAGGAAAACATAGGTAAGTGAGGTCTTAAAGCTTTACCTTTAGCATGGATTCTATCTGAATTAGCTGTCTAAATCCACGAAATGGCTTCCTTTGATTTAGATTAACTTAAAAGTCACATAGAGCACTCTTTGACATAAATTGCAGTAATATTTGTTTGGATCTGTCTATTAAAGCAAAGGAAACAAAAGCAAAAATAAACAAATGGGACCTAATGGAACTTAAAAGCTTTTGCACAGCAAAGGAAACCAACAACAAAATGAAAAGACAACCTACTGAATGGAAGAACATATTTGCAAATGATATGACTGATAAGGGGGTTAATATCCATTAATATCCACAATGTATAAACCACTCATACAAATCAACATCAAAAAAACAAACTAATTAAAAAAGACATTTTTCCAAAGAGGAAATGCAGATGGCCAGCAGACACAAGGAAAGATACTCACCATCACTAATCATCAGGGAAATGCAAATGAAAACCACAGCAAAATACCACCTCACACAGGTCAGAATGGCAATCATCAAAAAGAACGTGTATAGCAAATATTGACAAGGATATGGTGAAAAGGGAACCCTTGGACACTGTTGGTGGAAATGTAAATTGGTACAGCCGCTATGGAAAATAGTATGGCGGTTCCCCCAAAAACTAAAAATAGAACTACCGAGCCTTCCCTGCTGGTCCAGTGGCTAAGATTCTGTGCTCCCAGTGCAGGGTGCCTGGATTCTATCCCGGGTCAGGGAACCTAGGTCCCATGTGTCACAATTATGAGTTTGCATACCACAGCTAAGGATCCCACATGCCACAACTAATGATCCCGAATGCCACAATGAAGATCCCGCATGTAGCAACTAAGACCAGGTACAGCCAAATAAATAAATAAATATTTAAAAAATATGTATATAACTACCATATGACCCAGGAATTCTACTCCTGGGTATATATATGAAAAACAAACAAACAAACACATACACATGCCCCAATGTTCATAGCAGCATTATTTACAGTTGCTAAGGTATGGAAACAACCTAGGTGTCCAGCAACAGATAAATGGATAAAGAAGATGTGGTGTGTGTGTGTGTGTGTGTATACACACACACACACACACACAATGGAATACTACTCAGCCTTAAAAAAGAATGAAATTTTGCCATTTGCAGCAACATGGATGAACTTGGAGGGTATTATGCTAAGTGAAATAAGAAAGAGAAATACTGTATGATATCACTGATATGTGGAATCTAAAAAATACAACAAACTAGTGAATAAAACAAAAGAAGCAAACTCACAGGTAGCACAAATTAGTGGTTACTAGTGGGGGGATCATGGGGGAAGGGGCAATGGGAAGGTAGGAGTAAAAAAGGTTATTTTGGGATTATATGAAATCATGTGTGTGAAACTTCTGAAAATTTTAAAGCACTATAGAATTTAAAGAATCTTCCATTCAATAAAAAAAAATTTTTAAATGGGTGTATATGTTAGAAGCAGTAAAAAAAAAAAAGCAAAGCTTTTTTTAAAAAAAGGATACCTTTTGTGGATGCTCTGTGCTAATTTTTATCATTAATACAAAACTGGGTGTAGAATACCCAGATTTCCAGTGTAGTATGCTTTCCATTATACCATAATACCCTCCTCAGTCAGTTGTACCAATAGATTGCATTCAGTGTGGTTCATACTGAAGAGAGTGATTTTGATCCTTTAACTTTGTTGAAATGGAATTTTATTAGTACAACTTGGATTAAAGGAAGAAGTTTTTGATTTGTGATTACTGGAAATCTGAGTTTTTCCACAGTTTCACTCTACTTTATGAAAATAGCATCTGGCTAGTGTTAGTATGACCTTGGAAAAAGTTCCTTATGGCAGTACTTATTTGAATTGTCATGAGTTTTAGGAGAGTAGTTAATAAAAAGGCGTTTTCCAGATTTATCCTGAAGAGTGCACATGCTATGCTTTTATTTGTGCATAATGGAAAGTAGTTTTATTGGGGACTGTGAGATGTGTGACAAGCTTCTACCATACCGGAAAGAGAAATAAATTGATAAAAATCGGTAGAAAATTATAGACAAAGAAGGTGAAAACAAAGGGGCATTTGCAGTCTGAACAGGTTTTCATGAAGCAGTCCGTGTACCAAGAGTCTTCTGTCCATACTCTAGGATGCACTCTGCAGACCATTGTAGGAAATCGTGGTGTGGTGTCTTTGATCTGTAGCCAGTCACTGTTTACCTCCAGCTTGCCTTTAGTTTGATGTGTTTCCAAGTGCCTACATATAGCATCTTTATTACACCTTCTTTACCGATTTATTTATTTTAACAGTTATGTCAAAGGTGACTTGGAAAATTATAGTTAATTTTATATATTAAATAAATGGAATAGGATGAAGACCATGAGTCATACTCTTTCTTTGTCTATCAAACTTTACTGCTTTTTCAGTAAGTCTCAATTTCGTGTACTTTTTCAGGTATTTATATTTCTGTTGCTAAGCATGTTAAAACCAGAAGGGAAAAAATGCAAAAAAAAAAAAAAGTTAATAAAATTGGGATATCTAAAGCCACAGATTTGTGTGAAAATATTAATCATCAAAGCTGTGTAGAAAGGTAGTATGTTAATTTTTTATCTGTAATAAACTTACTTGTATGTTATCAGCATTCCATATGTGTTTAGATGGTCAGCATCTTCAAAAAAGCGTATTTGGGTACCAGTTATACATTTAACATAGTTGGATGACTTAGTATTATAAACTGACCTGCGCTCTGAAGAAGAAATATTGTCCTCACCTTTCCTCACCAGTGTTTCTGAATGTGTCCAACAGATACCTTACTTTGTCTCCTTGGGTGCCTATAACAAAATGAGGATTCCTGGGTCCCACACCAAGGAATTCTTCTGAATCAGAATCTCCGGATGTGAGGCCTAGAAATCTTAATTTTAAATGTTTTCTTTAGGTTGTTCTTAATCACACCAAAGTTTAAGAACTGAACCTTCTTTAGGAAGTAAATTTTTGTACAAGTTACAGTATTAGAAATTAACATAATATGATTTACACTGGCTACAGTTCTGTGTATATTTTGTTACTGATAAAGAACGGTCAGGGACTTCGCTGGTGGTCCAGTATTAAGACTCTGAGCTCCCAATGCAGAGGGCCTGGGTTCAATCCCCGGTCAGGGAACTAGATCCCACATGACACAACTAAAGATCCCGAGCACTGCAAGTAACATCCTGCGTGCCGCAGCTAAGACCCAGCACAGCCAAATAAATAAATATTTTTAAAAAAAGAATGATTAAAAAAAAGTTTTCTAAACAAAGCTCAGTTGTAATTATCCCATGCTATGTGATTAGGGTGGGGTTCTGAGATCTTCCTTTATGCCCGTGTGTTTTGTTGGCTGTTATGTTTAATCAGGTAACTGCTTTTATTTTTATTTAATTAATTTAATTTTTGACTGCGTTGGGTCTTTGTTGTTGTGAGCGGGCTTTCTCTGGTTGTGGTGAGCAGGGGCTACTCGTTGAGGTGCACGGCTTCTCACTGCAGTGTCTTCTCTTGTTTCGGAGCATGGGCTCTAGGCACACAGCCTTCAGTGGTTGCAGCACACAGGGGCTCAGTAGTTGTGGCTCGCGGGCTGTAGAGCACAGGCTCAGTAGTTGAGGTACACAGGCTTAGTTGCTCCGTGGCATGTGGGATATTCCTGGACTAGGGACTGAACCCGTGTCCCCTGCATTGGCAGGCGTATTCTTAACCACTGCACCACCAGGGAAGTCCCTGCTTTTATTTTTTTTTAACTCCCTTCCATTCATTTCCCCATTAGTAGGAATTAATGACTTTGCTAATGCAGCATTTTACTGAAGTGGCTTCTGAAGTTTTTGAGAGTTACTTTAGGATAAAAAAATGGTATTTTACCAACATCTTTGAATGACTTGTTGAAAGTTAATTTCTGGCTCTACTCATAGACTTCATGGTGAAGATGGCTATGTTGGCAGCTAGTGAGTGTCAGAATGTTCTCTTCCAGCATGCTGTCTCCTTCTCTCATTTCCTGCTTTCCCTGCCTTCCTTTTTAAGCTTGGGGGCATACCTGATGGAATTAAAAATTTGTCCCACTCTGATTTTTAGGAAAATTCTGTGTCATTGTTGAGCTCAGGGAAGGCAACTGCTTCATTTATTAAGTAGGATTACAAATAACTTATCATAAAGATATCTTTTGTTATTTTTTTGTTCCCTGAAGGAATTTATAAACAGAATATGGGATTTTTATAATGAATAATTTTTTTTAACGTGAGGGAGGTTGGAGATTATTTTACTCTTTGGAGATAGGCACACGTTTCCCTTTTTTGTTGCCCTATAAAGAATACTGTCTCATAGAACAAGAAATGACTTACATTTCATAAAACCCATGATAGTCTTTGCCCCAATGCAAGGATATATGTTTCCCCTAGGGATTGATTAGACCTGTGCTGTCCAGTATGGTAGCCATTTAGCCACATGTGGCTGTTTAAATATAAATTAATTAAAAGTAAATAAAACTTAGTTCAGTTGAACTGGCCACATTTTAGGTACTCATTAGCCATATATCACAAATAACTACTGTATTGGACAGTGGTAATTTGGATAATTTCTATCATTGCAGAAAGTTCTCTTGGACAGCCCTGTATTAGACTGGCCTTTTTTTTTTTTTCCCCCAGTATTCCATCATCAATTTTTATTCTTTTTTTTTAATTGGAATATAATTGCTTTACACTCTTATACCAGTTTTTGAGGTACACCAAAGTCAATCAGCTGTATTTATACACATATCCTCATATTCCCTCCCTCCCTCGACTCCCCCGCACCCTCCGTGTCCCGGCCCTCTAAGGCATCATCCATCATCGAGTTGATCCCCCTTTGTTATACAGCAACTTCCCACTGGCTATCTGTTTTACAGTTGGTAGTATATATATGTCTATGCTACTCTCTCACTTCATCCCAGCTTCCCCTTCACCCCCGGCCCCCCCCCGCCCCCCAACCTCGTGTCCTCCAGTCCATTCTCTGCATCCTTATTCTTGTCTTGTCGCTGGGTTCATCAGTACCTTTTTTTTTTTTTTTTTTAGATTCCGTATATATGAGTTAGCATACAATATTTGTTTTTCTCTTTCTGGCTTACTTCACTCTGTATGACAGATTCTAGGTCTATCCAACTCATTACATATAGCTCCATCTCATTCCTTTTTATAGCTGAGTAATATTCCATTGTATATATATGCCACATCTTCTTTATCCATTCATTTGTTGATGGGCATTTAGGTTGCTTCCATGTCCTGGCTATTGTAAATAGTGCCGCAATGAACATTATGGTACATGTTTCTTTTTGGATTATGGTTTTCTCTGGGTGTATAGACTGGCCATTTTTAAGAAGAAAAAGAGGTGGGAATTCCCTGGCGGTCCAGTGGTTAGAACTCTGTGCTTTTACTGCCAAGGGCCCAGGTTCAATCCCTGGTCAGGGAACTAAGATCTTGCAAGCTGCGAGGCTCTGCCAGAAAAAGAGAGAAAGAGACAAATGGAAAACCTAAATTTCTTCCTTCCACAATGCAATTTTTCCTATCTTCTTGTACCCTTGATTAAAATTCAGGAAAAGGTCTATCATTTTGTGTTTCATCACGTTGACCTTGTTTTTTGATGTTTATTTGTTTTCCAGGCTGGCAGTGATGGTGAAAGCATAGGAAACTGCCCCTTTTCCCAGAGGCTTTTCATGATTCTTTGGCTCAAAGGAGTTGTGTTTAGTGTCACAACTGTTGACCTGAAAAGGTAAGATTTGGTTGTCGTTGAGGATCAACTTAAGTTGAGTATATACTCTACTGTTTTCAGTTTGATCCTATCCCCATCCCTCACTTTGCTTGCATATGTTCTCTAGAGAAATATATTAAAGTATTAAATGATTTATGGACACATTTAACTTAAGTATTATGGGTAATTCACAATGTCGGTATATTGCATGTGGCCACTCAGTCTTTTTAGGAGTTTATTGTGTGTTTACCTTATATTTCAAGAGCAGCACCAGGAGCTGTTTTAGTGTAGATGCAGTGAAATCTTTGACTTTACAGGATAAACATGGAACTGTGAAGAACTTCCTAAGCAGATGACTTCTCAAATGTGTTAATAAACACATGTCCTATATAATCTGGATCTTTAAAGCCAAGAATGCAATTTTAGGTGACTGATTATTGCTGTGGTCTTTTTCATTTAATCTACTTTTCAGGGGAATAATAGGAGTTTTCTATAGTAAGATTTTAACCGTATTTGGTTAAATACAGTTACAGAATAAGAACAATTATCTATGGCCCTCTGATTGTTCCTGTTAGTTGAAGGGTTGTTGTAATCTCCATAGACCAAAGTGGAGAGGGCTGAGAAGAGCCCCGGTAAGCAATAAGTTTTTTTTACTCAGGAATATCTGTTCTCACTTAGCAAACAGCTCTGAGGTGAAGAACGTTCATACTTTAAAAAAAGAAAAAAAAAAAGATTTAATCCAAGGGTTGAGAACATTTATACCAATAGAAAATCTAGGATTTGGCAGTGGAAATGTACTTCTCTTGACACGAATGCCACAACATGCTTTCGTGCTTGTTTTTTAAACATATCAGTCATGAATAGTGTCCAAGAAAATATGTTGACAGGCTGTCACTTGATGGGTAGCAGAATTCATGTATGTTCTCCCTCTGGGCATCACAACATGAGAATTATCTGACAGCTGTAATCCCGTTCCCTGTTCTAGGTTAGCATTCTCTGGGACCCCTGTCAGTTCCTTAAAATTTATTTTTTCCTTCACTTAATTGAGATTTTGCAGACTTAAAATTTATTTATTGAAAATAAACAATAAAGTCTTCTAGGAACCCCTTTGGTTATATATATTTGAATGTAGAAATAAGCCTTTGGGAATTGTCAGAATTAAAACTATAGGTTCATTTGAAGATACACTTAACTCATATTGGACAGAGCTATTATAAGAATGAAATAATTTATATAGTTACCCTTCTGTTACTGTTTTTTTTCCTACTTTTTCCTACACGCACTCACAAAGGGAGTTTCCCAATATAACTCCTAAAAATAGACCATGCTGCCAGGCACACACCCTTAGTGAGTCTTAAAATACATGGATTTCTCCTATTCCATTTTTGGCTTGGAGCAAGTGAGTTGACTGCCATGCTTTGAAAAAGCCTTCTTTGAACAGCTCAATACAGTGCTTGATTGTGGTGCATACCAGTAATAGCACCATAAACGATGGGAATTGGGTTCAGAAAAGGAGGTGAATTCACAACGGCTCTAAGTCATCTGTTTCACTTTTCATTTACAGACTTTTAAGGCATTTTTCCTGGAAGTTGATTGATATTTGAGGATTTTATATGTTTAGGAGTGATGTACCCTATGTGTAAAAAGTGACACGTGGGAAGTAGGATGAAAGATTCAGGGCTTCCTAATTAGAAAATTAGCTGCTCAAAGAAAATGTATGTTTACTTCCTAGAACTATGTGTAAAATCAACAGAGAGCATTTAATATTGGAGCCTATATTCTTTAGTTTTCTTTAAAAATCTTAGGTCTACAGTACTATTAAAAAATGCTTCTTAAGGTCAATTAAAAGTGTACAAGTGGTACATGATAATGAGTCCTCTTCATCCCCAACCTTGGTCATCAGATTCCCCTTCATAGAGATAATTGCATTTAGGTTTGGTCTTTATCATCCTTCCAGACCTTTTCTATGAGAAGGTACCCCAAGAGGGTGACTATTGACTCAAAAAAAAAAAAAAAAACCAGTGTAAAAAAAAATAAAGTTGTCACAGAGGAATAAAACATGCTGTAGTAAAAAGTACCTTTCCATAATATATTCTTAACTTTAAAACTTTAAATATGACTGTTTTTAGAAAGCTGTGGGGGAGAAAAGATTTGGTGCCTACAGTGCTTATTTTCCTGCTTTTTCTGATAATTGCCTAATTTCTTGGTGAAATGTACTGATCCCAGAACAGACTGGTGCAGAGCAATGGAACTCTACTGAGAGCTTTTTAGAAGCCCACTCTCTGCTCTGAAAAAATTGTTACATGACATTTCATCCATAAGAACAAGCCAGTTTCTAGTTCTGGCACTGTGTGACACGTTCTCTTTAAAGCTCAATTGGTGTTAATGACTATGCTGGTGGTATTCATATGCCTCTGTGAGGCTTGGAACAACCTCCCATTACTTGCCTGCCATTGCTGCCTTAATGCTTTTGTGGGAGTAATCTCTAAGCCTCATTTCCTGTTTATGCTGCAGTCATAGTACAGAACTTTTAGATTAAAAAGAAAAGTTCCCAGTCTTTAGGAGGAATTTAGGTTTATATCAACTGCCATTTGAACAAAAGCTTTAAGTGAAAATATTAAAATTTGGGAAACATTTCAAGGTGTTATCATGTCATCAAAAGGGAGCAACTGTGGCGTAGTAGGAAGTGTTGGGGGAGAGACCTGGTTCTCTGTGGAGAAAGCCCTATCCCTGATTTCCCTGGAACCTTGGGCAAGCTGTTTCATCTTCTTGGAGGTCAGTTACCTTATTTTTATTTTCAAACTCAGGAGGAAAGAAGGGAAAAACTAACATTTCTTGACTATTATGTGCTAAACACTGTTCAGGGTACTTTTTACTACTCTAATGAAACCATTTTCAGACCTATTATTAAATAGAATTTATTATTTTATCACACTGGTGTTTTAGGGCCTTTCTGGCTGATAGGTTTGTGGCAGTGATCAAGATCTTTATTTGAAAATTTCCACTGTCTTCATTACGTTCAGAAGTTCATAAATCAGAGATCAACATCGTTAGAGCACAGAAAAGCCTGAGAGGTAGGCTGAGGTTAGAGAAAGAAGAAAGCATGAGGACAGTAATGAGACACACACACACACACACACACACACACACACACGACTTGAATATAGCTGAGTGTGGCCATGTAGTTGTTAGGGTAAACTCTTCTGGTTTTGAGAAATGAGAGTGGAAATGATAACTTTAATAAATTAGTTTTTTATTGTAAAAGCAGTGATATCTGCTATATTACCACTGAATAAAATTCCTCCTTCATGATATTCTCTGAGAAAATAAATAAATCGGAGAAGAGCACTTTGAAAGTCTGGGAAATAATTGTTTCATTTTCCCATTTCTTAAACATCGAAACTCTCATCCTTTGTGATGTCACCCATTTCCTTCTGCTTAGGAAGTCAGCATACCATTTGTAACATTGTGCGCGTCAGACCAACAAGTCAGTTGCCATTATCATGGCATAAAGTTTTGGAAGATTATTATGATAGTTTAAACTTAATTTTGTAATAGTTTAAAATGGTACAACGGAACTATAAAACTGATAGTTCTGTATATCTTAAGAGACGTTATAAACTCAGAACACAATCTGATTTCCAAGTAGATTCTTTGGTGATTTGCTTTCATTATTGTGTCTCTGTGGTTCTGCCCTTCTGAAATAGTCTTCAAGTTGAGAGATCAGTTTGAGTTCCAGGTACATCTTCAGTAAACAGCAGCATGAATAACACATACAGAGAGACTAAGTGGAGTGGAACAGGCCAGCCTTTTAGAGAAATTATTTCCTGCTGCTGGTCAGTCAGGAAAGTACAGACTCTGTTCTTCCCCTGTGTAAAATTGAGTTGGGTACATGAAGTGCTTGTTAGAATGGTCCTACAATTCAAGATACGTGTCTCCTGAATGCATTCTGAATCACATGTATACCTGTGTGTGTGAGAGAGAGAGAGAGAGAGACAGAGGGAGAATTTCACTGCCACTGCCACATGTCTTTATGTTCTTTTTCAAGATAATTTTCAAAGGTGAAAAATCCTGTCGAGGCTACCAAGAGCTGAATTAGAAAAATGGATTGTTAGTGAAAGGTTTTCTAAACCTGTTACCAGTATAAACTCTGCTTATAAACTACAAATAAAACCTGTTAATTATAAAAGCTGTATTTGATATCTTTTTATGGGTGCTATTTTGTTTTAAAATGATTGCTCCACAGATTGACATTAAAATAGACACAGATCAGCAGTATACCACATTTAATCACAATAAATAAAATCCTTTAGCTGGTTGAACTGGGGCACACAAATACTTAGTAACTGGGATCTTGGTGTGTGTGGTTTGATGTCCACAATTCAGTCATTCAGTTAATGACTTTATATTAGTCAGAATATAGCAAATCTAGTGAAGAATGATTAATAGGAGTAAAGTAATCTGAAACAAAAGATTTGTGTTAGCTTTTTTTTTCT
The DNA here is from genome assembly GCF_030028045.1 of Hippopotamus amphibius kiboko. Lineage (NCBI taxonomy): Eukaryota > Metazoa > Chordata > Mammalia > Artiodactyla > Hippopotamidae > Hippopotamus > Hippopotamus amphibius. The sequence continues at coordinate 19,242,206 of NC_080186.1, forward strand.
TATTTGCCATATAGTGTCCAGAATTCTCTTGATTTGTATGAATTAATTTTATGCCTTGAAAATCAACACCTTTAAAGTTTTAAAAGGGAACTCAATTAACAAAGAAGTCTACATACTTAAGTCTACATACTTTCTCTCCATTGAGTCAACTAGTTATGGTAGGTCATTTTTAAGAACCAGCTCCAGTGTCCTGTGGCTGTGCTATATTCATTTTATACCAAGTAGCTGGAACTGAGCCACCAGCCTGAGGGCCTCCAATTGTTTGTGCTGAATTAAATTTTAATTGAAATTAAGCCACTTAAGTTGCTTAAAGTATTATCTCCTATAAAGCACCTCCTTTTCATTCCTTTTTTCCCTTTCTTTATGTTTCTTTTTTTAGTTTTTTCTCTTTTATATATTTCCTTTTCTTCGTCTGGAAACAAAATAGGAGCTAATGGAATAATTTTTTTTTTCAGCTAAATAGAAGACTACGGTAGAAAAGACTACTCTGATAAGTAACGGTGAAAATAAAAAGCCCCCAAAACACTGGAGAATATTCATGCTCTCAACCCAAGGCTTGAATTCTATGCACTTTGCGTTTCCTAGATACCACTTAAGGGAAACATTTGAATGAATTGTTGAATATTTATTGAAGGCCTTTTATGAAGTAAAGCAAAGATGTCCTGAAAATTTTAGCCGTTGCCTGTTCAGTTTCATTTTTCTCACACTGCAGTTCTTAAAATGTTAAGTTTCTGTTGCTGACTTGATATTAGCTTCTGAGTCACTTCAGTGCTTACAACTTGTCCATTTTTGAAGTCTACTGATCTGTTTAGAGGCATTAGTTTCTTCTCAAATCCACTCACTTGGAGTAAGGACCTAACATGATTGTCCTTCATCTCAACAGTTAATGCTGGAAAATAGTTTCATCACCTTAAAAAAAAATCTATATAGCCTTTCAGCAGAAGCAAGAAAGACTATTCATTAGTTGTTAATATTAAGGAAAGTTGGTAATCATGTGCCTGGTTTCACTTTACTTACACACCTCTATATTAATCAGATTTCTTATTACCATTTAATGCTAGATAACCAGTTTTGAACCATCAGACTTAAAGGGAGTTTAAAACTGGCAATTTCATCACTTGTATGAAGTTTAGTTCACTTTCACACCCATTATTGTACAAATGAGGAAATCTACACCTAAAGAGGTTGTAATTTACTTAGTCACATGGCTGGTGAATGGCAAAATTGTTCAATTTGGGACTTTAACTAGGTCCTTTTTATTCAGTCTTTGGTTCTTTCTCATCTACCATGCTAACTTTATTCCTCCTCTAATAAGTATTTTTGTTTGGAGATCTTAAAAGCTATCATAATTTATGAAGTAATAGCTGCTATTTATTTTGCTGCCCTCCCTTATGGGTAATTTTGAAGCATCAATCTCTTTCTTCTCCTTTACCTAACTCCACCCTGTTCATGAAAAAATTATTACTTTATACTTAGGCATTAATGAACTGTTTGTTAGTCCTAAAAATGTTGGTGGATATGTTTTATAGTTTAAGAATGAGAAAAGTGTCTTCCAGGTGATCACAATCTGTGTATGACAAGATTAAAGAACATTCTTATTCATCATTGGCATTGATGGAAGATGTGTGTATTCACTCTCTTGTTTATTTTATACAATTTTATTAGCCCTACTTGCTGTGATGAGATACTGTTGTTCTTTCTTACCTTTGTGCTACCCTTTTAACTTTAAAGTGTTAGGATTTGAAAATAAATATATAAACCCTAAACTGTTAGGATTTCTGGACTCTTGATTATGTACAAGGTCTTCTTGAGTTGAGGAGGAAATAAATTATAAGTGGGAACAAATGTGAGTCTGAGTGAGAATGCGAGTGGGTGACTTGAAGACTAGAGATGACTATGGTCTTGGACATGCTGGACCCTTTAGTGATCAAAGAACAGGTGGTTAGTTCTAATTTGGAGTTGAGTATTTATAAAAGTTACTGGAACCTTATAATCATATCTCACTATTTAAATAAATTGCATCTGGAAGACTTACTCAAGATTCATGTATTCTGATCATTTTGTGTTCAGCTTTACCTTGTCTGACCAAAGAATGCTCAATAAAAGAATCAGAGTTGAAAATCAAATCAGTTTTTGACTTTTGAAAGTTCTCTTTTGGAGCTTAGGTTATTGTAGAAGTTGATAGTCTTATTTTTCTTTGGTTTGGAAAGGAGATATGCTCTAGAACTTGAGTAGGGGGAGGCTCTGAGTTAGAAGACTTGGACTAATTGGATAATGAATAAGTCTTTGTATATTTGGTTGGAAAGTAGTAATAGATGAGGCACTCTCCAAACCTAAACTGAGAGAGAGACAAGGGGGTGTGTACAGGGCAAGGGGAGGGAAAGAAAGTAAGAGAGAGAATTGATGTGAATAAGACCAGGGGAAATTGATAAGCTGGGCTGAGTATAGATTTTAGGGTATACACTATTGAAAAAAATTTTTTAATGACAAAGTGTTTCACCTTCCTGATACACTTAAAGATATCCTTTATTTTGTTCAGGTTCTGTACATGTGTGGTAAAGAGGGAAGGAAGGAAGTTCTTTACTGGGGGGAAAGTTCTTTGAAGCAATACATTCTCATTTTTTTTAAGTTTAAGTTTTTTAAGTTTATCTTTTTAATTATAAAAGTTTTCAAACATATACAAAAAAAAAATAAACTTACCCATAACTTCAATTCTGTTATGAAGATTTTGGTCCCATTGTGTATGGCTGATTGATTTTGTTGTGCACTGGAGGCTAACACAGCATTGTAAAGCAACCATACTCCAATAAAAATTAATTAAAAAAAAAAAGATTTTGCTCCCATTTCTTTGTCCCTTTTTTCCTTCTTTTCTTTTTCTTTTCTGAAATATTTTAAAGTATATCCCAGGAATCCTGTCATTTCACCGCTACTTATTTCAGTGTACATCTCCAAACAATAATGACATTTCCTTACCTAATCACAATGCCATTATAACATCTAGTTCCCAGTGTATAATCCAGTTTCCCCAGTTGTCTCCAAAATATCTTCTCTTTGGCTCGCTTGTTCAAATTAGGATTCAAACAAAGTCTACTCATATTTGGTTGTTATGTCTCTTAAATTTTTCTTAATCTACAACAATCTCTTCCAACTCCCATTTGTGGCTTTTTGTCCCCATGCCATTGACTGGTAGAAATCCAGTTAGTTGAACTGTAGATTGCCCCAAATTCTGCATTTGGCTGATTGCTTCCTTGTGGTATCATTTAACTTTGCCCTATGATTCCTCATATTTCCTGTAAATGAACTTTTTGGTCCCAGGACCCTTCTATACTCTTAATTTATTGAGGTCCTCAAAGAACTTTCAGTTATTATTGATTTTACTATATTAGAAATTACAACTGAAAAATTTAAAATATTTATTTACTAATTCATTTAAATGGAACAATCATGAACTCATTTGTTAATCACAGAATTTTTAAAAAAATTAAAAATAACTGTTATTTTCCAAAACAAAACTAGTGAGAAGAGTGGCATTATGTTTTTGTACATAATCTAATGTCTGCCTTAATAGAAGACAGATTCTTATATCTGCTTCCCTATATATTACTTTGTGATATCACCAAGTAGCCTATGGAAAACTCTACTATGCAGGATAAGAGAATAGAGTGAAAAAGGTAAATGTCTTAGTGAATGGTTTTGACCTCATGGCCATTTGATGAAAGGGCCCCCTAGATCACACTTTGAGAGACAGCTGCCCTAGGAGGCCTGATTTTAGAGTCAGGTTTGATTTTTTTTGGTAAGGATACTTCGTAGGTAGTGACGTATGCTTAATATTTTGTCATCAGGATGCACGCCATATCTCGTCATGTTATTGATTCTAGGATTCATTGTCTTAGGTGAGCCATTTTACTTTTAAACAGGGTAGCATACCAATTTCACCATTTTTATCAGTGTTCCATGTATTTTCAGTTTTTCCTATTTAATAGGAAAATGTCTTCATTGTTTAATTTTGAATTTCTTTGATTATTGGGTTTTTGGACATTTTTCCATGGGTTCACTTATCTATTGCTTATCAATTTATTTTGACCCATGCCTATTTGAATTTTTGATGAATTTGGAGAAAATCCTTCTTATTTGCTATCCTATTTTGTCCATTCTTTGTTGCTTTTACCTTTGTTTATGCTGTCTTTTATATATTAAAGTAATTTTGACATTAGATAGTCAAATCTCGTGATCTTTTTCATTGTTAAGTCTGGACTTTAGGAAAATGGAAAAGAAGTGGCTTCTGAATTTGAAGTCTTATGGAAAAGAACCATAGGAATCAGCTGTTCTTCTCCCTTATTTAAAAAAGAAGGAAAAAAAGAGGAGAGCCTAGAGAAGTTATAGTTTGTCTATCTTTACACAGTGAATTGGTGCCAGAGTTGAGACTAGAGACTGACTTTTCCAAGTCTTTTTCCCCTCATTCTACCTCCATTTCTAATAAGTACTTCAGTTAAATTTGGAATGAGAATGAAGGACTTTATCTTTGGTTAAAATCAAGGACTTTTAATTTTCTTATCGTAAATTATGTGCTTTGTGGAGGTTTGCTTCTTACTGGAGTGCTATTGTGGCTATTATACTTAGTGGAAAAAGTATATTTTTTCTTATTCATTTTTATATACTTTAAAATTTAGAATCACTCTGAGAATGTAAAATACTGTTGCCTTCTTAATTAGATAAAAAAAAAATGACCTGATTTTGACCACTATTTTGTCTAATAGGAAGCCTGCAGACCTGCAGAACTTGGCTCCGGGGACCCACCCACCATTTATAACTTTCAACAATGAGGTCAAAACGGATGTAAATAAGATTGAAGAATTTCTTGAAGAAGTCTTATGCCCCCCCAAGTAAGTATCAAAGAAAATATATGGAAATATTGCCATCTCTCTCTCTTTTTTTTTTTGAAAGTCTAGATGTGCTTTATTAGTCTCACTCAATTCCTAGCATGTCCCTAGTCCCCTAAGGTGGCACTCCTTTTTTTGTTATAACAACTTTATTGAAATATAATCAAAATGCCACCAAATCTTCCCCTTTAAGTGTATAATTCAGTGATTTTCAGTATTTCCACAGAGTCCTGCAACCAGTATCAACATCTAATTCCAGAACACGTTCATCACCACAAAAATAACATTAGCAGTTACTTCCCGTTCTCTGCTCAGCCCTGACAGCCACCAGTTTACGAATTTCTGATTCTGTGGATTTGCCAGTAACAGATACTTTATTTAAGTGAAGGTATAAAATGTGTTGTCTGGGTGACTGCCTTCTTTTATTAGCATGGTGTTTTCAGGGTTTGTCCATGTTGTAGCATGTAACAATACTTCTTCCTTTTACGATTGAATGATATTTAAATTGCATGGATATACTACAATTTCTTTATTCATTCATCAGTTGATGTACGTTTAGATTGTCAACAGTCATTTTGGCTGTCATGAATAATGCTGCTATGAATATCCATGGACAGGTTTTTGTGTGGACATGTTTTCATTTATTTTTTGTATATATCTAGGAGTATTAGGTCATATGGTATACACCTAAGATTCCTAGGTCATGTGGTATATACCTAAGATTCCTAGGTCATGTGGTAACTCTGTTTAATCATCTGAGGAACTGCCAGACTGTTTCCAAATCAGGTGTACTGCTTTACATTCCCACAGATTGTGTATGGGATTCTTATTTCTCCAAATCTTATACTTGTTGTCTGTCTGAAATTTTTTTCCATCTTAGTGGGTAAAGTAGTTTTGTGTTTGTTTTTTAGTGTGATTTTGAATTGTATCTCCCTAATGATTAATGATCTTGAACATGTTTTCATGTGGTTATTGGCCGTTGGTGTGTCTTTTTGGTGAAATGTTTATTCAGATCATTTACCCATTTTTAATTATTTGTCTGTATTTTTTAATTATTGTTGAATTATATTTACTCATCATGTAAGTTGTACTTTGTCATTGTGGTGCTTTTTGGAAGGAAAAATATTATCTTTTAATATAGTCTGTTTTAAAATTATTTTTATTTATTGTTTCCATTTGCCGTCTCTTTAAAGTTTTGTCTTAGATGGCCCTTAGAGACATTTCTCCTGATTGTATTTGAGTTAACTTGTCACAGTGTTAAGTTGGAATGACTAGGACTTCTCTTCATTCATTACAATGCTACACGGTGTCAGTATTGGCCCCTGGCTAGGCCAGTAAGCCACACTGAGAGAGGTAGGAATCTGATTAAGTTATAGGGTATCTGGTGAAAGTAGGTTTGGGACACGTGAGATAGGTCAGGAAAGACTGGTTATTTGAGGTCCCAAAATGAGAGAGAAGTTTAAGGAGAAGATACGGGGAAAGACAGGTTCAGATTGAACCCAGCCAGAATGTCTAACCAGGAATGTGGTATAGGTTTCTGGGAGATATCCTACCAGCCAATTTTAAAGGTAACTTTTTGAAGCTATCACCCAAGGGAATTAACTTTTTAGACTTTATTATCTGTAAATAATAAGGGAATAAATATTAAGAGAAATAGTAGAGCTAATATCAAAATACTGTGTTTTTTTTGACGTCTGGTACTCTGTAAGACATCATAGCTTTTTGAATTGGACCTTGAAAATAAACATTTTCACTTTGCCTTTTTTTGGGGGGTGGTGGGAGGGGTGGGGGGTTGTGCCGTGCAGCTTGTGGGATCTTAGTTCTCCAACCAGGGATTGAACCCAAGCCCTCCGCATTGAGAGGGCAGAGTCCTAACCGCTGGAGGGCCAGGGAATTCCCTCACTTTGCTGTTTATATATAGAAAATTTAGCTTCATTTCATTTGGGCATATTCATAGAGGTACTCTAACCAGAGATGATCTTTTCTTTCAGTTTAAATAATTTAATTTAAAACTTGGGATATTTCTATTGTAAAGAATTCATAATCTGCTAAATTCTCTCTATGGTTAATTTTCCTTGTTTTTATGTTGAAGTTTATATTCTGAAGAGAGTTTCTAAATAAAGTTTAAAATTTTACTTTGTATAGAAGGGAGTATCTTTGATGCCTCTGCTGTTATTAACTTACATTCAAGTGCTAATTATGTGCCATGCACTGTGTATTGTGGATTATTTTGTAGATTTTCTCAATCCTCTCGAAGACTATGAAAAAACTGAAGATGAGTAATCCAAATAATCTGTCCAGGGTTTCACAGTTAATGGTGGCAGAGCTGGTATACTTACCTTCAAAGCCAGGTCTATATGCCTTCAAAAACCTATGTTTCCTCTATTTTCTTTTTTCTATTTCTCATTTAGTTGAGTTTCATTTTTATAAAAGGTAAAATGTGAGTCTTTAATTGGAATTGTGCTTTAGTGGGTACAAAATTAAAGGCTAGCTCAAGTTTAGAGAAGGGGTATGATAGAAAGCAGAGGTAGTTTGTTTTACTGTGGTGACCAAGTGGGACTGAAGGTGGTTGTCAAACTTAATTTATTGAATCCTTCTTAAAGAGTAGGCGAGGTTTAATGTCTGATAAATTTTTATTTATATGCTTTGAAACAGCATGTTTGGATTGGGAGTACCTTGCCCTTAGTGGGCTCTATAACCCATAAGGTGAAATGCTGATCAAACAGCATATTCTCTGTCATGCAGAATTGCTTCTAGAGGATAAGAGGGAGTAGGAAGTGTTTCTGGGGCCACCACATGCATTCTTTTTCCTTTCCTCTGTTCTAGGGCAGTCAGGGACCATCTGCCTTTTCTCTGTAGGATAAGCGGGTCTTCAGGTCCTTAGCTGATCGTACTCACACTGATTGTAAGCCTTCTTGTTTCCAGATAGGATGAGGAGAAAAGGCAGAAGAGTTGTACAAGCTGATGAACTAGAATCTAGCATTTCTAATAACATGTTTTTGGCATTTGATGATACTGAGAACAAAAGGGTTTTTATGTGAGCATTTCTGATTTAATCATGACACATATACAAATACAGGCAACTGTCTATCCTAGACTTGTTTATAATTTAGAGACTAATGAAAAACTAAAATCAAGGAACTTTTGCTGGTCTAGGTAACTACAGGTTTTAAAGAAGAAACTATCTTGTCTTCTGGGGATATTTTTTTCAGTCCCCCTTGCTTAAAAGGAGGAACTATGAGTATTTTGCCCAAAAAAAGCTTTCAAAAAAACTTTGAAATTTGGATTTTTGACTGAAGCAGGCTTATATGCTTGGCTAACTTACTGATAGAAGGATAGAGGAAGTAGATAATTTTGGAGAAGAATTTTATAAACTGTTGTAAAGCCTTATTTTTTTTCCTTTTTTTTAAAAAGAGGAATACAATGAAACTTGAATTTATGGGGATAATTTAATAGACTGTATAACCACACTTTATTCTTACATTAACATGAGAAAGGAGAAAATGTCTTGAGATCTTTCTTAAAGGATGGAAATATTCTTAGCTAGTCTACCATTAATAATAGTCAGTGATATAATATAGGATGTAATAAAGGACTGATTGGAAAGTCTAAATACCCTTCATGTACATGTCTTTTCTGTTGTTGACACATAGCCTTTTATTATTCGCCCTCCTTTTGTTAAATGTTAAAGTGAATGCTCATGATAATTGAAAAGTATTGCTTTATCAAGCAGTTTGCTAAAACTACTGGTAATGAATTATTAAAATCCAGTGTTTGGGGGGAATGCAAAAAAAGTTGACAACTGATTTTCTTTTTTCTTTCTTTTTTGGGGGGGGGCGGGAGGGGGAGCTGCACTGGGTCTTTGTTGCCAAGCTTTCTCTAGTTGCGGAGAGCGGGGTCTGCTCTCTCTTGAGGTGTGCTGGCTTCTCAGTGTGGTGCGTGGGCTCTAGGTGCACAAGCTTCAGTACTTGTGGCGAGCGGGCTCTAGAGCTCAGGCTCAGTAGTTGTGGTGCACGGGCTTATAGTTTCTCTGTGGCATGTGGAATCTTCCCAGACCAGGGGTTGAACCTGTGTCCCGCGCATTGGCAGGTGGATTCTTAACCACTGCGCCACCGGGGAAGTCCCAACAACTGATTTTTGATTTATCCTTTAGAACTTGATCTTTAATAAAACAAAAACAAAATAACACTGGACCTCGGGACAGGAGATGTGAGATTTAGTTTGACAATACTTTTAACTAGTCCAGTGATTTTTGGGGGCCAAGTATGCAAGCTTTCTGGAATATAATTTTCTCTTAGGCGAAATGAAAGAATGATGTGAGTGGTCTCTTGTAACTATAGTATGGTATGCATTAAGTTAATAGTACACATTTGTCTTGGAGGAGAAGAATAGGGCATGTTTAACCTACTTTAGAGAACAGTGTTTTTTTTTTTAAATTGTAATAACATGTTTCCATATGAATAAAGGATATGCTGATGGCAAGTTCTTCATTTTTACCTGTTCATTAAAACAGATCTCTAGTAAGTATGCTTCTGTGTGTTCATCCTCACAACTCTGGTACTTAATACAATTCCTGACACATGGTAGGTAGTTAATAATTAGAATAAATGAATATATGCATGAATAATGAATATATAAATAATCTGTAATTCAAGCCTACCTTCCTAGAAGTTATTTTGAGAATTATTAAGTTTTCTTCATAAGAAAAAGTAGGTACTGCTAAATATTGGTTGGGGAAAAGTAAATTTGGAAACTTGGTTAGAGGAAGTCATAGATATATTGAAGAGGCACTTTTGTTCCTTGCACTATTTTTTGTTTGGAATGAGTCAATGAAGGTACTGTATTGTAAGCAGTGGAAACATTTAAACTAGAGGTTGGTTGTTTTCATAGTCAAGGGAAATCCAGGAATACTGAAGCTGGAATTAACTATTTCAGCTCAGTCAGGGAAAAAAAAGAGAGAAGGTAAAGTTTTGTATAGTTAGCAGGAAAAAAAATACATTTTTTAATATATATATATAAAATATATATACACACATATGCACACACACATATATAATATATACATACATACACACAGGTGAAATTTATTTACTATAATTATTGAAAAGCTCGTTATGTAATTGATTTCATTTCTAATTATAAGGAACTCTTTAAGCTTAAAAATAGATAGTAAACAGAAAAATAACTTGAGCATGTAGGTATTCAGTAGATATTTTATATTCTCCTTACCAATATGGTACTATGTCTAATTTAGAAGATATATCTTTTCTTGAATTTAGAATGGTAAATATAAAAGATATGAATATAAAAACTAACCTGAAACTACAGCTTGCAACTGAACTAAATTTTTTTCTAAAAATACCTTACTTTCATTTTTAATTTAAAGAAAAGTAGTAAGACAGCATTTTAAAGTATATGAATAGATATAAATAACTAGTTCAATGTAAGATTTTTTTCCGTAGTCTTACTACCCACCAGCCCATTTTGCAGGGGCTTTAAGCTGATCAGTCTACCCTTAAAAAGGTGCTGAGTCTGAATTTCTCTAGTTCTGACTCCCTGGAGCTGACACAAGTTCTGCTGAAGGGAAAAGTAAAGAATTGGGCTTTTTCACATGTATTTTCCAGTTTGAGGAAGAAATAAACATTGAGTATGTGTGTTTGAAATTTAAGTATATGAAATACACATTTGTGTGTGTTATTAAAAAAGCTGATGCCTCATGAATGTCTCTTCTCAAAGTAGAAACACTTTGTAACAACACAACAGAGCACTTGTTAACAAAATTCCTGATGTCTTATTTTTCTGTTGCTCAGTGTCACCCATACAATGTTTAATATATGGGAGGTTTTGGAAAATCCTGAAGGTAGGATTGAAGTGAATGATTGGCCTCCTGCTGTTTTTGTCCTTAACCTAAGCTTGGCCAGCCTAGACGCTTTCCCTCCTGTCAGGGTTCTATGGTACTGCTGCACACGACTGGCTCAGTGCGTGGCATATCAAAGATCCCTCTGTTTGGCATTCCTATTTGAGAAAGCTCTACAATTGAAATGTGGCTAGTGCAACTGAGGAAATGAATTTTAACTTTATTATGATTAATTTAAATTCATATTCAGATAGCCACAAGTCACTAACAGCCACCGTATTGGACAATTCAAATATATAATATTTCCATCATCACAGAAAGTCCTCTTGGACAGCTCTGCTCTAGAGTTCTCTTTCTAAGACGCCCATTGGCTTGGCACAAGTCTCTGAACAAGTAGACTGTTTCCCCAGCATTCTAATTTATAAAATGGAGGTGGAGTGCGGATGCGCTTTGGTTGCCAAGAATATTAACATGTGAACAAACACACTGTGTAGAACTTTGTTTCCTAAGAAAAAAACACATCTTAAAAATACCGTGGAAAACAGATGATGGCATTTATTAGAGTAATAACTGTTAAAAGATGTCTAGTAACTGCTAGCACAATAGTTTGAGAGAATGTATACTAATGTATCTTTGGAGGATCTATAATCCAGTATTACATTTTTCATTCAGGTACTTGAAGCTATCACCAAAACACCCAGAATCAAATACTGCTGGAATGGACATCTTTGCCAAATTCTCTGCATATATCAAGAATTCAAGACCAGAGACTAATGAAGGTAAGAAAACCCCAAATGGCTGAATTAGCACTGTAGAACCCTCCGCCCCCCAAAAAAAACCCCAAACTAAACAAAAACAGGAACAAAGACCAAACAATCCTATTATGACAGTGATGATAAATGATTACTTTGGAGGCCAGACATTCCCATAAGTATTAAAAACTGACTTTCAGAGTTGATCAGAGATTTTATTATAAACCAGGGTAAGTCCTTAAATTGCTGTTTTCTCTGTTTCTTGCTAGTGGGACTGTGCCTAGCATAAAGTAGGTGTGTGATAAAGTGTTTATTGAATGAATTTGTTCTCGTATTCTTCTGAGAAGTTACCATGAAGGGAGCTATACAGAAAATTACAGTGCCTCAGGAACAATGGATCGGGTGGTTGTGGTGGTTGGAATAGATTGATATAGCTTAATTTAAACCATTACTAAATCTTTTGTTTATTATTGGGTGCCAGCAACCTAAAGTCAGCCTGGGTGGATTTTTGTGCTAATTACCCTTAAGAGCAGTCTTTGGAGTTGCTCTAAGAGACCATAGACTCACCAGCCTTTCAAGTTTCTCTGTATCCTAAAACTAAGACTTTTCATTATCAAGTCATATTTTCATGGTGAGAATTGTTTAGGTAGTACAGATGCAAATTCCTTCTTTTATTTATTAAAGGACACTATTATTTCATTTACCAAACTTACATATAGTAAAGGGAAGCCTCTTTGAAAGAAGTCCCATTTATTGAACCTTGTCTTAACTACACCATTCAGTCATTTCCCCTTTTCTTCTCTTTGGGGTGTTAAACATGGTTCATCCTGGGGAAAACTATATATAGAGAGAGCATTAGTGTTTAATTAAAAGTGCCAAGAGTAACCAAAGAGCCAATTCCTAAAGACACTATCTATAATCCATCATCCTTTAAGACTGGTTGGCAGCTTGGGTGGGGTTCTTTGGGTAGAGTTTATGGCAGCAAATGAGCAAGAATACCATAGAGGGGAAAATATCAGTGCTGGTTAAGCAAGAATAAACATCTTTTAAAAAATTGAAACATTTGCTGATTTCCTTATATTATTTCAGTGGGTAGATTTCAGGCTTTCATTTTTTTAATATTAAATTTTTAAATTGCAGCATTTTACATGTATTGAATTTCAGTGGCTTCTGGAATAATATTCACTTCATGAAATCATTTTTCTATATAGCAAAGGGAAAAACCTTAGTTCTCAGGCCTGGCTTATGTCTGTTAAATGTGTTTCAGTAGCCGCCTTAGTTTGGGAGCAATTTTCCTTAGTAATTGGCTTTTTTTCTGACTTCTGTTTCTGTTTGAGAGTTTTATACACTCAGTAAAGAGTTACATTGGAGCCTCTCTTATCCACAGACAGTATCTTTTCTGTTCCACCCTCTTTCCTGCAGGTGACTATTCTTTTTACACCCAGATGCTCTTGCTGCATAGTTGGTTGAACTCTCTTAGTTAAAGTCATAACTGTTTTTATTCCTCTGTGTGGCTTTTGGAAACTAGAGGGTGGTTGAATTTCTTTTGACACTTGGTGGGGAGGAGAGGGAAATAAAATGTGTTTGCTTAAAAAACAACAACAAAAAACAACAGCAACAAAAAAAACAATTGCTTTGAGGGATGGGATGGGGGAGGGAATAGGGGAGAAAGTGACTCATTTAATTAAGACTTTGTATTCTATTTTTTCCTATCATTTTGTTACTGTCTTAAGTAGCCACCTACACTTACTGTCCTTAGAATGCTGTAACCAATAAGAACAAACAACTTAATGGATTACACACTACATAACTTAGAAGGCTTTTTATATTAAATTACCTATTGGTAAATAAGAATTCCAGTTGCCAAGCAACCTCCCTGGGGACGACCCCCCCCCCCCCCAGCCACAGTGGCCTATCACTGCCATGAGGCTTTAGAAAACAGTATTCCAAATCACTTTGGAGCTTAATGGGTCTCCCTTATGTATATTTGTTGCAGGTCTCTTATCTGTCTGTTTTGTGCAATTAAATGCCTTAAATAAGCCTTAGTCATCCACCTCCTTATCCTCCAAACAATAAACAACTTACATGTAGATGAATTTGTCACTTTACATGGTAAATCAGAGTACGCAAGTCTTTGATTAGTTTTAAAAACCTGTTAACTATTTTACAAAAGCCAATGTGTTTGGACAATTTTAAGACCTTTTAAGACCTAATTCTAAGTAAGGGATTAGATGCCTAGATGCTACAGCAATAAGGCTAGTGAAAGTGAAACAGAAGGGCCAATGCTTATATTGGGGGACAAAATAAATAAGATTTAAAGAATAAAATAAATAAAAGGAAACATAGATAAAAGGTAGATAGATAAAATACATAATTCTTTTGGTAACATGTCCAAGGTGATTGGGAATAACAGTTTGTGTTTTCTTTTGAAGCATTAAGAGAGAAATTAATGGGTAGTTCATTTTATGGAATGGGTTAGGTGTGACCCCAGATCTGAAAAGTTTTTTTTAGTTCTGTGATTTCATTAATTTATTAAGCTCCCAAATGTAACTAACATAATTTATTAGTCTATTGATGTTTATAATATTCTTAAGAGATAAGTGAATTTTAGCAGTGATGAAATCTGCCATTGTATGCTCTGAAGCATATTTCATAATGTCTAGATTCAGATTTTTAATTGGAAGCAAGGAATCATTAGATTCTGACTAGTTCCTCTTTATTCAAGATTTAATCTCCCTCCCTACTTGCTTCCCTCTCTCCGTCCCTCTCTCTCTTTCTCTCTCTCTCTCTGGAAAAGTGTGTGGAATCAGATGGTTGTTCATCATTGTAGCAATGAAACTGCATTGGGTACTTAATCACGTTTAAATACTTATTACCTCTCCCTGTTTTCCACTGATGTGTTACCTGGCCTTTAAAAATTGCTTGTATAAGACTTACCCCTTTATTAAAACTAGCAGTAGCTTTAAAATATAGTTTTATCCATGTAAGTGCTCATAGTTTTGTTTTCCTCACTATAAATTATATGGTTTTTCTGCAACAGAAACGGTCTTGTTACATTTAGTGCTTTCTGCCTTGCGTTTATTCCTTCAAATTATACCAGTAGTAGAATAGTGCATGCTTACTGAAGAAGTTAAAATAGTACAGAAATAAATTTAATAAAATGTCAGTGCCCCTTCTTAGTCACATCATATTACCTGTTCCGAAACAGTTAGTATGTATCTTTCTTTTTTCTATGCATACATTGTACTTAAATGTGTATTTATGTATATATACACATTCTGCAGTTATCTTTTGCATGTATTATATGGTAGAAATACTTTCATATCAAAATGTAAATCTGCATCATTTTTTAGAAATGCTTCTTAATATTCCATACTATGGATTTTTAGTTAACTGTTTCCCTGTTGATAGACATTTAGATTGCCTCAAGTTTTTTATTATGACACACTGTGCTGACAGTGAATGTCTTGTACTAGATTTCAAATAGGTCAAAAGGTTTTGTTCTCCAAAGGCTATAATAGTTTATATTCTCACTAATGTGAAAAAAGTATTCATTTCCCCACACTTCTGACCCTGGTGTGTTTGTGTGTGTGTGTGCGTGCGTGCGTGCGTGTGTGTGTGTGTGTGTGAGAGAGAGAGAGAGAGAATGTGTGTATGTTAATCTTTTGATTTTCACAGTTAATTTAAAAACTGATTGTATGGCCTCTGTTGTGCTTATAATTTTTTTTGAGAACTTTTGAAATACCACTTAGAGATACAGCATTATTACAACAGGGGTATTAGAGAATAATAGTGGTAATTAATTACGAAAGACAAGGAGCTAAAAAAAAAAAAAAAGAGCTACTTTTTGATGGCCTGTTACTGCCTTCTAGTGGTTAATCTTGACATTTTCTCTATCTTAACCAATTTCAAATTCCTTTGTGATGGTTTGTCTTTAAAACTTTATTATGTTTATTAAATTATGCTCTTTAGTACTTCTTTAGTAGAAGGTAACCTCTTGTTACCTCCTTTTCCTTTGTTTTGTTGTACATTCCTTATGTTTACACATACAAATTGTATCAAATTAGTTCAGCATTCCTTGTTTTCATTAATATACCCTTTATTCTAACAGTCTTAACTATGAAAAATCACTAACATTCTAGTCGAGTACAGCAATTCAACTTCATTGCAGGTACTTTGCCAAGTCCAAAATTATGGAAAGAGCAATAATTGTAATGTTCTGCCAGCTTCTTAATTTTAGTTCATGCCTTACAGCTAGGATCATAAGTATTGTATGTTATGAACCTCGTAAATTTAGAATATTTTATTTTTCTGTTGGATACATTTGAGAATTAATTCAGGAAAATGATTAACTTAGAGCAGACTTGTCATACTACTCAAGTGCCATTTGAGACATTATTTCAGTGTTCGAATTCAGTATTATCTTCCTTATAGGTCATGATCCTGTTCGTTGTAATCTGGTCAAAGAACAAGTCCACATATCTATCTGTTCCACATTCACTGCTTTTTTAATATTTAATCTTTAAAAGTTTGTTCCTCTACAGCCCTGAGATTCTACTGTCTCCTTTTTTTCTTTTTAAGTGCAGCCATGAAAAGTTTTCCATCATGCCCTGGACTTCTTACTAACCTAGCTGTTTCTCACATTGCATTTTCTTGTTAATGTATAAACTTTACATTTCAGCTGACTGCATGCATTATTAACAGCTTGTATGTAACTAATAAAAAGGTTATATTTATTGCCTTTGTATTTTTGATCTTATCTTTAAATGGCTTGATTCCCTGTCACTTCCCCAGTTGCAGTTGAGCTCCCCTAACTCCTCTCAACTTTATTTTACTGGGTTCTGTTGGCCTGTTTCTTAACTATTTTCTTTAAGAAATAAACTAGCTTGATCCTGGCTATGACTAGAGTGACTTTTTATTAATAAAATAGGTAGTTCTTGGATCTTAATCTTGTTGTCTGTCACTTGACATAACACATTCCAATTTGTTTGATATTTACCTAAGTAAATAATGTTACCACTTCCTGTTTACATTTTTTAAATGGCTCTGTGCTCTATAGCAATATGTAGTACCTACCTTATTCTCAGCTTCCCACGAGGATATAAAAATCAAGTGTAAATATCTCCAACCATCTGACTTTAAAAGTGTCTGTTCTACGTTTTCACTTAATTTTCTTTTGAACTTCCTTCATACATTTAAGAAACTCAAAACTTTTATACTTAATTATTGGCCTTTCTCCGTCGGGGCCAGACATTGACCAAGTGTCCAGTATGTGCTGAGGTAAAGTGCCATGAATTTTAGGGGATATGCAGAAGGAGCACAAGACACAGACTTTACTTTCATAGAACATATAGTAAAGTTGGGGAGCAAGAATAATGTGTTAATAACAAGAATTTGAAGGAAGAAGTTCATGATTTAGTAGACTATTTGTTTAATATAA
The DNA here is from genome assembly GCF_030028045.1 of Hippopotamus amphibius kiboko. Lineage (NCBI taxonomy): Eukaryota > Metazoa > Chordata > Mammalia > Artiodactyla > Hippopotamidae > Hippopotamus > Hippopotamus amphibius. The sequence continues at coordinate 19,259,135 of NC_080186.1, forward strand.
ACCAGCCCTGAGTTTAAAAATTTACCACTTTAAAAAATCTAATAGTAATAGAAAGTGGCCATATAAAGGACTGAATACAACTAATACATTTTATGAAACAATTTAAAAATTACAAGCTATTCAGTTATCAGGTACTTCAAAATAACATATATTCAAAAGTAAAAGAACAAAGTGAAAATTTCAGCAAAGAACTGGACGTTATAAAAAATCAAATGGAAGTTATAGAATTAAAAAATATATCTGAAATTATGAACTCAATAGATGAATTTAACAGATTAGACATTAATGAGAAAATACTAGTGAACATGAAGATAGGACAGAAGGAAATAGCTAGTGGAAGCACAGAGAGACAAAAAGACAAAACAAACAACAGAAAAGAGTGTAAGGCATGTGGAGCACAATAAAAAAAGTTTGACATGTATAACCAGAATCCCAGAAGAAGAGGAGAAAATGGGGTTGAAGCTACATTCAGAGAGATAATTGCCAAGAATTTTCCATACTGATGAGCAATAACAAGCCATGGAGTCAAGCATTACAAAACCCAAGCAGGACAAATAAAACTACACCTGTTTACATCATAGTCAAATTGCTGAATACCAGAGATAGACTCTTAAAAGTGGCATAAAGAAAGCGCTTCAAGATAAAAGCAATAAGACTGAGCACTGATTCTTAACAGAAACAATGGAATCCAGAAGACAATGTTATGAGATCGTCAGAGTTAAAAGAAATACCCTCAAAAAGTGAAAGCAGGCACATCCAAATATTTTATTTTTGCCTCAAGATGTGACATTTATATTTACAGTCCTGGATTCATATACTTGCTAACCAGTCAGCTTTTTCTTACTGCCTCTTCTGTGAGCCTCTAAAATTCACAGTTCAATTTATAATTTCAGGTAGTCATAACAAGTCAAATTCCAAGATGTCAGATCTCCTTTCTTTGATGTTGAAAAAGGCAAATTCTCTTCTCGTTTATTTTAGTATCTATAAGATAGGATAATATCTACCCTTCCTATGTTCCGTGGCTGCTCTGAGAATCAGTTCTCTTAACATATGTTCAAGTTTTTCAACCAAAAAATACTATAAAAATGTAATCGTTAATATATTAGTTTTTTATTTGTGAATTTTAAGTGATAAAAGCAAAATAGACATTTTCAAATAAACAAAAACTGAACATTCATCTTGGCGGACTCGCACTAAACAAAGCTCTAAAAGTTTTTCAGGCAGAAGGAAAATGATTTCAGATGAACACCCAGAGATGCAAGAAGGAAGCGTAGGCAAAAGTAGTATAAATATAAAATATAAATGAATACTGTGTGTATAGAACAAGTAGTGTCTTTTGGGATTTAAAATATATGTCAAATTAATACACAAAACAATAGTAGCATGTGAGACAGGAGGGGAATTAAACATAGTTAAAGTGTTCTAAGGTCCATGCATTATCCTGGAAGTGGTAAAAGTTATAATTAAGCTTTAATAAGTCAAGGAAACAAAATACAGGAAAAGAATGTATAACACATGAGTAGAGGGGGAAATGAAGAACAATTTTTAAAAAACTTAATCCAAAAGAAGGCAAGAAAGAACACAGAACAGGCGGGCAAATAGAAAACAAATTATGATGTAAGTTCTAAACCAAAGTTTGTAGTAATTACATTAAATGTAAATGATTCAAATACTCCAAGTAGGAAGTAAAATTTGCTAACTGGATTAAAAATATGTTGCTTATGTTCAAGAAGGAATTCTCGCTTTCTCTCCCTCTCTCTCTGCCACTCTGTTTCCTACATATGAAATACACACAGATAGATAAATGGACAGACCAACTGACCCAGGAGAGTTGAATGTAAAATAGTGTAAATACTAACCAAAAGAAAGTTGGCAAAACTATACTGGAATTGCACAGAGTAGACTTTGAGGAAAGAAGCTAGAGATAATGAAACACATTTCAAGCTGATTTAAAAAGATTAACCTACCAGGAAAATAAAATAATTCTAAATTTGTATTACCAAATAACTTCCCTCAAAATATAAACCAGATTGACAGAGCTAAAAGAGAATTAAACTAATCCACAATCTTGGTGGGAGATTTTAACTTACTCCCTTAGTAACTGTTAGAATCTGCCAAAAGAAAAGTGCAGTGAGAATACAGAAGAATTGAATAACACAGTGAACAGATTTAATCTCATTGATATATAACTTTAATCTCACTGTGCCCCCCAACTGCAGAATATACCCTTGTTTTTCAAATGCATATGAAACACAAAATTGACTGTAAAGCTGAGCCATGAAGCAAATCTGAAAAATTTTCTAAAAAATGGAAATTGAAATTGTATAGAATATTTTCCCTGACCACAAAGAAAAGCTAGATGTCAGTAACAAAGTACAGCTAGAAAATTTCTACACGTTTGAAAATTAAGCAGTGCATTTCTGAATAACCCATTGGTTGGCAAATAACATGATGAAAATATAACATGTCTAAATTTATATGCTATCACTAAAGCTATATTTAGAGGAAAATTTATAGCTCTAAATGCATATATTAGAAGAAAAAGAGCTAAAAATTGATAATATTAAAGTATCTACCTCAGGGGTTTAGTTAGATCAGCATATTAAACCCAAGAAGGCAGAAGGTATGAAATACTAAAAGAGTAGAATTATATGAAATAGAAAACAAATATGACAGGATTAGCAAAGCTAAAAGTTAGTTCTTTGAAAAGCCTAATAAGAAAAATTGAGGACTTCCTAGGTGGCGCAGTGGGTAAGAATCCGCCTGCCAATGCAGGGCACACGGGTTTGATCCCTGCCCCAGGAAGATACCACATGCTGCGGAGCAACTAAGCCTGCGCTCTGCAACAAGAGAGGCCACCGCAATGAGAAGCCCATGCACCACAACAAAGAGTAGCCCCTGCTCTCCACAACTAGAGAAAGCCCATGTGCAGCAATGAAGACCCAACACAGCCAATAAAATAATTAATTAAAAAAAAAGAAAAATTGATAAATCCTTGACAAGAAAAATCAAGACAAGTGAGAGAAGGCAGTAATAACCAACATTAGGAATAAAATGATTTACATTTAAATGATTTTTTAGAGGATATTGTGAAAATGTTTATGCTTATAAATTTGAAAACACTACTGCATAAATTGTTGCAAGAAGGGATTCAGAATGTGAATTGTCTTATAGCTATCTAATGAAAAACCATTTCACAAAGATGGCTTCACTGAGGGACTCTTCTAAGCATTTGGAGGAAGATGTAACATCAGTCTTTTTTTTTTTTTTTAATTAATTAATTAATTTAGGTTTTGGCTGCATTGGGTCTTCGTTGCTGTGCATGGGCTTTCTCTAGTTGCTGCAAGTGGGGGCCACTCTTCATTGCGGTGTGACGGCGTCTCATTGCGGTGGCTTCTCTTGTTGCGGAGCACAGGCTCTAGGCTTGTGGGTTTCAGTAGTTGTGGCACGTGGGCTCAGTAGTTGTGGCTTGTGGTCTCTAGAGCACAGGCTCAGTAGTTATGGTGCGTGGGCTTAGTTGCTCCGCGGCATGTGGGATCTTCCTGGACCAGGGCTTGAACATGTGTCCCCTGCATTGGCAGGCAGATTCTTAACCTCTGCACCACCAGGAAAGCCCTGTAACATGACTCTTGTGTGTACTCTGCCAGGAAACAGAAAAGAGGAAGTACTTCCCAACTTGCTTTTTGACGTCAAGCCACACGAAAACATCAAAAGAAGGAACACTCTTAGGCCAGTGTCTTTCAAACAAAGATGTAAAAGTCTAAAACAAAATATATCAAATTCAGCAATACAAAAAAAGATAATATACATAACTAAGCTGAGTTTAACTCAGGAATGGAAGATTGTTTAGGCATTCAAAAATCTATTTAAATTGTCACAATATTAGAATAAAAGAAAAATTATGTGATCATTTCAACTGATGCAGAAAAACAGTACTTGATAAAATTTAATACTCATGATTAAAACGTTTATTTTTTAAAAGTTTGCAAACTAAATATAGCAAGGAATTTCCTTAATCTGACAGAGAATCTACAGAAAGTTATAGCAGGCATCATACTTAATAGGGGAGTAGTGAACAATGTCCTGTTGAAATTGAGAACTAGAAAATGATGCTTACTGTCACCACTTCTGTTTAGCATTGTACCAGAAGTCTTGGCCAGTATAATAGGCAACAGAAAGTAAAGGAAAGTATGAGGCTTGTAAAAGAAGGGATAAATTTGTCATTATTCTTAATATTATAATTGTACATGTAGAAAATCCAAAATAATCTACAGATAAACTATAACAATAAAAAAAATGAATTAACAGAGTGGTTGCCTATGAGACTGTCATAATAATTGCATTTGTGCATGCTAACAGGAAACAATAGGAAATGTGATAAGAATATCTATACAATGAAAAATGTCAAATATTTAGGAATAAATTTAACAAAAATGGGCAAGGCCTCTACATAGAAAACAAAAGAAATTGAAATTTTTTTCAATTTCATAAAATTAAAAGAAATTTTTAAAAGAAATAAATGCTACTCATATATTGGAGACTCAAAATTATAAGATACCAGTCCTTAAACTGGGATTGTATTGAATCTATAGATCATTGAAAAGTCTAGCAGCTTGTGTGTGTGTGTGTGTGTGTGTAAATTAACATGTTAATTCTACAGTTTATTAGGGAAATATATGGAGGCAAGAATAGCCAAGATGATCTTGAAGAAAGATGTGTTTGAAAACTTATACTGCCTGATATTGACTTGTTATAAAGTTACAGTAGTTAAAGCGTGTGGCACTAATAGAAGGATAGACAAATAGAACAATGGAACAGAATTTAGAGTCAAGAAAATATCCCTGCCTCACACTATACACCAATTCTGAGTGGATGGTAGATATAAATATGAATGGTAAATAATACATCTTGTAGAAGATAATGGAGAGTAGCTTCACAATTTGGGGGTGGGTGAGATTTCTTAAGCTGGACACAAAGTACTGATCATAAAAGAAAAACAAGTAAATTGGACTACATTAGGTTTAGGATCTTATGTTCATCAAAAGTCACCATTAAGCAAGTGAGAAGGTATGTATAGTACATATAGCCACAGAGGATTTGCATCTGCAGTATATTAAAAATCTGCAAGTCAGTATAACAGTCCAAGAAAAAAAATGAGGAAATAGCACTTTACAAAAAGAGGATATTCAAAGAGTCAATAAATATGAAAGGATGTTAAACTGAATTTGTCATCCCCCAAAATGGTTAAAATTAAAGAGATTAACAATACCAAATGTTGCTGAAGATGTGAAGTAACTGGAGCATCCGTACGCTGCTGCTTGCTATGCTGAAATTGGAAAACTGATCACAGTTGCTACTAAACCTGAACACGCACATACCCTGTAACTTACATCTCCATTTTAAAAAATTGAAAAAAAAATTTTATTGAGGTATAATTGTTTATAAATTTTATTTATTTTTTTGGCTGCATTGGGTCTTTGTTGCTGTGTGTGAGCTTTCTCTAGTTGCATTGAGCAGGGGCTACTCTTCGTTGCAGTGTGCGGGCTTCTCATTGCGATGGCTTCTCTTGTTGCAGAGCACAGGCTCTAGGCACACAGGCTTCAGTAGTTGTGGCACATGGGCTTAGTAGTTATGGCTCGCAGGCTCTAGAGCACAGGCTTAGTAGTTGTGGCACACGGACTTAGTTGCTTCTCTGCATGTGGGATCTTCCCAGACCAGGGCTTGAACCCACGTCCCCTGCATTGGCAGGCGGATTCTTAACCACTGTGCCGCCAGGGAAGTCCTATTGAGGTATAATTGACATTACATCAGTTTCAGATGTACTACATAATGATTTGATATTTGTATATTATGTGAAATGACCACAATAAATCAATCACCACATGTAGATAAGTTTTTTTTCTTGTAATGAGAACTTTTAAGATTTACAACTCCTAGCAACCTTCAGATATTCAGTACATTACTATTAACTATAGTCGTCATACTGTACATTACACCCTCATGATTTATTTATTTTATAACTGGAATTTTGTACCTTTTGACTCCATCCATTTTGCCCACCCCCTCCCTACCTCTGGCAACCACAAATCTGTTGTCTGTATCTGTGATCTTGTTTGTTTGACTTTTAAGAGTCTACATATAAGTGAGATCATATGGTATTTGTCTTTCTCTGATTTACTTCGCTGAGCATAACGCCCTCAAGTTTCATCCTTGTTGTTGCAGGTGACAAGATTTCATTCTTTTTTGTGGCTTAATAATATTCCATTGTATATATATGGTTGATATACCACATTTTCTTTATTCATTCGTCAGTAGACACTTAGGTTGTTTCCGTATTGGATAAATACCCAGAAGTGGTATTGCTGGATTACATGGTAGTTCTGTTTTTAATTTTTTTGAGGAACCTCCATACTGTTATCCATAGTGGCTGCACCAATTTACACTCCCATCAACAGTGCCTGAACATTCCCTTTTCTCCACATCCTTATCAACACTTGTTATTTCTTGTCTTTTTGATTATGACCATTCTAACAAGTGTGAGATATCTCATCTACAATTCCATTTTTTATTGGAATGTGAATAGATGTGCACCAAGAGATCTGCATAAGAATGTTTGTTACACAATTAGTCCTGAGCCCCAAACTGTAAACAACACAAACATCATTAGCAGAATGGATACATATTTATTATATAAGCGTATAATGAAATGCCAAATAACGACAAAAATGTATTATCTGCTTCACACAACACCATCAGTGATGTTCCTTAGGGTTCTGTCCTAGGCCCTCTGCTTCTCCTTCATTTCCATGGCTTCAGCGTTCATTTATGTTTTCAGGATTTGCAAATACATTGCCCCTGCCTAATCTGTTCCAGACTAGAACCCAACTGTCTGTGGACATCTCTGCTCAGATGTCTTACAGACACCTCAAAGTCAGCATATACTGAACTCATCTCCACATTCCCTGAATATGCTTTTCCTCAAGAAAAGTACATGTCTCAGGAGTGGTACCAGCATTCGCCCTGAGAATCTTTTGTTGATCAACTTGTCTATACTACTTTCATTCCCCAAAATATAAACTCTGAGAGTAGGAACCTTTTATGTTTTATTCAGTAGTGAATTTAACAATACTTAGAACAAAACTTGGTGTAGTAGGGCCTCAATTTGTATTTTGTTGAATACCTCTATCCTCCTTTTTCCATATTCAGTTTGGTTTCCAAGCCGGGTAGGTTTTTATATCGTAAGTACTTCTAAAATCCTTTTTATGCCCACAGCCCCCTACCTAGCTAAGACTACCATCTATTGTCTGGACTACTTTGAAGGGATCAAGGGATGAGTTGGTGGAAGCAGTTTGAAAGAAGAGGTATTAGGTTAGGACATTTATGTTGCTGGTGAAATATCTAATATACAGCATATAAAACTTTGCCTTTTTCTGTGATGGATACAACTTTATTTAAACTTATAACTAATATGGAGTGTCACCTTATAATGTTTAACTTTCTTTTATGACCAAGTACTGTACTCATCAGTGTGAACTCACCTTTTCTGGGAGTGGGAGGTGAAGGTGGGTTGAGAAGATAAAAGATAAAAAGGTATAAGGGAGGGCCTGTCTTTTGTTATTCATTTATTCCTTTCTAATGGTGTTTCCATCCTCTTTTGCTAAGGGTCACTAACCTTGACTTTCTAGATATACAGGGTAGCTACATCCTACTTCTCTGAATTATAACAATTATAGCATCTTAATCTATTTTGCTAAAGAGGCCTCCAATTCAGTATTGTAAGTTGAACTCTCTAACCTGACCTCTATTTTTCATGTTGTTATAAGACAGTGCTATTTTTGGCTTCTTGTGTATATTAAGGCAGTGCAAAAACTTCAGGCTTCTTTGTTTGGATTGCTTGGATTGGAGTTTCTTAACACATTTCATGGATATAAATCCAAATATTTTTATAGAAGAAGGACTTAAAATTGAGGACAGGAATCTCTGTCTCAGCAATATTTTCTTCCCTAGATTTGAAATAATAGATTGGCCTTTTCTTACCCTTTTTTCCCCCCCCCAGTTTAAACATCACCTGCATTGGGCATGATGTGTTTGTATATGGGGCATTTAGTTATTAACAAATTTTTATAGATACCACTATCTGAAATTATGCTTGTTTTTTATATTTATAATTTTATCTATAAATTTGTCTCATTTCCCTCCCCCAAGTAAATAAGCCTCAGGAGAGCAGAAACCTTGTCTGTTTTGTTCTCCAGGGTCAGAGAAATATTGACACACAGTTATTGACTGAAGGAGTAATGCTTCTACTTTGGGGCTTGGGCAGTTTTCCTTCTTACAGTGTTTCCATCTTTCTTTCAGCATTGGAGAGGGGTCTCTTGAAAACACTGCAGAAACTGGATGAATATCTGAATTCTCCCCTCCCTGATGAAATTGATGAGAATAGTATGGAGGACGTTAAGTTTTCCACACGTAAATTTCTGGATGGCAATGAAATGACACTAGCTGATTGCAACCTGCTGCCCAAACTGCACATTGTCAAGGTAGGCCTGCAGGATGTGGGCTCTCATTGCTATTACACCTACTGTCTCTTTACTAAGACAGCACTTCCTCTGTGTAAAATTTTGCTTATCTTCTGACACACGCTATTTAGAAACCTCCCAAAGAGTGTAACTTAATGTTGTTCAGGCAATAGTTGAAACACCCTAGGGTTGGTTAAATGGAAACTTGTGTCTTAAAATCGAGGCATATGAGAAAAAGGAATTTTTTTTTCCTGTGACTGCGTAAAAATTAAAAGATGTAACAGATAACTTTGAAGTGGTTGCTACACTGACTTATGGCATCAAACTTTGTTCTGTGATCACCTAGCTTTTTCTGTTCAAGGCAGAAAATATTTATTGAGCATTTGTGAAACACTATGCTATATAGGATAGTTGTGCAGTAGAGGTCAAGATAAAGAAAAACAGAGATCTAAACTAGTGTGTCTGTTTTAAAGTATTTATCCAGTGATTACACTTGGCTGTTTCTCTGGACGGCCAAGGCAGGCATTTGCAGTCACCGTCACACTTCTGAATCTTTGGTGTAGTTTGCAGTTCTTATCATTATTTAAAAGTCTAGTTAGAATGAAGGTGACAGACTTCAAGTAGAAGCAGTTTTCAGAGATTCGCAGAACTAATTTGCCCTAAAATCAGATATATGTCTGGTTTATAAGACATGGCATATAAATGTTAACTTTTGATCTCTTTGTATTTCAGGTGGTGGCCAAAAAATATCGCAACTTTGATATTCCAAAAGGAATGACTGGCATCTGGAGATACTTAACTAACGCGTATAGTAGGGATGAGTTCACCAATACCTGCCCCAGTGATAAGGAGGTTGAAATAGCATATAGCGATGTAGCCAAAAGACTTACCAAATAAAATAGCACTTACGAGAGAGATGTCTTCACAGCTTCCCCTGACTAAGAACATGCTTTTCCTAACAGACTGCTCCTCTTCCTATAAAGTAGAAACTTTATTTTGCACAAACATGCAGTTATTCCAGATTAGGATAAAGGATCAGCAAGGTATAGTAGCCATCTTTAAATATATACTTCTAAGCAGTATTATTTTAAAATTCTTTTCCCCTGCCTACCTCCCCTACCCCGTATCCTCCTCTCCTCTAATTTGGAGACACTCCATCACAAACTTTTCACTTTAAAGGTAGTTTGCCATTTCTCTAGAGCCCTCACCACTCTGTCCATTCACTATGTATAGATGGCAGAACTTCTGAGGTGCACTGTTTAACTGTTAAAATAGTAACCATGACCTCATCAGTCAGGCCCAAACTGATGTATAATGCATGGTACAAGGAATATTTATGTAATTTTGGAATTTTATAATATTTAGTAAGAGTATATGAAAGGATTGCTACTGTATCAAAATATTCTGTTTCAATTTAGTCTATCCTGGATATGTACTAAAGGATGTTACCACCAGAGAAGAGAGCCTTCTACAGAGAGTCACTACAGATTTTGCTATTTTACTTTGTACATGAATTTTTACTTTTGCCTAAAAGCATTTATCCTTCATACCAATTATAACATCTGACACTATGTAGAAACTAAAAGTTTAGAGGGAGGAACCATATTTTCAAGATCTTCCTTAAGCATTTTATGCATATAAGAGAAACCAGTGGACACCTGATACTCTCCATCTGAACATGTTACTGGTTATATGTATTTTGTCCAGTGCCATTCATTTGGAACATTATTGCTTTCTTCCTTTGTTTTAAAAATGCTCCTTTTTTAGGTGAGCATCAGCCTTGCTGTTTATAGATCTTTTGAGCAACACTACATAAACTGATATTTCATTTATTTAGCTATAGCAGTACAGTGACTAGTAATGTAAAAATTACCTAAGGAAAGTAGTGTGGGTTTGTCAAAATATCAAGTAGAATTTTGTTTCTAAAGCATATTTAATGTGGATAATCTAAAGAATGCATTATCCATCCTATATTAAAAACAAGGTAAAATACACAGATTACCATTCCACCACCATTTACTGTTAGACTTTGGAGAGAAGATGGTTCACTCCTTTAGGACTGAATTATAGTTGTGATGGTGACAACATATTTACTGCAGTTTTGCCTAATCTCAATCACTGCACTTCCTTCAATTAAATTTTTCTGCAGCCACATTGAGGAATAGCACTCTGCATGTTTGTTTCTTAAATTGAAGTCCTAAACCAGGAATTATTTGTGTTGTAACAAGGGAGGATGAACTTGATGAAAATAAAACAAAAGTTTGCTATGTATTTATTCATTAAAAAAAAAAGACTTTCTATGTACTACTGCAAAGACTGTGGTTGTGACTATAATGTTTTTGGTAATTTTTATACCTAACTTGTTTAAGAAACGCTATTTCTCATAGGCTGTTTTTGGAAATTTTAAGTATATTGCTTTAAAATGGCAATGTTTTCTTCCCTATGATACGCTAACATTTAGTAAGCACTGGCTTTATGTAAGCAGCCTGATTTTTATAAGTATTCTGCATCTTTTAAGCCTATCAGTAATTAGTATAGAAAGCAATTAGTAGTTGATATAGAAAGATAAGAAAAACTCCATATTGTATCCATTTGGCTCAGGGAGATTTCTTTGCTTTACCTTCCTTAGAACTCCTTATTGCTGATCAAAAGTTTGGGTACCCACCTTTTTGTAATACAATATTGGATGATGATTTATCTTGTTGCAGGAAGAAGCACTATCAGATTACATATTGAGACATTCTATAGCAGTAGCTTCCGTGGGTGAATATGTCACCTCTGTACCAGTACACAGACAGCCATCTTCACTCATCACTTACTCTAACAGTAGTGGTAAATTGGCATCAGGAAACATTGAATCTTGCCTCATAGCTTTAAGCATGAAAAAGATTCAAGGGAAAGGGGGGTGTCTATTTCAAGTGAATGGTGGACTAAGTGGTGCAGAGTAGAGCACTAATGAGGAAAGAGCTACAGTCCTCAAAACTGGGATGAAAGACACATTCTGAAACACAGTTATGAAGTATTTTCCACTTTGGATATTTATTCTCTTCGTTGTCTTTCTTTTTTTTTTTTTAATTTATGCCATGATTACACTTGGCTGTCTCTCTAGATGTCCAAGGAAGGCAGGGTCTATCTGTTATAATTTTGATGAAGGCAAAATTATTTTCCTCTGTTGCAAAATTAGTTTCCTCTGTTATTGCTTTATCAGGGAAGTTAGATGAGATTGAGATTGGCAAATGGATGAAAGTTAGTAAAAAAAAAAAAGATGATCTTAGAACATGCTTTTTACCCCATCTTATATTTGTGGGAAGACCATAGCTTAAAATCTTGGAATATTTGGGATGTGAAAGTTTTCATGGCAGTTCGTATAGTGTATAGGTTGACATAATAGAAATCATCTGATGTTATTTCTACAACTACTGAATCATTTCCCCTTTCATTTAAACCCCTTTTCCCACTTAAACAAGGAGATTAAAGTCTGAATGGAAGATTTTACTATTTTCCACAGGATTCTGAGAAATTTTTGTGTTCAGCATTTGGAAAGCTCTCTACTATTTCAGTTGATATAATTTCCTTTAAAAAAAATGTAGATGCAGATTTTCTATACAGTTCTATTATTTTCTTTTACCAGGATTGTTGACTTCTGTGATAAAATTCATACAAGATTTTATTTCTTGGTAGCTTTGGCTTATGCAACTATCTTTAAACCCTTGAGCAATCTGTATACAATGAAGAGGTTTCTGACATTTATTCTTACACTAAGTTGATTGACTTTAGAATTTAGGCATATTTACTTCTGTTGTTTTGAATCTCTCCAGAGTTGCATGTAGATAGCTTTTATTTCTGTGCATTTAAAATATCCATTTAGAAAATATCTACAAAGTAAAAATGAAAAGAAATAGAAATGTATTTTTTCATGAACATTTTGATACACATTCATCAAGTTTATTGATTAACCAGTTTCTTACACTGGTTATAATCAGTATTTGATTCAAAGAGAGGGAAGCATTCATTATTGATAAACAATATGGTCTTTTTTATTCCATCCTTTACAAATTACCAAGGTTAGGGCTGTCAAAATTATGTTTTTATCATGGAAAAAAATTTCAACTCCCCCAAATCATCATGTTGATCAGAATTGGAGTATTTTCTTTAAATTACTTGAAAAGGAAAATGAAAGCTTATTATAGAATGCTTGTATTTTCTTTTCTCTCTCTGGAACCAGTATATTGCTGGCAGCTATTGTATTAAAAAATAAAGTATATTTTCACTATCATAAAAGGTTCTTTTTTCCCCCTCATGAAAATAAATAACAATTTGGGGTAAAAGTGTTTTGAGACTACTTTTTTTTTTTTTCATGAGTGGGCGATTTGGCACACTTAATAGATTAAAGGAGAAAAACTGATCATCTCAATAGGTGCATAAAATAATTTATAAAAATTTTCATGATACCCATTCTTAGCGAAATAGGACCAGAGATTAACTTTTTTTAACCCATAAAGACATCTGCCAAGAACCTACAGCAAATTTCATATATAAATATGAAACAGAAGGCCTCTCATTAAAGTCAGAAATAAAACAGGATTGCCTTCTATCACAGCTATTATTCAGCTATTTTCCATAACTACTTTATTAGATGCATCCACACCAATGCAGTAAAATCAGTGAAAGGAATAAGGAATGGAAAAGAATCGACCAAATGACTTCTCCTTTGCAGATGATACATATATAAAAAAGAAATTCAAAATAACCTACTATTAGAAATAATAAAATTCAGATGCTTACCAGATAATAAGATTGAGGAGCAAAAATCAATATAATTACTATATACAAATATTAACCACATTAAAATTAATAGATAAACTAGTAATACTGATTTCTTCTGGAATAAAACTGGGTGACTGAGAAGAATGTCAATTTATACTTTTTTGATCTTTTAGAAACTTGTACCATAAATCTATTACCCATTCTTAAAAAAAAAAGTGCTTTAAAAGATAATCTCTAAGATATTTAGTTCCAAAGCTAATAAAGAATGTGAAATTCCTTTATGGAGAAAAGTACAAAATATTATCAAAGGACCTAATAGAAACTTGCTCAATGGATAGGTATACCATGGGTTGTGGTTGGAGAACTTATTAAAAGCATAAGAATTTCAATTCTGTCTTAAGTAATTTATAAATTCAATACATTTATCCAGCAAAATCCCAAGAGGATTTTTTGGGAACACAGATAAGTGGATTTAAAAAGTTCATATGGAAGAAGTATGCCCCCCAAATAGCCAACATATATCTGGAGGGGGGAGGGAAAGAAACTTGCCTGACAAGATATAAAGGCTTAAAACTTTATAGTAATTGCTGGATAGGATATAGTAGGTCACACCAACACAACACTCCTGCTGCAACTACTAGAAAAAACTGGTATTTTTAAACATCAGAAAACTGTGGAAGCAGTAAGGACTAAATGAGTTGGATTTCAGAGGGGGAAGCCTTTCTGAGGTAAACTGATGCTCTGGCCATTTCCGCCCCCGCCACGGGGCATTTGCTGATTCTGGCCCTGGAACTGAGGGTTGAGTTTGGCCCATGCAGAGAGGCTCTTCTGGGTAAAAGAAGATCATAAGGCTCTTGGTGACAGGGCATACTAGAAACCTGAGACACCTTAAATACATGACTGGTAAATACATGTGAGAAACAGGACATTTGCTGAATTTCAGAGCTCTACATGCCATGCTAGAAGCTAAGTCCAGGGCCTCCAAAAGGCAGAGTGAAATCTCCCACGATGACATGATATTTAGGAGACAAAATTTCATTAAAGGGAGGGCTTACCTGAAACACACAGAAAGCAGCTATAGCTTAGTGGTTGCCTGTCCCTGGGGGTGGGAGTGGGAAGTGACCGCAAACAGACATGAGGGGTCTGTTTTAAATATGGATTGTAGATAAGGGTCTAGTATCCAGAACATATAAAGAATTCTTACAACTCCATAATAAAAAGACATCCCAATTAAAAAATGAGCAAGGACTATAAATACACATTTCTCCAAAGAAGATATGCAAGTGACCAATAAATACATAGAAGCTTAACATTATTAATCACTAGGGAAATATAAATCCAAGCCCACAAAAAACACCCTCTAGGATGTCTAAAATCAAGAAGATTGACAATTATTTGCAATGATGTGGAGAAATTAGAACTCATACATTGCTGGTGGAAATGTAAAATGGTGCAGCCAGTTTGGAAAACAGCTTGGCAGTTCCTCAAAAAGTTAAGCACAGAACTACCTATGACCCAGCAATCCCACTCCTGGGTTTATAACCAGGAGAACTGAAAACTACATCATTGTACATGATGCTCATGGCATCATTTTTCATAGCCAAAAGTGGAAACAACCTCAATGTCCATCAACCAGTGATTAGATAAACATATTCATATAATGGAATACTATTTAGCCCTTAAAAATACTGATACAAGCTACAACATGAACCTTGAAAACATTATGCTCAGTGAAAGAAGACAGACATAAAAGGCTACATATTACATGGTTCAATTTATATGAAATGGCCAACATAGACAAATCCATAGAGACAGACAGTAGATTAGTGGTTGCCAGGAGCTAGGGGAGGAGAGAGTGGGTAGTGACTGCTAGTGAGTCCAGGTTTCTTTTTGAAGTGATGAAAATGTTCTGGAATTAGCTAATAGTGATGGTTGCACAGCTCTGTGAATATACTAAAACCCACTGAATTATATACTTTAAAAGGGTAAACTTTATTATATATAAATTATATCTCAATTTTAAAAAGTTACAAGGGGGCAATTCTGCCTGATTAAAAGTTCTGGATAATCAGTGTATTGACAGGTGGATTAGCAAAGTTAGTGATGTCAATTTCCTTTGTGTTTGAATTAAAGTTGAATTTAAATGTCATCCAAAATATATTCTTAAAGAGGAAAACAATGTGCTAATGACAGTTCAACTTTTATAAATGTAGTAAAAATCATTTAATTTTGTTCACCTAAAATGGGTGAATACTACAGTTTGTAAATTATAACTCAATAAAGCTGTCTGAAAAAAAAGAAAAGCTCACATCTGAAATTAAGAATTCATCGTGTGGGTTTAACAGCAGAGCACACACAGCAGAAGACAGGATTAGTGCTTGAAGATAGGCCAATAGAAAAAACCCAAATGGAAGCAAAGAGAGTAAAAAGAATGCACAAACAGAACAAACAAACAAGAGAAGAGCATAAGAAACATGTGGAACACAACCTAAAGATACATGTAACTGAGGTCCCAGACATAAAAGGGAATGGTGCAGAAGTGCAGTATTTGATGAAATAATGGCCGAGAATTTTCCAAAACTGTTGACAGACATCAACCCACAGAGTCATAAACCTCAGCAAACTCATTATGGAATCAAAACAAAACAAAACAAGAAACCACACCTAAGAATAAGAATAATAGAATACAATATAAGAATAAGAGTCATAGTAAAACTGCTGGAAACCAAAGACAGATAATCCTAAATGGCCAGACAGAAATGTCATATAACCTTTGAAGGAGTGATGGCTGATTTTTCAGCAGAAACTTTGGAAGCCAGAATCTTTAAAGTGCTGAAAAAGGTCTGCCAACTTAGAATTGCCAACTTAGTGAAAATATTCTCAAAAACGAAGGCAAAATAAAGGCATTTTCAGACAGATGAAAACTGAGAGAATTAAGCACCGGCAGACCTGTGCTACAAAAATACTTAAGGAGGTACTTCAGCCCAAAAGAAAACGACCCCAAGGTGATAGTATAGAACCAGAAGGAAGAATGAAGAGCAATGGAAAGGGTAAATATATAGGCAAATATGAAAGAATATTGACTAAACAACAGTAATGTCTTGAAAACATATACTGTTAAAAAATATATAATGTGCAATACATAACAGTGGTTATATTTTATAAATATATAACGGTGTGGAAGGGTAGGAGAAAGGTTTGTTTGTACTTGTATGATCCTTTCATTATTTGGCAAGTGGTAGAAGTACTAATTTAAGAAAACTGTAATAAATCATAGATAAATAGGGAAACAGGTATTAAGATAATTATAACTTAAAAATCTACGATTCAAGGAGGAAATGGAATTTTAAAAAAACCTGATGAATCCAAAAGAAAGGACAAGAGGACTAAAGGAATGAAGGATAGGACAACTTGGAAAAACAGCAAAAGGTCAGCTATAAATCCTACACCATTTAATTATATTCAATATAAGTGGGCTAAACAATCCAATTAAAAGTGAGTATCAAACCATTTAAAGTAATCAAAACCCAATATATGATATTTACAAGAAAGAAACTTTATAAAGACACAGAAAGGTTGAAATTAAAGGCTTTAATTCATTGACACAGCAAATACAAGAGAGCAGATGTAACTATTTATCGTGAAAAACAGGCTTAGAGGCAAGAAGTATTACCAGGGACAAAGAAGGACGTTTTATAATATAGAGATGTATAATGTCCTTTTATAATGATGAAAGTTTTATTCACTAGAAAGATACAACAGTCCTAAATTTATATGCATCTAATAACACGGCCTTGGATACATACAGCAAAAGTTAATGAAGCTAACAGGAGGAATAGACAAATACACCATCATAATTGGAGGTTTTTAACATAGCTCTCTCACTAATTGATAGAATGAGCAGGAAATAAATCTCTCTCTCACACACACACACACCACCCACACCCAGTAAGGAATAACTCAACTAATTCGACTTATTTGACATCGGAACACTACATCCAACATTCTTTTCAAGTGCATGTGAAGCTTCTGGCAAAGCAGCCCATAAAGCAAGCCTCGACAAATCTCAAAGGAGTGACATCATACGAAGTATGTTCTCTGACTGCAGTGGAGTTGAACTAGAAATCAATTTGATTGAAAGCGAGAAAATCCCCAGAAAAAGGAACCAGTTACAGCAAGCGCAACAAGCCTACATCCTCCAGCGAAATTTAAAAAACTTAACAGGCATGTGTGCAGTAAGCCAGGAACTATTCTAAGCACTTCACATATATTAGCTCAGTCTTCCTAACAATCCTGTGAGATCTAGGCTATGATTCCCACTTTATAGATGAGGAAACGGGCGCAGAGAGGTTAAGAAACTTGCTCAAGGTCACACAGCTAGTAAGAGACAGCCAAATCAGAGCCCAAGAAAGTAGCACTATGCAGATGGTGCTCTGCAACCAATCTTTAGAGGCGCTTCTACGGATACTTTTCTCTTTAAGGTGGAGTTGGGCTCCCCGACCCGGGACAGTCAAGGTAATTGGGTTGCCAGGTAAACAGAGTCCAGCTGGAGCAAACCTAGTCTTGTGTTTCTCCTCTGGGGCGGGTCTCTTGCGAGGAGCCGAAGGTAGAGGATCCAGGCCCAAGACAAGGCCCGCATCCCCCAGGGCACTTGCCACCCCAGGGGCTGTACCGCCACCTGCGGAGGAGGGGCGGCCGCGCCCGCGTCCCCGAAGCCCCGCCGGCTTTCCCGGCCCCGGGCGGGCGGTCTGAGGCGGCCGGCAGGGGGCGCAGCCGCCCCTCCTTTCGGCCCCGCGGCTGCGAGCAAGGGCCGTGGCAGCTGCAGGGCCTCGTCCGTTTGGGGAGCCGGCGGCTCGGCTCAGCCGCGTCGTGGGCTTCCTTCCTCTTTATCAGATCTGCCAGGGCTGCCGCGCTGGGAAGGCACCTCCGGCCTCTTCCGTCCTTCCTGTGGCGAACGGACGCTCCCCGCGCAGCCGCTCGTCTGCGCCTCGGCGCCTGCCGCCCGCCGGCGGCCGGGCCCGCCCCGCTCGCGCCCTTTTCGGGGGGTGGGGGGAGGGACCCCGCCTTGCGCGGGCGGGGCGCCGGGGGCTGCGGCTTCCCTCCTGCCCCGGGGCCGCGCGCGCCCGGGGCCGGCAGCCCGGCCGCGCTCGTGCACGCGCTCGGCGCTGGCCGGCCCGCGGGGCGGCTGCGGGGAGCGCCTCGGAAGCACAACGGGCAGGTCTGGGGGCAGTGGGGACGGGGTGGGGGAGGGGTGGGGGAGGGGTGCTGCCGCGGTGAGTCCCGGGGCGCCTCCCCGCTGCGCGCCCCCAGCCCCGCGCCCGCAGCTCCCGCAGGTGCCGGGCGCGGCGCCCCGCCCGCGCGCACGCCTCTCCGAGGGGGGCCTCCGCCCAGGGCTGGACGTGACTCTGGCCCCGGGAAGGGGGGCTCCGCCTGCAGGCGGCCCTGGAGGGAGCCGTGGCCGCCCGTGCGGCGAGCTGCCGCTGGGGCGGCCTTTGCGGGGGGGGGGAAGGGAAAGCCAGGGACTCATTTTTGATCCCATAAGAAATGGATATTCTTCAGTTTCTTCCGGTGCTCCCCCGTCCTCTGACTGCCTCAGTCAAGTGAGAATAAATGATTTTCCTTAAACACTCTCTATGCCTGTTACCGTACTGAGTTTCTATACATGTAGGTACAAATATGTTTTTAAAAATATATCTGTGTCAAGTCTTTTAATCTTGTCAACAGCCTCTTGGGCGGTAGGGATGATGATTAATCCCGTTTTAAAGATAAGGAACTTTAAGCACGGAGAGGTTCAGTCATTTGCCCAAGCTCGCGCAGCCAGGAACGGATGGAGGCCACCCGGCTCCAGGGCTTCACCGTCAGAGCGCTGGATTCCGTGCTGTCACCTCTCCTGTGTTGGGAGGGGCTCAAGGTGGGGACTCAGGAAGGCTGATTTCGTGGCCCAGCTGTGGCGCAGCCCGCAGCTCACAGAATGGACTTTTCTAGTGGGAAGTTCCGGAGTTCCTGGCTGCGCCAGGCTCAGCTCCAGCCTCCGCCGCGCACAGGCAAGTGGGAACCAGGCAAGCGGAGCTAAAGGTTCTTTCTCATACCACGCACCACGCGCGAGGGCCGGCGCTCCACTTCTGTGTAATAGGGAGGGCCCTGCTTGGTGAGAGGGGACTCTGGGAGACCAGGCAGGGCTGAAAGGGCCTCTCCTCCTCCCTGGCTCAGAGATAGACGTGCAGCTCCCTGCTGTCTGCAGAGGTCACTGTGAGCCAGAGAGAAACCACCCTGCCGCAGTTGAACGGGAGGTCTCCCCACCAACGAAGGGGCAGGAGAAGAAAAGCCCGGGGCCCTCTCCACTCCCTCCCTTCATTGGAAACACTGTCATTTCAGCAATGTCATCTCATTTTCTGAATTTTTCCTCATCTCTACAGATGCTCCAGGAACCCCACAGTCCTTTCCAGAACTTTAAGGTTGCCTAATTTATTTTAATTAATTAAAAAATCAACAATAAAGACAAAAATATAAATGAAGTGGAGCCTAACTCACGGGTGCACATTATTGATTTCGTTATCAATAGAAGGTTGTTGGTTTCTTTTGAAGAAAAATTCTACCATATTCTAAAGATACCTTTCACCTTGGTATTCCAAACCAACTTTCATTATCAGATGCTTTCTAGAAATCCTAGCGACAGCAAGCTAGAAACACTCCAGCACCTTTGGTTCATCAATGAATGAACTAAGGATGAGCGACTTGCCCAAGGCCCTGTAGGTAGTTCATTGCAGCATGGGGACGCCTACAACAGTGCTCTCAGGACTAGTCAGCAGATTTGGCATAAACACGTGATGGCTACCAGATGGGGCAGAGTTGCCACTAGAACCCCTTCTTGATCCCCTTGTCCTTAGCTTTCAGGGAGTTCCCTTACTTCATAAGGCATGAGTTTAACATTGTCCCTGGCATCCAGAATCTTTATTTCATGTTAAAACACACAACTGTATGAGATGCTCCATTCATTAAAAAAAATAACACTTTGAGCTCCTCCTTCGTGTAAGGCACTGACTGGATGTGAATAAATGGAGACACGTGATTTCTGCCTGCTGGGAGCTTCCAGGATCACAAGGGACAAAGACATAAACACAAATAGCCAGGCAATAAAAGGAGAAGGTGGGAAACAATTCCCAAGAGACTTAAAGCACTCTCCATTCACTCACGAATGTTTATGGAGCCTACCTCATGCCAATTCATGAAGGGAATAATTGCTTTTCACTAGGAAAGTTGACAGTGTATCAAGGGCAATAACTTTTTTTACAGGTTTTTAACTGCTTAAGTGATCATCAAAGTAATTCTGTGCATTGTAGAAATGTTGGAAAGTACAGAAAAGGGTAAAGAGGCGCATACACAAGTTTCCCCAAAATTCACTACCCACAGGCAATCCATTTGCAGTGTGTTTTCCGGTCTATTGGCTAGAATGCCTTTTTTTCTTTAAGAAGTTTAGAGCTTGCTTCCCATTGCAAACCTATTACATCATAAGCATCTGGAACCTTTGACTACTGCGTGTCTCTTTACCCAATGCTTTCAGTCACGTGGACGCATGGTAATTGACTCACCTGCCCCCCAACTGTGGGGCATTTAGGTTCTTTCCAGCTTTTCATCATTCCACGTTCACATTGCAGCGAACATCTCTACGAACATACAGATTCGGCTCTACTTCAACTTTTCGGTTTTGGAGAAAATAATCAGCAATGTGAGTCCAAAGTACAAAGATCTTAAGAAGATTGATAAATATCTCCAAATTATTTGCTGAAAAGTTCCTAAAGAAATGATAAAAAAAAAATGTGAACAAAAAGTAGGAACACTTTTCAGGCTTTTGATAATCACCAAGTGGCTTGCCAGAAACATCTCACGAATTTACACACCCCTAGCGCATGTGCACGAGTGCCATCCTTCTGTGCTTCAGCTAACAGGGAGCAGGGTCTTTGATAACTTAATCTATCTTACCACTATTTGCATTTCTTTGACCTTTAGAGAGACTGAGCATTCTTCCCCCCTCAAGTGTTTATTGGCCACTTATATTTGCTTTTTATTACGTGCTTTGCCCTTTATCTGTGAGCATCTTTGTATGTTTTTTTTAATTGATTTATGTGGGTTCTTTATAAAGTAAGCCTTCTAACCATCTGTCTGTGGTATTCGCTGCAACATTTTTTCCCAGTTGTTTGTCTTTTAATTTTGCTTGAATTTTTTAATCACACGGAAATTTTTTGTTTTAATGTAGCGTGGGACTGGCAAGCATTTCCTTTGTGGTTTCTTCCACGGCTTTGAAGCTTAGAAAGCCCTTCCCCATGTAAAGATCAGTTGGTGAAGGGAGTTCCCAGGTGATGGATACAGTGGACCCTTGGCCAGGTGGCCAGAGGTGACACGGTCTGGGGTGCATGGGTTGTATTTGTCACTGGGGGCCAGATCAGGGACAGCTTTTAAGGTTGTGCTTGGGGTTACAGGTGGGGGATCCACGGACTGTTTTTGAGCTGGGAGATGGCATATGGGAGGCGCATGCCAAACAGAGACTGTGTCTTCAGGATGCTACCTGAATATCAGTATGTGTGATTTCTACCGAGAACAATGTGGAACCTACTCTGGAAAGCTGTGATGGGAAATCCAAAGTTTATGGCTCAGTGAAACTTGAGAATTTTCTCCACTGTCTTCTGAGTCTGAAGCTGTTTGGGGATTTGAAGGTGATGTTTCTGCTCCGATTCTGTTACTATCAGCACTGGGAGGGCTCCCCCAGGCCCACCGATTTCCTTATTTCACAGCAAATTAATACTTACTGCTCTGCTTGCCCACCACGTCGCCGACACCCCCTGTCTGGTGCTACTTCCCCTCCAAGCCCGGCAGGACCGCGGACCTTGAGAGCAGGCCTCCACTCTTCTGCTTAATGAAAACGGCATTTTCATTAACCGATTCTGCTAGAGAAACCACACTTAAACAATTTGTAAAATCTCTGGGAAGGAGTTATTCTGGGTGGCCAGATTTTTGGTGAATAAAATGCTTATTCCTTAGAGGGCTGTATTTTAGTTTCTGGTTAGACACCCTGTGAAAATGTATTATACCTCTCGGCCCTTTATTCACCCCCTTCGACAAGACAGTACAGTACATTCCTAAATGAAATCCTTAAATGATTTTTAAGTTACCCAGAATCCCTCCCTCCCAATACAAACATTTCATTTTTTTCCATCCTGCCTTCCATGTGTGCGCATTTTACAGGGCTGCAAATCATTGTACAGGCTCCCCTGAGGTTCTGCCCTTTTTGTGGACCAGAGCCTGATCATAGGTGTCTAGATTTCAAACAGTGCCCATAAAATGATCATTGAAGACATTTCATATTGAAATATACTGTGCACACAGACTAGAGCACAAATCATAAAACTTGATGAAGTTTTGCAAACAAAACACACCCATGATCTGAGGTATACAGCCCCCAGATCGAGAAGTAGAACATCATCAACACCTGGACCCCTTCCCGACTGGTTCCAGTCACCAACAACTGCCTCCCAAAGAGAACTGCTGTGCGGATAAAGCATAGATTAACTTTGAGCGTTTTGGATCTTCGTGCTGATAAAATCACAGAGAATGTCTTCTTTGGTACCTGGCTTCTTTCGCTTAACGTCATGTGTGTGAAATTCACCCATATTGTGTGTGTAGCAGTAGTTCATTCACTTTTCACTTCCACTGCTATGTGGTATTCCATTGTGTGGGGCTTTGGTTGTCTATTGCTTTGGAACAAATTACCCCAACACCTAGTGATTTAAAGAAATGACATTTATTATCTCTCGTATTTTCTATGCGTTAAGAATCTCAGGAGCAACTTAGCTGGGCAGTTCTGCCACAGGGTCTGTCATGAGGTTGCTCTTGAGATGTTGGGTAGGGCTGCAGTCATCTGAAGGCTTGACCAGTGCTGGACATCCGTTCCCAAGATGGTGCACTTGCATGGCTGTTGACAGGAGGCCTTAGTGCCTCTCCAGGGCTTGGGTTTCTTTGTGATGTGGTGGCTGGCTTTACCCAGAGTGAATGATCAAGAGAACAAGGCAGAAGCTGCAACATCTTCTAGGACCTCTCCTTGGAAGTCATACATGGTCACTTCCAGCTGACCCTACTGGTTACCAAGTCAGCTCTATCCAGCGTTGAGACGGGAGTGTCATGAAGGCATGAATACCAGGAAGTGAGGCTTGTGAAGGACTCCTTGGAGGCTGGCTACCGCACATGGATAAACTATCCGTTGTAAAAGGTCACCCCCGCACCTTTTAAAAATTGTTACTAGAGTATAGTTGCTTTACAAAAAAGGTCACTTTTTATAGCATCTCCCATCACATTGTTGTGTTGTAAGTTACTTGCTATTGTAGGTAATACTGATACGAACATCTTTGTGCACGCTGCTTTCTATTTTTCTGCTGAAGTAGTTCTTAGAAATTCATGCCTGGGAATGGAATTCCTGAGTCAAAAGATCTCAACCTGTTTATGACTCGATCTATTGTCACTTATTGCTTTCAAAAGGTTGGCACTGATTTTCAGTGTTACCAGCAACAAAATAAAGATAAAGAGTCCACTGCAGCTTTATCTATGTTAGCCTTTAACACCACCAGACAGAACATTGTACACGGAACATAAAAAGACCCTCTGTCATCCAGAAAATGGCAAACAATAGACACCAGTCACTGTTCTGGGCTACAATACAGTGCTGCCTGAAGGGGCAGCTATATCGTGAGAAACTGGTGACTCTTCTCTAAGAAGCCCCAGATAATAGGTACATTGGATGTTTTTAAATTAAACTGGTTTTGAAATTTCATTTTCTGCCACCTACTGGAGAGGCCTCATGGTGAGTGGAAAGAGCAAGTTGCTTTTACTCTCAGTGTCCCCATCTGTAAATTGGGGATCGTGGCACCAAACTCCCAGGGTCGGTGTGAGGATTGAAGAGATAATGGATGAGGCCTTCCTAGCACCAAGCTTTCCACATAGTAGGCACCCAACAAATATTGGTGGTCCCCTCTCTCCCGCTCCTATTTCCTCTTCTTGGTTTAACAAGGATCACACGTTTTACCCTCATTGGCTGAAATACTTCCTGTGATATATCCTTGGTTTCTCCTGGAGGGAGAAAAGAGACATAGTAATTTTTTTCTAATTATAACAGTGATGTGTGTTCACCGAATAAAAATTTGGAAACTGTGGGGAAGTACAAAGAAGGAAATAAAAATTACCCGCAATTTCACGCCCCAAATCTGCCACTGCTAACATCTGGGTGTGTCCTCAGGGGTGTTGGGCCACTTCTTATTCTCAGAATTCTAAGGTGTGGCTCTGGGCCAGTGTGACACCTCTGTCCAGGCCCCAGTGATACTAAGGATGGGGTGCGCGCTGAAGCCATCGGGTCCCAGCTGTGACAGGGTCCCCCAGGCGGCCCCACCTTTCGCTGCATGTGGGAAACAGACAGGATTTCAAGACTTGTCCTCACTGCCTGTGGAGAGCAAGACCAGGAACTCTTGGGGGAAGGACTGCCCTCGTTCTTCCCCTTTCTTCTGTGGGGCCCTGACCAAACTCATCCAGGCTTGGGCACTTCCTGTCTCTGGCCCTCAGTTTCCTCATCTGTCAAATGATCAGCTGGGCCTTGATATGAAGCATTACACTGTGTGGCTCCAGAGGTGTCTGTGTAGCTGGTACACGCGCGGACGTCTTCTTTATTTCTCTGGTGCCCTCACCTTCTCCTTCTTAGAAGAGGCTGAGCCTCTCCCAGCTTCAGATCGCGGTGGTACCTGGGCCATCTCCAATCAAGCTCCTCAGCTGCTCTGGGAGTCTTGAGTCAGGCAAGGAGCCCCTCTGAGAGCTTCGTGAGGATGAAATGAAACAACGCATGTACAGGCCTCTGTGCTGATATAATAGAGTTGTTATGGTACCAGGGGTGGAAAGGGACTGCCCAGGTTCAAATCTCAGCTCTGCCACTAACTGGCTGTGTGACCTTGGGCACGTTCCTTGAAGCTCGGCACTTCACTCATCTCTAAACTGGGAAAGATGAAGATGATACTGTGTGGCTTAAATTGTATGTGGATTAAATGAGTTAATATGCATGGCGTCTTTGGCACATGGTAAGAGCTATGTGGGTAGTGGTATTATTACACTGTCCAGGAGGTAGTAAGTGCTCTGAGATGTGTGCTGTGCAGAATTGTAAGCAGTTTCCAAACATGCAAATGTGATTGACATGAAAAGTGAGTTTCTCCTCCGTCACCTACTCTCACACTCCAGAAGTAACCACTGAGAATAGTTCAATGGGCCACCTCCCAGATCTTTCTCTAGAAATACACAATCAGCATACATAGAGAGTGTTTCCTCTTAAAAGCATGTTATCATACATACTGTTCTGCAACTTGCTTTTTCACTCAGAGTATCATGGACAGACTTTCATGTCACAAGCTGCAGACATACAGCTGTTGTTTATGCCTCCAGCTCCCTGCGATGGACAGTTAGGCTATTTCCATTTTTTTGATTATGCAAAATGCAGCAAGCAACATCCCTCTTTAGCGTTTCTCATTCGAAAAGGAGTATCCCGAGGGGGAGGGCGGGGAGGGGAGCAAGAGCTGCTCCTTGTTGCTACCCTGGGAGGGTCGAGTCAGAGACGGTGAGGGTTCTGAGTGGTTTCATCGTGTCACCCTGGGAGGACCCCCTGCATATCCCTGAAGGAGGCAGGGGTCTGCCCGGGAGGGTCCCTCCTGGAGGTGAAGACAGCTGGGCACCTTGAGGAGAAGACGATGGGGACTCAGATGCCCCTGGAGCCCCTTTCTTATCATTTCCTTTTTTAAAATTATTGTTATTATTTAAATATTTTTATAAAAAATTTCAAGCATACAGAAAAGATGCAAGACTAGTCCAACGTATATGTATATACCTGCCATTAGATGTAATCGCTGTTGACACTTGGCCACGTGTGTTTTATCCATTTATATTATATCTCTATCTATCTCTAGCCCTATATTTTGGCTGGAACATTTCAAAGTAAGTTTTCAACGTCATGACATATCCCTCCTAAATAATTCAACATTCATCTTATAAGAATATAGACATTTTCCTACATAACCCAAAACCTAAGGAAATTAACAAACATTTCCTAATATCATCTAATAATAAACGGATTTTCAAATTTCCCACTTTGTCCTCCGTATATATACATAGTTTTACAAACAAGGCTCCAGTGAGGTGGGGCTGAGTGACAGTCCTTGGCAAATGCTGATCCTGGTGTGATGACTGGCAGTGACCAGGGCTCTGCAAAACCCGTCACTGCCCGTGTCGTGCTTTTGGGCAGATTAGAAAACAGGCCCCTTGTGGGCACAGCTCACATGCCAGTGCGCCTGGCTTAGTGGAGTCAGGTTGGATTTTAGCCCCAATTCCGACAACAGCACTTTGTGCAGTGTGCAGACTAGGCAACCGCATGTGGCGGCCCTGACTGGGAGGGGTAGTCTGGTCAGTGAGGCAGGGCAGAGAGAGATTCCAGACTGAAAACGAGCAAGGTAGTAGTTAACAGTGGGCTCCCTGCCACTCAGCAACAGCAATGACAACAGTGGCATTTAATGAACATGACTGTGTGCTGAGCCCTGAGCTGAGTGCTGTCCTGAATTCTCCTGTGTCTTCTTCACGACTTGGTGGAATCAGTGCCGGTATTATCTTCACTTTAGGGATGAGAACACAGGCTCAGAGAGGTTCAATTATTTGCTGCACTGCTCATAAGGGGCTGAATCAGGGCTCTGTCCTAGGTCTGTTGGCTCTTGGGACTGTGCCTTAAGGACGGTGGCCCATGTGGCATTGTTAAGGGCCCAGGAGCCCAATTCAGGGCCATGGCATCAGGGGTTCCGTTTAGTAGGTCTGCAGTGGGGTCTGAGCAGTTAGATTTCAAATGAGCCCCCCAACCACTCTGGGGGATCCTGGATCCTGATGTGTCACCCACCCCACGCCCGTAGGAACCACTGGGTGCAGGAGCATCTGGAAATCCAGGACCCCAGCCCTGTCTTGGCCACTGTCGGTGGCCGTTTGCTGACCTTTAGGTCCCCAAGGCAGAAATCCCACCACCTGGAGGTGCAAAGAGCATCAGGAGGCGTTGGGAATTCTGTGACTGGGGCCACAAAGGGTCCCAGTCTTGTCACTCTCCCTCCCTGGGGCATCAGACATGGGGCAGGATTGGTAGGAAAGAGGCGAGGTTGGGCATGACCTACTGAGGCGTCCAACTGTCCTGGCGACTCTGCCAGCTGAGCGGCCCCTGATCCTGAGACAGGCTGGGATCTGGGATCCTTTGCTGCAGTGCTTCCACCTGGACATACCTCTCCTCCACCAACAAAATAGAAAGAAACTGTATGGGACTAAAGATAACTGCGCACATGCACAGTTGGGGCAAATTCTGGACAAAGGATACAAAGAGACCAAAAAAACCCCAACTGCCACTTTTGAAGAGCCTGGAGCAAAAGCAGGGGGTCAGGAGCAGGAGCAGGTACTGGGCATGCCTTCTGCACAAACCCCGCTAGTGGGGTGGGCAAACCACCTAAGCCACCCCTCCCGCCGGACCCCTGGATACATCCCTACCCTCACCCCATATAAGGAACAAGCTCACCCCCCACCCGCCTCAGGGAGCGAGCCGGCGAGGGAACCTGTTGTGTGTTCTTGTTCACCCTGCTGCCGCAGGGCCCCCTAATGAAGCCTGGCCTGGACTTCTTGTCTGGCCTCTGATCAATTTCTATTGATTGGGGAAAGCCAAGAACCCTGCTTGGTAACAACAGACTGGGGAACACGACTTGCCCTGGGCTCCCCTAGAAACGGGGTGATGTTGCTGGCTCCCCTAACCCTGGCCATGACCACACCTGGGGCCTGCGGAGCCCTGGTGCTATGTGGGGGCTGAAGGCAGGGCTTCCTGAAGCCTCCAGCTCATATTCCCTAAAGGAGCAGGAGAGCCCGTAAGGGTGGGAGGGTGGGCAGATGCTGAGGTCTCCGGCCCTGATGCCACCCCGAAAGCCATCCTTCAGACAATGGACGATTTACTACCCCGCCTGCCCAGAAGTTGGCTCACAGGGCTGCGGGTTCTGACGGGCACTCCCTCCTGGCAGAACCCGTTGTTAACTTTGACGAATTTGCTACGGGGCCTCCACACGTTGGGTAGGTGCTGAGGAGGGCTGGGGTGCAGCCTTGAATAATTTCAACGCTGCACTCACCAGCCCACGACTTGCCAGGTTACCTGTTCTCCAGAACAAACATCAGAACCCCGTGCTCTCTCAATTGTCAGATAAAGTAATGTTTGGTATAACTGGGCCTCAGAGAAATCAGGCAGGGCTTCAAGGAGACCAAAAAGACACTTGGATCATGACTCCTTCTGGTTTGTTTGTTTTGGAGGGAGAGGCAATTAGTAGAATTCCTGGCTGTTGCCTGAGCTACGGGGGCGCAGGGCGAGGCAGGGGGTGCAGGGATAGCTCTTCATGGGGCCAGTGGGCGGCGTCAGACTGAGCCCTAGATCTGTGGGGAGGCGGGACCCTGAGATTCCCAGAGAGGAAACTGAGGCTCAGAGTGGTCAGGGGTGAGCCCAGGGTCACACAGTTTGAGGCAAAGCTCCTAAGTACAACTGAGTGGACAGCAGGCATCTTTCCAGGCCACCCCCTGTCCCTCTTCCTGGTGACAGAGCCCTTATTCCCCCTCCCGCCTCCCAGGCTCAGTGGTAGATGCTCAGACCTCATTGCCCAGTTTTCCTCTCTGACTGCCAGTCCGGGTGAACTGCAGTGCCTCAGGCTTCACACCCACTCCCTCACCCTACAGCAGACCCTCACTTGGCCCCTCAGGACAGGCCTGGTCTCTGCTGGGACACTGCTTGGCAATCCCTCCCTGACCCCTCCTGCTGCAGCTTCCTTGGTCCTCTTGTTCCCTCTCCCTTGCCCCAACCTCTGACATAGGCTCTCCCAAGGTCCCTGCTAATGATAATGACATGACATGACATGACATGACATGACATGACATGACATGATTTTTACTGAGACTGTACCAGGCCCTGTGCGAAGTGCTTCCAAGCCTCCTTGGGCCCTCACCCAGCCTTACGTGACGAAAAACTGTCTCTTCCTGCAGCCCAGGGGTTGGGGCTCTGACAATTTTGGAGGATCTTTTGATGGTTTTGATGGTTGGCCAAGTTGTTTCCCCTGAGAGGGAAAGAAATGAAAGTGGTCTGTATGTAAATGAGTGTGTGTGTGTGAGGGAGAGATGTGTCTTGGGCCAGGCCCAACTCCTATGCCCTATGGGAGGGGCAGGAGGACAGGAAGTGAGACCGGGTGCTCCAAGCAGGTGACCATGACCCTGGAGGGTTCCAACAAAGGGACTCTGCTTGCGATGGTTCCAGGGTTCTAACCGTGCAGGTGTGTTTTCTCCTCAACCCCTTTTTTCTCAGAGCTGATCTGGGGGGAGGAGGGGAGCACACGTGCATTTGAATCCACCGTGATCCGATTTCCTGCATCTCCCCGACTCCGCCATCCCCTAGACTTTCCGGAGTCATCCTCGTTAGCGGCCGCGTGATTCATCGTGTGAGGGGATTTAATGCCGCTCGTAAAACACTGCCTGACAATGTTTTCTTTTCCCCCCTTTCTCTCTCTCGGCCCCTCCGCTCGGCAGCCCGGTTTCTCCCCTGCATTTGGCCATATCCATAAAATAAATACATCTAGTGCACAGGAGGAAATGACCTTCGGGTCTGGGGGCCCCTTTAATGGGGCGTGAGCACTGCTGACAGCTCCAGCCTCCCGGCTTTACCCGCTCAGCATCTGAGGCTTTGCCGGGAGCCCGGGGCTTCGGGCGCCTTGCGAAGCCCTCCAGTCACCCGTTTCTCACCCGGCTTTACCTGCTGAACCTCTGCCGTGACTTCCGCTGGTTTTGTGTTTGCTTTTATTTATTTATTTTTTTAAGTAACAAAAGAGATGTATGTTTGTCCTTAAGACTGTAAACAGCAGAGACACGAAGGTCCTCACCCGCACTGTCTCAAGAGAGGCTATGGATTTCTCATTCCCTGTGTGGAGTAGAAATTGCTCGAAGTCCCTGTTGGAATCTCTACCCCAGCTGGAGGCCTGGCTTGTGACAGGCCGCTGGCAAAGGCTGAATGAATGAATGAGCTAATGAATGAATGAGCTAATGAATGAGTGAGTGAATGAGTGAATGAATGAGTGAGTGAGTGAATGAGTGAGTGAATGAATGAATGAGTGAGTGAATGAGAGAGTGAGTGGTGAAGATGTGCTGAGCAGTCTGTCCCCGCCTGGGTATTTCATCCCAGGAGGCACCTGTTCAGCCTTCCTGCTTTGGAATGTGGCCTCACCCATTCCTCTTGTGTGGCCTGGGGCAGTTGTCATTCACTTTTTGGAAATTCAGTTTTTCCATCTGCAAAATGGGCATATTGCCTGCCCAGCGCCCATCCCAGGCCTGTTACGGTCAAGGTAGAAGGCAAGAGGGAACCACTCCATGAAAGATGAGGCGTGAGGACGTCTCCGAGATGGAGCGCTGATGGGAAAATCAAGTTCAGGCCGAGCCACACAGGCTGGTGATGTTCATTATTTTAACTGCCCCCCCCCCAATCTCTCCAGATGAGGAGAAAAATGTCTGGAAATTACTCACCACACCAAGAGCGATTGCTAGGAGCTCCTTAGCTTTATTTGCAATATTTCAATATTTTTGTAACAGAAAGGTATTGAGATTCTACTTTTGTATTGCAAATATTTTAATATATTTGTATATGACTAAATAACAATAATAGTCTCCATTTACTGAACTCTGGCTCTGTAGCAGGCTGTGAGGATCATTAGGGTGCCCATTTTACAGATGAGGAAACTGAAGCCCAGAGGAGTGGGTGACTGCCCCAGGCTCATTCAGCCAGGAAGGGCTGAGGCTGAGTCTGACCCCACACACAGCTGAGCCCTGTGCGAGATTATTAGTCCCTAAGAAGACAACGATCAGAGCAGCCACTGGGCAACTGCCTCGGAAGGGCAGGATTCAGAGCGGCCCCCTCGCACAAGGGGAGAGACAGCCCGAAGACCGTGTTACCAGGGACAGAATTTATGACACCATGTCGAAGAGCAGGGGTTTGGGCATCAGAAAGACAGGTTTGTGGCCCAGCTCTGCCACTTCCTGGCTTTGTGACCTCAGGCAAGTCCCTTCACCTCTTTGGGCCTCAGTTTGCTCACGTTTGGAAGCGATGAGAAAGCACCTACCCGCCAGGCTTGTGTGGATTAAGCGTATTGTGGACATGAGAACACCGTGTAAACTGTAAAGTGCTGCTTATTCGTTCCTGAAGCGAGCATGGAGAACGCACCAGCTTTCATGCCAGGCAGGCCCTTCTCATGACAGATGAGGTCCTGGTCCCCTGAGGTGACCTACAATGCTTGGAACCAGACAATCAATGGGGAAACCAGTGAGAGTTTTCAGGGGTGATGACACGGTGGGGATGGAGGGCTGGGGGTGGAGGGCTGGGGCCGGTGGGATGGAGCCGCTTCAGAGGTTGGGCCCTGAGCGGGTGGCCGGCGAAGGCATCTCTGGGGAGGTGACATCTGACAGAGGCCCAGATGTGGGAGGTCCACGTGTGAAGCTCTTCGCGGAAGTGCCCCGGGCAGAGGGACAGCCCCAAGGATGGGAAGAGCTGGTGTGGTTGAGAGGCGAGGAAGTCCAGGGCGGTGAGAGCGGAGCGAGGGCGGGAGGCATGGCCCGAGTCGGCAGGACTCCTGAAGACTGTAGATGGCTCTTCCAGGGCTGCACATGTGACTCCTCGCCCCCGCCCGGCCGGGGGCCCATTGGGTCGGGCCTGTGTACAGGTCTCAGGAGGTGGGCATGTGTCTGAGGACGTGTGTCCTTTTCTTGAAGCAGAGATAGGCTTCCCCATGCGGCCAGGGGAGAAAGCAGGAGGGCCCTGGGTAGGGCCACTGGGGAGGCGGGAGGAGGAGGCGCCTGCCCAGAGCGCCTGGCCCTCTGGATCGGCTCCAGTGGGAAGACAAGAGGCCAGGCAGCCTTTAAGGGCAGAAATGGGACCTGGGAGCAAAGCAGGGGGATCAAGGGTCAAGAGGAGCCTGATGTTCCCAGATGTGTAGAGATGTGCACAGGACCAGAGAGGAGCCCAGAGCAAGGAGCCCAAGAGGGGTCCAGAGGGAGAGCTGAGGGGGGCCCAGGGAGGCTCTGGAACACATCTCCAAGGCAGGTTTCCAGGTGACCCCGGCAGAGGCAGGGGTTTGGACTGGTCGCTGGAGGTCCCAGATCCTCAAAAAAACCCCAGACGTCTAATGCCCAGCCACTGATCACGATCCTTAGCAAGATGGGTCTTTCCAGAAATGTCATTTTCTCCCCAGGGCAATTGGTTTGATTGGGGGGTGCCCGTGGGACATCTCATGAGGGTGGTTGGTGCCACCCACTGCCCCGCGGGGGTGGCGTCTGACAGTGTCACTCAGGATCCCTGAGCCGTTGCCTCGCCTGGAAGACAAGAGAGCAGTAGCACCCACCCACAGCTTTGCTGTGAGGCTTGAAGCACTAGTGTTTGCACAGCCCTCTGCTCAGCAGTTGGGCCAAAGTGAGGAAACAGCAGAGGCGGCTGTCCCAGTCCTGAGTCCTCCAGTCACAGGACCACGGGCTCTCAGGGTGGAAGGGAGGTCAAAGCATCCGCTCCTCCATCCTGTAACTGATCACTTCCATGGCGTCCTGCTGGGCAGTGCCAGCCTCAGCTTGATCTCCTCTGATGACAAGATGCTCACTCCCCACCCCTCAAGGCAGCTCACTGCATCTTAGGCAGGTCTGTCGGCAGTTCTTTCTGATATGGAGCCCAGCTCTAGACCCTGGGGGTCTCCTCCGTGGGTTCCAGTCCTTTCTCTTGGGAGCGCATGGAGCACACAGCACGTCTAATCCACATGCGAGTTGCAGCTATCTGGGTCTGCTCTCAGGTCCCCCCAGCCATACTCCATGAGCATGTGCCAGGCCCCCTGCTCTTCTTATCTCCCACCTCCCACCCTTCTCATTTGTCCAGATCCTTCTTCCATGCAGGGCTGAGCACAAGACTCTGGCTGCAGAAGGCAGAGAAAATACAGGAGGCTCCGGCATCCTCCGGGATGGGCTTATCTGACATCGTGACCGTTGCCAGCTCTCTCTCTCTCATCCTTTCTTTTCTCTGGGTGTCCTAAAAGCACAGGTACAGCTGTCTGAGGCATGGAGGTCTTAGCCAGAGGAGGGTCAGGCTGAGCCAGCCATGTACCCGGAGACCAGAGGAGACCCCAGCAAACCACGGGCATTTTTTTAAAACTCTTTATTGGAGTATAATTGTTTTACACTGTTGTGCCAGTTTCTGCTGTACAGCAAAGTGAATCATCTGTATTTATACATATATCCCCATATCCCCTCCCTCCCGCGACTCCTTCCCACCCTCCCTATCCCAGCCCTCTAAGTCATCACCAGCCATGGAGTTGATCTCCCTGTGTTATGCAGCAGCTTCCCACTAGCTAACTATTTTACATTAGGTAGCATATATATGTCACTGCTACTCTCTCACATCGTCTCAGCTTCCCCTTTGCCCCCCACCCCGTGTCCTCAAGTCCGTTCTCTACCTCTGCATTTTTATTCTTGCACCATGGGCATTTTTAACTGAAAACACATTTTCTTCTCTCTCATCTTTAAATGACAAAAATGAAACAAGCTCACTGTAAAATTGGGAAGCCGTTCCAAAGTGTGTAGAGTAAAAAGCAAAGCCCTTTTTCATTGCTGTTTCTCCCCAAATCTTAACCTCTGCTAACAGATGGGTGAGACTCCTTCAAGGAATTTTTCTTTCTGCAAGAAAGTAAATCTTTTTTTCCTCCCAAAGGGAGCACTACACATAGTCACCGTTCATTGATCAGGGACAGGTTTCCATGTCAGCACATAGAGTGCAAACTTATTCTTTTTTATTTTCTAAACGAAAAATGAAAAACAACTTTATTAACTGTTCTTAGAACAATGCTGTGCCCGTGGCAGCCATGTAAATAGCATAAAGTGTTTACCATGAAAAACAAATTATTTTCTATCCCACCCTCCACACTGACCCCTGCTCTGAGTTCTCTGCACCCCCAAACACACAAGGGAGGGCAGGTCACACCGTTTGGTCTAACGGCTCCCTGGCTACCCGGGGGCTTAGGGTGTGGGCGTTCCAGGCTTTGTGATGGATCTCCTGCTGGTGTCACTTAGGTTATCTTTAGCTTTTCACTTTTAAACAAGGCTGCAGTGACCCCACCGCACTGATTTATGCTTAGGCCGGCGTGGGAAGCCTTCCCAAGGGTGGAC
The DNA here is from genome assembly GCF_030028045.1 of Hippopotamus amphibius kiboko. Classification (NCBI taxonomy): domain Eukaryota; kingdom Metazoa; phylum Chordata; class Mammalia; order Artiodactyla; family Hippopotamidae; genus Hippopotamus; species Hippopotamus amphibius. The sequence continues at coordinate 19,293,718 of NC_080186.1, forward strand.
TGGCTGGGCCACAGCAGCGCCAGTTGCCAGTCGCAGTCTGGGTGCCAGTAGACCTGAGACCCTGATTCCTGGGAGGTGGCCGGGGACAGGATCACACAGGAGGGGAAAGAGCACCAGGCCAGGAGTCAGGAGGCCTGGGTTCAGAGAGAGTCACTTCCTGGCACTCGGATGGGAGGGGGCCATGGACCCCTGGGTGAGAGTCACAGGCTTACAAAGGACCTTCCGGATCAGCCTCTATCCATGACTTGTCAGGACAAGTCTCTTCGTGTGGCTTCAGGAGGGACTTGTGTCATTTTGGACCCCATCAAGTAACAGACACACTCTAGGTATTTCAGATAGAGGGACTTAATCTGGGAACTGGTTACCCAGGCTGTGTACGGGAGAGCTGAGAGGCCAAAGAGGGGTGAGGAGTCAACCCAGAGATCAGCCACCGTGGGAAACTGCCACCACCCAGGGGTGGAGGGACCAGAGGAGACAGTGGGGTGTGCAGAGCCCAGGATCCCAGGCTACCTGGTGCCAGCTGGAAGCTTACTGGGTCCAGAGGAAAAGCAGCTGCTGCCGGTGGCCCCACCTGGGACAGACTCGAACCGGGGAGGAATAGTCCAGCTTCTCTCTTCATGCACCCCACTCTTCTCCCCTAGGGTCTCGACAAGGTAGAGCCCAACTGGAAACCGGCTGGCAACACAGCCCACAGGCATCAGACCCCTGCAACACAGACAGGAATGTATTTGAGGCTGGAGGCCAAGCACTGGCCGGTGACTATTTGTGCTTAAATTCTTCAGGTGCTGGGGAGCTCACTCTTTAACTCTAGAGGTAGCAGCAACAGCCCATTTCACTGCCTGCTGAGTACGAACGTTGGCTCAGAATAAGGAAGAAATGTTTGTGACTCTCACCCTGAAGATGAGGATCTGGAGCAAGAGCCCTTTGCATAAGACGGTTGCCTCATGCCTCCTGGCTCCTTCATGCTCGCGTATCTGCCAGGAATGCCCTTCCCACCCTCCACTGCTCAGCTGACTTTCACCCACCTGATGAGATTCTGCTCTTCCAGGAAGCATCCCAGCACCCCCATCTTGGGTGATGGTACCTTGTGCCCGTGCAGATCACCTCCTGCCTCCTTCTCTATTTAGTACTGACTGCATCACATCACTCGTGAATTTCCCTGTTTGTCCACCTGATTCATTGGGGCACAGAGCTTGATGGACACGACTTTGCCACCCCAGTGCTAACCTCCTAAGTGGTTTGCATGCATTCTTTAATTTAATTCTTCCAATAATCTGAAAGTCGGTACTATTATCCCCATTTCTCAGCTGGAGAATCTGAGGTTCAGAGAGGAGAGTGTCCAAGCCCACTCAGCTCTAGGGGGCAGAGCTGGGATTTGAACCTACTTCTTTGGCTGTGAAGGCCATGTTCCATAAGCACGGGGCTGGCCCACGTGGTCTTGCCATGGTACAGCTGGGCAGCGTGGCGGAAATGCAGGGGATGCCTCCCTGGGAACGTTTTCAGTTCAGCACTGGTGACTCGTCCCCCACCCTCCGTCCAAACTCCTACGTCAGTCCCTTACAGACGAGGAAGCCGTTCCCATGGCCACTTCTCCATTCTGAAATGACCAAGAGGCCAGGCTGGGACGGCAGGTCTAACCACAGATTGACAGATGTTTCCACGTGTGGAAGTGAGGTTTGAGCCTTGACGTGTGTTTTCACGGTTCCCTTTTCACTCTCTCCCTTGGGTGATGTGTCTAGTCGTGGTCTTGATGCTCTGATGTGTTTCATGGCTATTGCACACACTCCGTAGACTGTTCTTAACAATGTCTCATTAGCAGAGCACTTTCTAGTTTGCATAGCACTTTTATACTCAGCAGCTCAGTGGATCTTCCCAGCAAACCTGGGACTTGGGCCCATTTGGTAGATGGAGGCTCAGAAAAGCTAAGAAATGACAATGACAACAGTTTGCTGCCCTTTATCGAGTCTTTTATGCCTTGATAAAGTCAAGACACTCAGTTACGCTGCACACAGTATCTCCTTTAATCTTCCAGCATCTATATGAGGTAGACAATATTATCATCCCTATTTTATTTTATTTATTTATTTATTTTTGGCTGTCCCGGCCGGTATGTGGAACTTCCCTGACCAGGGATTGAACCTGTGCCGCCTGCAGTGGAAGTGTGGAGTCTTAACCACTGGACCACCAGGGAAGTTCTCATCCCTATTTTAGAAGTAAGGCAACTGAAATTCAGAGAGGATGACTGACTTGCCCAAGGTTACACAAATCCAGACCTAGAACCCATGTTTTGATTCCTGGCTGACTGTTCTAACCAGCTCTTGAGAACAGCAGCAAAACTGAAAAAAATATATATATTACTGTATTTTAATAAATCTACAATATCATTGAACATAAAGCAGTATTTTATATACCCTAGGAAATAAAAATGCTGTCAGTTACACTAAGACACAGTACTTTATCACTTAGAATTTTTTTATTTCCTACTTAGTAAACGAGCTCTTTTAGACTTAGATGCATATCATATGTGTGTATATGTATAATACATGCATATATGTACGTGCCTACATAAAAGGAAATTATACGACAATAAATTTAGGTGAAATGAAACTAAATTTATATGAAAACAAACCTCTTCACATTCAAAATCTGACTCTGACTCAAATAGGGGCCAAGGCTCGTGCTTTCACACACAACATCATTCTCTGGGCAGGCCATCGCTGGTGAGGCAGAACCTGCTCTCTCTTTCTGTTTTTAAAAACATTTTATTGAACCAAAGCTTCCATATAATAATATGCACGAATCATAAATATATCTGATGAGTTTTTATCTATGTATGTATACATCGCGATCAGTGGTGGGTTGATGGTTAAATATCTAGGAATTTTGCAAACGTTTTTAAACACTTAGCTGCTTAAAATGAACCATAGTGGGAATATTTACGCCATGGAAATTGACAAGTGCTACAGTTCAGGGCTTCCCCCGCCCCCGCCCTCAGAGATTGGTTTCCCAGCACCTCATCGAGTGTAACCACCCTCAGGATCAAGCGAGAGGTTTCCAGCACCCTAGAAGGCCCCTCTGTGCTGTCCCTAGCCCATCTCTACCAAGGAACTTCTCTGAAGCAGCATTTCTTACAAGAATCCACAGATAGGGACTTCCCTGGTGGCACAGTGGTTAGGAATCCGCCTGCCAATGCAGGGGACACGGTTCGATCCCTGGTCTGGGAAGATCCCACATGCCTCAGAGCAGCTAAGCCCGTGTGCCACAGCTACTGAGCCTGTGCTCTAGAGACTGCGAGCCACAGCTACTGAAGCCCACATGCCTAGAGCCCGTGGTTCACAACAAAAGAAGCGACCACAATGAAAAGATGGCGCACCACAACAAAGAGTAGCCCCCGCTCGCTGCACATAGAGGAAGCCTGCGCGTAGCAACGAAGACCCAAAGTGGCCAATAAATAAACAAATTTATATATATTAAAAAAAAAAAAAGAATCCACAGATAGACTGAGAGCCAAGGGTCCTTACACTGGTTTTGCCTTTTGTGGCTCTTCCCACGTTTGATTCCCGCGTGAGGAATGTGGCTGAGCACGTCTGCTTTACCGCCTCCCCTACCCTCTACCCACAATCAGTTGGTTCCTAGAGATTAAGAGAATACTCTTCAATTGTCTCCAGGGTTTTCTTCCAAACCACAGAAACCCATACAAGAGAGCTGGGCAGGCAATAGTGACTCCATCCAGAGGACCCCTGGCCAGCAGATACTGGGAGATGCACCCTGATCTCAGAGCTATTAAAATGTGAAAAACCATGTCTCTTAGAATGGTTGAGATACAGTGTACTGTTTCTCTTTTGAACACTTTCTTTGCTGAAGCAGTTTCCTTTGAGAAGCAGCTTGTCCTGATGATTAAGCCCTGTGAAGCAGATGTGCCTCTGTTTCCTCACAGCCAGTAGTCTCACCGGTCATCCCATCCCTAAACAGGGAGCATCTATCCATTTCTCCAGGGTCAGCCAGGTGTTATTACCTCTGGCCCCGACCTGGAAAGAGAGGGAAACTGTGCCTCTGACACCAGGCTGCTTCTGGACCATCTTTTCTGGGTGCAGACGAAAGCGGGGACTTGTGCCCTCTGGGGAAAGTTCAAGGTGTTCTTTATGGAGAGCTCATCTTAGACACACCTCTGTGATGACTGTTTCAGGGTCAGTGTTGTCTTCCCTGAAGGTCCCTGGCTGTGACCTTCTGCAACTCTGTGTTCCCTCAAAGCTCAGCACGCCCCTGACACGGAGCAAGTGCCCAGGAAATATTTGAATGAATGAGCCAATGACAGACCGAGGTGTAGGGGTCGGGGAGAGACAGCATTCTGCAGCCTGCCTGACTCCCTGCCCTCAAGAAAGCCACTTCTCTGTGAAATTGACAGAAGCAACAAGGATGGCATGCATCATGGCTTTGCATGAGCTCTGAGGGGTTCGTTGAGGGCATTGATATGTGAGCCCTTTGGAGACCTTGGGACAACCCTTCCTTCTATGACTTGGTTCACGCTGCCCTACTCTAACCCTGCCTGCTGGGCTGAGGCCTGGGTCTCTGGTGGGCGGGGCATGGAGTGGCAGGGAGGATCAGACTGAGACCCACTCTGGGGCTGGGGGAGGGGGTGGCAGGAAGCAGCATCCAGAGTGAAATGGATAGGGAGCAGTGGGTTTAGATAAAACCTCAGAAGAGCAGGGAGATTGCCGTGAGTTTGCTGAAGATGCACTGATTGGGCTGGAGCACTGGGGGTCTGGTATGGACCTAGCATGTGCTTCACGAGCTGTGGGAATTTCAGAGGGAAGTGCGCGGACCCGAATATCTGGGCTCAAAGTCCCAACCCTGCCATCTCCAGTCCTCACGACTCCAGGTGGTTACTGCCTTCTCTGGGCCTCAGTTTTACCACTAAGATAATAACCCCGGTCCTGCAAACCTCCCAGTTATGGTTATGGGAATAATTAAAATGTGCTTACATGATAGTGAGTCCTTGCTCAGGGGTCAGACCCAGAGCACTGTACATGAATTAATTCAGGGCTTCTCAAAGTGTGGTCCAGGGACCAGCAGTATCAGCATCACTTGGGAACTTGTTAGACATGCGAATTCTTGGGCTCCTGCTGAATCTGAAACCCTGGGAATGTGGCCAGCAGTTTGTATTTTAACAACCTCTCCAGAAGATTGCGCTGAAATCTAAAATGTGAGAATCACAGCGTTAGCTTATTCGTCTGCTCAGCCCTCCTGTGAGGTAGGTGCTGTTATCATGAAGAGCAAAAGCCTCAGTCATGCCAGATGGTCCTCAATTTTTCCAGACTCGAAAACAGTTTTTTGAAAAAAGATATGATTCATATATCATACAATTAACACTTTTACAAAGTGTACAATCCAGTGGTTTTTAGAATATTCTCACGGTCGTGCAGCCATTACCACTAATTCCAGAATATTTTCATTGCCCCCCCAAGAAATGAGGTACCTTTTAGCACTCACTCCCCATCCCCCTTTCCTCTTAGCCCTTAGCAACCACTCATCTATTCTGTTTCTATGGACAAGAGACAACGTTAATGTCTATTCTGGACATTTCAAATAAATGGAATCATGTAATACGTGTTCTTTTGTTTCATGTAGCATAATGTTTTCAAGCTTCTTCCATGTCCTACTTGATTCCTTTTTGTGGCCAAATAGTTTATCGTATGGATAGACCACATTTTGTTTCCCCATTCACCCACTGATGGACATTTGGGTTGTTTCCACCTTTTGGCTAATGTGAATAGTGCTCTATGAACATTCACGTGCAAGTACTTGTTTGAATACTTGTTTTCAATTCTTTGAGGAATACAGCTAGGAGTAGAATTGCTGGGTCATATGGTAACTCCATGTACAACTTGCAGAGGAAATGCCAGTCTGCTTTTTCAAAGTGGCTGCCCCAGTCTACATTCTTACCAGCAGTGTATGAGGGTTCCAGTGTCTTCACATCCTTGTCAACACTTGCCATTTTCTTTCTTTTTAAAATATTTTAGCCATTCTAGTGGATATAAAGTGATATCTCATTGTGATTTTGATTTGCACTCCTTCCCCTAATGATTAGTGATGTTTAGCACCTTTTCACGTGCAGGTTGGCCACCTATATATCTTCTTGGAAGAATGCCTTTTAAGTCCTTGGTCCATTTTTGAATTGGTTTGCCTTTTTGTTGCTGAGTTTTAGGAGTTCTCTGTATATTCTGGCTTTTAATCCCTTATCAGATATGTAATCTGCAAATATTTTCTCTCATTCTGTGGGTTGCTTTTTTTACTCTCCTGGTAGTATCTTTTGATGCACAACATTTTTTATTTTGAAGAAGTCCAGCTTATCTATTTTTTTCTTTTGTTGCTTGTGCTTTGGTGTCATATATCTAAGAAGTCAGTGCTAAACTGAAGGTCATGAAGATTTAACCTCTATAAGCTTTAGTGCTTACATTTAGGTCTTTGATCCATTTCTAGTTGGTTTTTGTATATGATGTGAGGTAGGGGTCCAGCTTCATTCTTTTGCCTATGGGTATCCAGTTGTCCCAGCACCATTTGTTGAAAAGACTGGAAAGAGGCAATATTTTAAAGAAAAGTGTTCAGTAAAATACTCGTGTAGCTGATATGTGCCAGATATGGCAAAAAGTGGGGAGGTGGTGCTTGAGTGAAGGAAATTTGGGAGAAGCTGTTTCTAGTGGATTTTTGCTCCTTGAAGATTTCCTCTGCCTGGGGAGGTGCACTGTTTAGTCAAAGGTGCCAGGAATGAGGTGATATGGCTACTGGTCTCCCATCCAGGGAGACAACTTGGCAAGATCCCAGCCAATCTTCTTCTCCCCTGCTCTTTCTAGACCTGTGTTCATGAACAAGGTGTCTCCAGGAGCAAAGAAGAGTGATGCCCCTCGCTCGCTCACCTGGTGCCCATCTGCTCCCTCCTCTTTCCCTAACTGGGCCTTGGTCCAGCTGCTAGGCCCAGCACCTCTCCCATCTGGCCAAATGTGGTTCCAAAAACAACCTTAGGAGTGTTTAGATGTGTTTCCAGCCCGGACTAATGGTGCTCCTGTCCACGGCCCAGACCCAGGTTCCTGTCGGGTGGGGTGGCAACTCCTCACCTCCTGGAAGGTGATGGAAGCGTGGTTTTTCCTTTTCTCATTTTGCTTTTGGAACACAAGTATCTTTCCAAGTCTCTCTGGCCAGATGATGACAGTGCAGGCCCGCTGGCCTCCTTGTCAGAGCCAAGTGCTTTCATGTGCTGCCTCTCCTGCCCATCACCCAGATGGTTCCAGGTGTACTCATTTCCTAGGGCTGCCATAACAAAGGGCTACAAACTGGGTAGCTTAAAACAGTGGAAATATGTGCGCTCACAGGCTTGAAGACTAGAAATTTGAAAACAAGATGTTGGCAGAGTTGGTTCCTTCGGGAGGCTCTGAGGGAGAATCTGTTCCATGCTTCTCTTCCAGCTGCTGGTGGCCTCTGGTGATCCCTGGTGTCCCTTGACTTGTAGCTGCATCACTCCAATTTCCACCTTCTTCCTCACCTGAACTTCTCCCTGTGTCTCTGTCTCTGTGTCTTTTCTCCTCTTATAAGGACACCAATCATAGTAGATGAAAAGCCCATCCTACTTATCTGATGATGATGTTATGACCTCATCTTAACTAATTACATCTGCAGTGGTCATGTTTCCAAATAAGGTCACATTCTGAGGTTTCAGGAAGGATATGATTTTGGAAGGGACACTATGAAACCCAATGCACAAGGTGAGGAGTTGTGGCTCTTGGGGAGCTGGCTGGAGCTGATACAGGGAAGGAGGCTGTAGCTGACATTCTAGTTCTGTGAGCCCCTCCTGGTGCCTTTGCTTCTTCTTTTTTTTAAGAACTTTTATTGAGATACAGTTAACACACAATAAACTGCATATATTTAGAGTGTACAATTTGGTATTTTTTTTCTTATTAGTAATGTATATATGACAATCCCAATCTCCCAATTCATTCCCCCTTGACCCTCCCCGCTTTCCCCACTTGGTGTCCATATGTTTGTTCTCAACATCTGTGTCTCTATTTCTGCCTTGCAAACTGGTTGATTTGTACCATTTTTCTATATTCTGCATATATGTGTTAATATACAATATTTGTTTTTCTCTTTCTGACTCACTTCACTCTGTATGATAGTCTCTAGGTCCATCCATGTCTCTACAAATGTCCCAGTTTCACTTCTTTTTACAGTTGAGTAATATTCCATTGTATATATGTACCACATCTTTTTTATCCATTCATCTGTTGATGGACACTTAGGTTGCTTCCATGTCCTGGCTATTGTAAATAGTGCTGCAATGAACATTGGAGTGCATGTGTCTTTTTGAATTATGGTGTTCTCTGGGTATATGCCCAGTAGTGGGATTGCTGGGTCATATGGTAACTCTGTTTTTAGTTTTGCAAGGAACCTCCATACTGTTCTCCATAGTGGCTGTATCAATTTACATTCCCACCAACAGTGCAAGAGGGTTCCCTTTTCTCCACACCCTCCCCAGCATTTACTGTTTGTAGATTTTCTGGTGATGCCCATTCTGACTGGTGTGAGGTGATTCCTCATAGTAGTTTTGATTTGCATTTTTCTAATAATTAGTGATGTTGAGCAGCTTGGCCATGTGTATTGCCGGGATCAACTCGGCGACTCGAGGTGAGTGACGGGTGCCGCAAGCTTGAAGAAGACACAGACACAGACTGAAGAGAAAGATGGGACCGGGGGACTCAAGACCTCTAGGATCAAGAGCCTTGCTGATTGATCCCACGTTGCTTTTATTGAGTTCTCGGCATAGCCTAAGGGTCTAACACTCCCAGGTTAATCCCATAAACAATCAAAGGCCTCACATGACTGGGGGCAATGATCTTTGTTTGCCTCCTGGGTCCTGATTTGAGCTGGGCATGGAGAGCAAAGCAGCCCTGAGGGCAGGAGACCTATCTCAAAAGGATTAAGGGTCTGTGCCCCACCCGTGTTGGCCCCTCTGCGACTGTGCCTGTCTTAGGTTGTTCCTCCCTTGAGGAATCTTACCCGTCTCTGGCTAACCAGTTATCTTCCAGGGCCAAACACGGTGATATAAGGAAGGCTCTATGCACCACCCCTGTTGGCCCCTCTGCGGCTGTGCCTGTCTTAGGTTGTTCCTCCTCTGAGGAATCTTACCCGTCTTTGGCTAACCAGCCATCCCTCAGGACCAAACAGGGTGATATTAGTCTCCACGCCCCGCACCCTCAGCTCCTCCACTGCTCAAGCAGGACATTCTGAATCCCATCGCTCGGCCCACATACTTCAACATTTTCAATGTTTCAAAAAGGTTCCAGAATGTCTTCCCACAGTGTATGTCTTCTTTGGGGAAATGCCTGTTTAGGTCTTCTGCCCATTTTTTGATTGGGTGCCTTTGCTTCTAACAGCCTGCACCTGTGGCTCTCTTCAGAGGCCTCCCCTTGAGCCAGTAGAGCTGTTTTGCTGACACACATGTACACACACACACACACACATCCAGAAATGCCTGGGCATTTATGTCCACTGGGTGGCCTTAGCATGATAATGATTGACTGGTCCTCATGCAGGAGTATGAAAGCTTTGCTCACTTGCCTCCAGTTGGGAACAAACGCAGAGATGGAGCTGACACTCCAGAGCCCTCCACAGGTCAGGGTCAAGTTGACAAGTTCACTTTCCATGTCCAGATGCCCCCACTCTGTTCATGGCTTGCTCTGGGAGCAATTCCTTAAGAAATTCACTTTCACATGGACCCTCTTCTCAAAGTCTGCTCTCGGCAGCCCAACCTGAGACAGGTACCCATACCTTAAGCCCGCTGTGGCCAGGACTGATGCGGGAACCCATCTGCCCAGGGGAGCCACCTCACAGGGTCCCAACATTCAGTGATTTTTGGCCAGCGGAGCTTTGTAAATGGACTCGCCCTTTGGGGGCAATGAGGCGTCTCCCACACATCCTGACCAGGCCGGTCTTCCCAGCCATGCCATCTGAGATATTCTAATCTTGTCCTCTAGGGTGCTGAAAATCAGCCTGGGAGTTAGTGCCAACGGGTAGCCCTTCTTCCTCCACATGATGGGGATGACCACATTGATTGCACATTGCTGGGTGCCAACCCACGACCCAGACCTGAGTCCTTGACTCCTCTGACAGGTGACCGTAGGGAACTATGACCACGAGGCCACAGGAGCGTGTGGAGGGACAGGTATAGATGCAACACAAGTGGGCGACATGGGGCCTGGCACACCTCTTCATGGGACCTGCTTGGATTCTCTGCACCTGCTCAGTCCCAATTCCAAATATATCCAAATTATATATTTGGATATATATATCCAAATATATCATTACCATTCTATAATGGATTGCTGCTGTGCCCTCCTAATCTTATGACCTGGTGAATTGATAATACCTACTGCACAAGGGAAGCTCAGGTGGTTTAGTTGCTGAGTGTCTCATGGTCAGGCGCACAGTCCCTATTAGGATCCAGGAGAATGCCAGAAATTATTTTTCCAAAAAAAAAAAAGCAGTTCTTTGCTACAGAAAACCTGAAGCGTGTGCACTAGTGCTCTTCTAATGTGGTTTGCCAAAGACTCTGCCCAATATCCTCATCTAGCACTGTCAAAATCTTGGTCACATGGCTTAAATAACAGGATAGCTTGTGTCGCAGCCTGAACCTCTGCAGAGTTATCTCTTTCTTTGTCTCAAAAATGACAGTTTTTTTTAAAATAACAAATGTTGGTGAGGATGTGAAGAAATTGGAACCCTTATGCACCGTTGGTGGGAATGCAAAATGGTACAGCTATGGTGAAAAACAGTATGGTGGGCCAAAACAATCTTGAGAAAGGAGAACAGAGCTAGAGGTATCACAGTCCCTGATTTCAGACTATACTACAAAGCTACAGTAATCAAAATAATATGGTGCTGGCACAAAAATGGACATATGGATCAATGGAAGAGACTAGACAGCCCAGAAATAAACCCACACAGTTATGGTCAATCTACAACAAAGGAGGCAAGAATATACAATGGAGGAAAGACAGTCTCTTCAATAAGTGGTGCGGGGAAAACTGGACAGGTACATATAAAAGGATGAGATTAGAACATTTTCTCACACCATACACAAAAATAAACTAAAAATGGATTAAAGTCCTAAATGTAAGACTGGAAACCATAAAACTCCTGGAAGAAAACATACGCAAAACACTCTTTGACATAAATTGTAGCAATATTTTTTTTGATCCCTTCCTTTCCTAAGGCAAAGGAAACAAAAGCAAAAATAAACAAATGGGACCTAATTAATCCTAAAAGCTTTTGAACAGCAAAGGAAACAGTTGACAAAATGAAAAGACAACCCATAGAATGTAAGAAGATATTTGCAAATGATAAGACTGATAAAGGGTTAATAACTAAAATATATAAACAGCTCACATAATTATATTGAATTAAAAAAAACCCAATTGAAAAATGGGCAGAAGACCTGAATAGACGTTTTCCCAAAGAAGACATACAGGTGGCCAACAGGAACATGAAAAAATGCTCAATATCACTAATCATTAGGGAAATGCAAATCAAAACCACGATGAGATATCACCTCACAGCTGTCAGAATAGCTGTAATCAAAAAGACCACAAATAACAAATATTGGCAAGGATGTGAAGAAAAGGGAACCCTTGGACACTGTTGGTGGGGATGTAAATTGGTGCAGCCACGATGCAAAACAGTATCGAGGTTCCTCAAAAAACTAAAAATAAAGCTACCACACGATGCAGCAATTCACATATCTGAAGAAAATGAAAACACTCATTCAAAAAGATGCATGTGCCTCAATGTTCATAGCGGCAAAGATGCATGTGCCTCAATGTTCATAGCGGCATTATTTACAACAGCCAAGATACAGAAGCAACTTAAGTGCCCATCAACAGATGAATGGATAAAGAAGTTGCCGTATGTGTATACAATGGAACACTGCTCAGGCATAAAAAAGAATGAAATGTTGCCATTTACAACCACATGGATGGACCTGGAGAGTATTGTGCTTTGTGAAATAAGTTAGCTACAATGATATATTATACAAATCAGGGAATATAGCCAATATTTTATAATAACTTTAAATGAAATACAATCTATAAAATTTTTGAAACACTATTTTGTACATCTAAAACTAATGTAATATTGTCAATCAACTTAAAAAATATCCCTCCTCCAAGTATGGTGGCTTCTCAAAGAATTAAAAATAGAATTACTATATGATCCAGCAATTCCACTTCTGGGTATAGACTCAAAAGAATAAAAAGCGGGGTTTTGAAGATGTATTCTACACCCATGTTTACAGCAGCATTTTTCACAATAGCTAAAACATGAAAGCAATCCAAGTACCCATGAATGGATAAGCAAAATGTAATATATCCATACAATGGAACAGTATTTAACCTTAAAAAAGAAGGAAATCCTGTCATATGCTGCAACACGGACAAACCTTGAGGACATAATGCTAAGTGAAATCAGCCACCACAAAAGGACAAATGCTGCATGATTCAACGTATATGAGATACTTAGAGCAGCCAAAAAATCATAGAGACAGAAAGTAGAGTGGCGGTTGTCAGGGACATGAGGGTTATCATTTAATGGATATGGAGTTTCCATTTCGCAAGATGAAGAGAGTTATGGGGATGGGTTGTGGTGAAGGTTACACAACATTGTGAGTACATTTAATACCATTGAACTGTATACTTAAAATGGTAAAGATGGTACATTTATGTTGTATGTATTTTAGCATGCACACACATGCACACACACACACACACACACACACACACACAAAGCTGATAGCTTTCTGATTGCCTAATAAATAGGTCAGAGTAGTATTCCCAAGTGTGGAATATGCTGTTTCGAAATTCAAAGAGGCCAAAAATGGTGGGTTAAAACAAAAAGAATTTACTCTCTCAAAGTTCTGGAGGTCAGAAGTCTGCAATCAAGGTGTTGTCAGAGCTGTGCCCCCTCTGAAGGCTCCAGGGGACAAACCATTCCTTGTTTCCTCCAGCCTCTGGTAGCTCCAGACATTCCTTGGCCTGTGGCTTCTTTACTCCAATCTCTTCCTCTGTGGTTACATTGCTTCCTCCTCTGTCTGTCACTTATGAGGACATTTGTCATTGGATTTAGGATCTGCTCAGATAACCCAAGAGTATATCCTCATCTTGAGATCCTTAACTTAATTTCACCTGGAGAGACCTGTGTTCCAAATAAGGTAATATTTGCAGGTTTCGGGGATAAAGACATTGCTGGGGGACTTTTTTGCCTACTGTGTGGTGGAAGGTGCAGAGGGCAGCCACTTCTCTTAGAGGTGAAGGCGTGGCATGTCTCAGCTCCCTGGGCCTTACCATCTTCCTCAACATGTTGGACCCCTGCATCTTCGTGGGGTTTTTCTTCCACCCTCTGGCACCCCTGTTCTTGCCACTTCCTGCTCCCCAGGTTCACAGCAGCAGGGGAATGGGGCACCGGCCCAGGGAGGGGCTGTGGGTAACGTTCTGGCAGCATCCACTACTGTGTCCTTGATGCTCTAGATAGTCCAGACACCACCCGGGGCCACCAGGTTGGTTCTAGCAGCTTATGTCCGCCTCCTTCTGTGGAGAACTGCTCTCCTCCAGTAGCAGGGATCTTACCAGGGAGGTTACTCTCTTCCAGGGGGGCAGGTCAGCCACATCCGCTGCCTCGGGGCCACTCGGTGGTGCAGTTCACACTCCAGAGGCCCCTGTGAGACCAGAAGGAGGCCAGTCTCCAGCCCCAAAGTGTCACGGATTAGCTGTCTTCCCTAGCTCTGTCCTACGTCCTCCATGCCACTTCTGAAAGCCCACCCCACAAAAATCCCTGCCTCTGGATCTGCTTCTAGGTAACCTGAGCTAAGGTGCTGTGATGGGGCTCAGGCAGGGCCGGGAAGGGGTTTCTGTGGTCCCTGCTATGTAAAGGCAAATTGCTTTGGCTCTTCTCTGATGTGAGACATCATGAAGAGAGTCTGCCAGATCAATAGCTGCCTATCGGATTCCAGACACCTGTAGTGGAGGTTCAGCCACACCTGGCCAAGCTCCTGGAAGCCTGCAGTGCCCTCCTCAGACGGCCCTTCCCTGACCACCTTTTCTAATGCCGTCTTCTAACACTCTGTCTTCCTCCCTCATATTCCCCCATTTTATTTTTTTGTAGCCCTTATTCCTTTCTGAAATCATGACATATATTTATGTGTTTGTTTATGGTCTTTCTCTCCTACTAGCGCGTAAGGTCCATGGGGCTAAAGATTCTGGCTTCTTCGCAGATGCATTCCAAGCCCGCAGCATGGTAGTAGGTGCTGAACCAATACGCGTCAAATGAATAAAAGGGCTGACCCATGCTTTTTCACTTGAAACCGGCAGAAGTCAAGCAATAGGGTTTTCTACAGAGGTTTTAAAGTGGAGGCCGCCTCTGGGGGTCACCGGGGTGGGAGAAAGCAGGTCAAGGTGGGCTGTCTTCCAGGTGGTGAAAATCCCTTTGGCCCGGTGAGCCCCTCCCTGGCCGGGCTTCTTGTTGGGTCTGGCGCAGACCTCAAGGAAACATAACATTTTTAATAAAACCTCAGAGTCAATAAAGCCAAATGGTCTCGGGGGCCCCTCCTGCCGGCCCCAGCTGTTGACATTAGAAGTCAAGAGGTTGGGGACTAGCCCAATTCCCGCGTGTTTCGGGGAGACGTACGCTAGAAGGGCTGGGCCCATTTTCTATGAAAAAACAAAACAAAACAAAACTCACTGGTCCTGGAAAGGTTCCACCGCCAGCCAGAATCAAAGGTCCATTCAGAGCGACAGAACCGCTCACATTCGCCGCTAATGAAAACCAAATTTCTCGTCGCCCTGAGCGTTTCCAGGGGCTGCAACTGGAAGGGGCTGCTGTGGGCTCTTGGCTACCCCCCCTGCCGCCCAGAGGGCCCCGCTGTGTTAACACAGTTTTAGGACACTACGGGCCGCGTATTTTTCTAATTTCAGGCGTCGGTGATTTAGAACTGAGTTGTTTTCATGGAAAAAGAAATAGCACTTGTTTGAGGCAGGGAAGACTGCCCCCTCGGCTGGTCGTGCCACTGTGTGTGCCCGTCCAGGGTGAGAGAGCCCTGCTGCCAAGGGTCCAGGTCCCCCCAGGGAGGCTTCATTTGCAGGGCGTCTGTCCTCTTGAGTATGCAGGTCAGGCTAGGGGTAGCCGGAGGGGCCCGAGACGGTGATTTCTGTCTTTTGATTTCAGAAAGGTGGACGCATCGCTCTCAGACGAGGAGAAAGGTCTGTGAAGTCCGTGCCCTTCCTGCTTCTGCTCTTTTTTTTTTAAAAAGGCTTTTTCTCATGGCTTTTTCCTTTCTTCTTCCCCTTGATGGTCAGTCTTTATGTCAAAGATGAGTCATGGGGCACAAACTCAGGGGGGCAAGAAATTATACCTTTTTCCTGAAGTCAGATTAATTCTTGCTTTGAGCCCCTGATACCTTCAGCTGATGGGAAACTTAAGGTCAACTTTTTCATGTGTTGTTTTGCCCTTGTTAGAAATGAGAGGGAATTCGTTCCTTGTTCCTCAGTTTTCTCATCTGTAAAATGGTAATAATGATAGTATAGACCTCAAGGAGCTGCATTAACATGGCAAAATATTTATAATAGTGCATGGCATGCAGTGTTAGTTGTTATCTTCTTCTTCTTCTTCTTCTTCTTCTCCTCCTTCTCCTCCTCCTCCTCCTCCTCCTCCTCTTCCCCCTCCCTCTCCCCCTCCCCTTCCTCCTCCTTCTTCTTCCAAAGATAAACACACAGAGAAGGCGCAAAACCTAGCATGAGGTTATCAGGGAAGGCTACCTGGAAGAGGCGACACCTCAGCTAATGTCAAATGAGTTGGTCCAAGCATGATTTTGAACTCCTCTGCTTGGATATTTATCAAGGTCTGGAAGTTTAATACACTATACCCCTAATAAATGTGCTCATGTTAGAAAATTTGAAAAAAACACTGAAAAATATAAAGAAAACAGAAAAAAGCTAAAACCACAACCTTCCAGTGATTCCTTTTATTTCTATTTTTGTAATTACATTAATTGACATATTGTACATACAGTGTGTACCTGGATAGAAAAAATTTATTCCTGGAAAAATATTTATATATTTATAGAAAATAAAGACCTGGATGGGGGGAAAAATCTCTGAAAGTATTAACAATGGTTATCTTTGGAGAGGTGGGATTATGGGTAATTTTTCTTATGCTTTTTTTGGTAATCTGTATAATCTACCTTTTCTCCCATGACTATGTATTATTTGGTGTAATTTTAAAATGTGACTTTATATCTGTGAGTTTTTCTGTTTTGCGCATATGTTCATTTGTATTATTTGTGTTATTATTATAGATTCCACATATAAGTGATATCATACAGTATGTGTCATTCTCTGTCTGACTTATTTCACTAAGCATAATATTCTCTAACAAACTACTGGTTACCAAAGGGGAGAGGGAAGGAGGACGAACAAATTAGGGGTATGGAATTGACAGATATAAACTACTATGTATAAAAGAGGTAAGTAACAAGGATATATTGTATAGCACAAGGAATCATATCCTTTATCTTGTAATAACTTTTAATGGAGTATCATCTGCAAAAATACTGAATTACTGTGCTGTATACCTGGAACTAATATAATACTGTAAATTAACTCTACTTCAATTAAAAATTTTTGATTTTAAAATTTAATACATAGAATTTGGAAACCTCAGACTCAGGATCTTTCAACCATTACATCTTTGGGCCATGGAGGAGAGTGGGGTGGCAGGACCAGACTCTGAGCCCTGCACCCTTTAGTCTGAGAGGCTGCATATAGCTGTGGGGATGGTGAGGGGGTTGTCATGAGTCAGGACATAAGGCTTCACTAAAACCTGTGTGTGGGGGTGTAGGGACGAGGGAGAGGGCAGAGTTGTTATTTCACACGTGGCAACAACACAAACTATTATCAAGACCTCATTCTCAGTAGCTCCATCAAATGTCACGAACCCAAGAAAGCAAGAGACACTTGAACCTGAGGTTTGGGGCACTGGCTCCTTCCTGTGACTTTTTTTTTTGGCTGCATTGGGTCTTCATCTTTGTTGCAAATTGCCAGCTTTCTTTAGTTGCGTCGAGTGGGGGCTACACTTTGTTTGTGGTGAGCAGGCTTCTCAGTGCAGTGGCTTCTCTTGTTGCGGAGCACGGGCTCTAGGCGCGCGAACTTCAATAGTTGCAGCACACGGGCTCAGCAGTTGTGGCTTGCGGGCTCTAGAGCGAAGGCTCAGTAGCTGTGGCACACAGGCTTAGTTGCTCCTCAGCATGTGGGATCTACCCAGACCAGGGATCAAACATGTGTCCCCTGCATTGGCAGGCGGATTCTTAACCACTGGGCCACCAGGGAAGTCCCCTACCTGTGAGTTTTGTGCTAAAGATGCCTTAGGGAACACTTAGCTCCTCCTCTGGCCATTTTGCATAGGCTTCACCCTCCTTTGCCTGGACTATTGCAGTAGCCTATGATCAGGTCTCTGCACCCCCATGCAGTCCATATTCCATGCTGCCATGGTGACCCACCCCCCCAATGACACACACCCATCTGAATGTGCCCCTACTCCCCAGGGCTGCAGGACCAAATCCAAGCCCCTCAACTTGCCCTTCAGCCCCTGTGACCCCCTGGCCTGCTCATCTCCCATATCCCCTTGCCATTCCTCCACCTTCCCCACCGTCCTTTCCAGCTTAGACACACTGCTGTCCTCCAGGCCTCTGAATGTGTGGCTCCCTCCATCTAGAGGCCCTCCTGCTGCTTCTCTGCTGGGGAACTTCTACTCATCTTTCCATCTGTCTCACCCACACCATATAGCCAAGGTTAGCCCTCCTGTCTTCCTGTCTGTCCTGTGAGCGCCTGGGGCACAGCGGTGTCTCATTGGCCTTTCTGCTTGCTGTCTGGCACATGGGGGTGGGTCAGGCCTTGAGTCCCTGTTTGGTGAATGAGTGAGTGAACTCTGGCCGAGGCCTTGCCGACAAGCAGGCCCAAAGAGCAGAGCGAGGTATGTGGCCCAAACAGCTGCCACCCATTAGGACACCAACGAGGCCACAACTGTTCCCAGCAGCCGGCCTGGGCACAAAAGAAGGATGGCTGCAGAAAGCCGGCTCTGGGGCTGCGTCACTCCCCTTCGCTCAAGGGCTTCCTCTGGGCTGGGCTCAGGGCAGGCTCCCTCTGCGGGTGAATATAAATATATAAAACAAACAGCGTGCCTTTAGCTGCAAAACTAAAAATAGGAAGCCTGGAATCCGGCTCCCTGGGCTCCGCTAGCTGCTGGACCACACAGGTGTGGACGCGGATGTTGGGGGCATGCGGCCCCCTCACCCCCTCCTAGCTGCCCAGCCCTCGCGGGGAGGAATGGGGGGCACCCTGAGTTTCCGCAAGGAACAGTTCATTCTTTCACTCGGGTGCCCCCCGCCCCCCATCTGTTTGACAGCTCATTTCATTTACGACCCCAAAATGAACCGACCCACTGAGGTGCATTCCCCGCTCACGTGGCCAGGCTGGGTGTCTGGTGCTGCTGAGTGCTGCGCCCTGGGCCATGCTGGGGGGCCTGGCTGGCTGTGTTTATGGGGTGCAGTCTGGGGCAAGGGGCGGGGTGAGGCAGGCCTGAGGCCCTTCCCCGTAACACCAGGGCTGGCCCCGCACCGGGCAGCCCCTCACAGCACTCTCCTCCAGCCCTCACAGGTCTCCCCTCGGGCACATGTCATTATCTGGGGCCTATAGACCCCTGCCAGGACACTCGCCTCTCACAATAAAAGCCAAAGCCATCCCCATAGAAGCCCAGCACTTCCAGATCCGTCTGGGGCCACGTCACCCCTCAGGAGGTGGCAAGCTCAGCCCAGTGCCCAGGATACCACCCCTGGGAGTCCCAAGGCCTGGACCACCTCACAGCCTCTGGCCAGGCCGAATACAGGCTGTGGGGCTGGGGTGGGGCTGGTGAACCTGCAGGAACTGCCCAAACTGGACCAGCTCCTCGAGCCTTACAATGGAATTCTAGAGTCCAAGAGCTCCCAGACGCTGGAACCAAATGGCCTCCTTGCCCTGGATGGGAGGTGCAGGAGGTGGGGGGCCCGGGCCAGGGCTCCAGCAGGTTGGGGATGCTGGGCCAGGGATGTCAACTTTTCCTTCAAGCCAAGTAAACCCCTGTCCCAAAGCAGGGCCTTTGGGGATCACGGGCCCTGGGATTCTACTACATATCCGGCACACAGTAGGTGCTCGTGTAATATCTGAATAAAAAGGGAGGCTCAGAGAGGGACAGGGACCTCCCACAGCCACACAGCTAAAGAAGGAAAGAAAACCCTTCTTCCATATCAAGATATTCCCCAGGCCCTTCTGGAATGAACCTCTTGAGGTGAGGAAGTTCTTTCTAATACCTAACCTGGATTCTGGCCATAACTGAGGCAAGTCCCTTTTCCTCCTTCTCTGGAGGGGAATGTCCACTCTCCCCGCCTGCTGCCACCTGCAGGCTGATGTGGTTACTGCAGCACTACCCCTAACCGCCTGCGTGACCTCAGGCAAGTCCTGGACGTCTCTAGGCCTCAGTTTCTCTTTGGGAAGCTGGGTGTGCTGGTCTGTGCCTGCTGGGGTTAAGGTGACGGAGCTTTGAGTCAGGAGCTCTGGAAGCCACACCTCCTCTTCTATGAGCTGTGGCACCAAAGTGTGGCCGGTGGGGAGGAGCTTGAACTGGGGCTCCCTCATAACTTCCATCATTCCCTACAAAAGGGCCCAAAATAAGCACACAGACAGAAGCAGAGTGTTGGCTTATAGCTGCTACTTCAAGACCACTCCTGCTCATCGGGGCAGATGCCATCCAGAGCACACCCACAGAGAAATCCTGCAGCTCTGGCTGGGGTCCTGCTCGGAGAAGACTCTGGCGGCCCCCGGGGCAGGAGGGGTGCTGCACTGCAGGGCAGAAGGGCGGGGATCAGGGCTTAGGCTGGGGAAAGGGGAACTTCCTGTTGGGTGTTGGGTTTCAGGCAGACCAACCTAGCTGAACAGGGCAAAGTCTTGGGATTCGCTTTTGAAGTATTTTCACTCCAAAATAAGGTCTGTTTTATGAAATTTCTCCTCCACAGTTCCCAGCTGGACAGGCACGGTGGGCCAGGCCTCCTTGCTGGCAGGGTGGGGAAGGAGGCTGCCACACCAGGTCCTCACACCATCACACCCACTGCCCCCATCTTCAGCCACAAACAACTCTGCAGAGATGTAGAGCCAGATGACACCCCCTCTTTGCACCTTTGTCGCCTTATCTGCAAAATGGGGGAGCTGACGTAGCTGCTTGCTTTGCAGTGCTGATGGCTGCTAATTTACTGGTATTGCAGCAAACAGTCCCCACAGAAGGGCTCTCACCAAGGCTGCTTCATGGTCCACCTGCCTCTGCTCCCTTTCCAACTCAGCCTGGGGGATGAGCTGCAAGAGGGACCCTGCCTGTTCTGTTGACTTGTGAAACGTCATAGGCCCACCTGTGAGGGGAGAAGCGATGGTGGCTCCGTGCAGGCCTGTCTGACATTTCTCTGGGGTTCCAGCCACACTAGGGAGAGGCCTCGCCAGCTGCCCTTGCCCAGGTGGTCTCTGTGGCCATTCCTGATGGAGCTGGGTGCAAAGAGGCCAAGGCGCTGAGGGTCTCCAGAGCGGTGGGGTCAGTCCTATTCCTGCCCCCAGCCTCCTTGGCCATGGTGGGAGGGCTCCATCCTCTCCCATCCCCCAGGCACACAGCTCTAGACGTCTGGCCTTGGGATCCTTTAACACATCTCAGAGTTATATTATTGTAACAAATCAGACAAAATACTATTTTACAGTTAAATAGTATAGAAGACAGTTTACTGTACACGCACGTTGTGCATTAAAAAAAACACACCAAGCAAATTATAGTGCAAAGCAGTTTCCATTCCTCCCCACCCTCTTCCCAGCCCTGGGACGGTCTTATGGAAGATATGAGTATAGCAGGTATTAACACCTCAGCATGACAATATGTCACAACGGATCTGTACCCACCACCAACAGACTTACAGTAATATAGTACCCAAACCCCTTCGTTTCCTTGTGCTAAGTCCGTGTGTTTGCCTAGTACAACTTTAAAGCAGCCTTGTGAATAAGGACCCATTTTTACAGCCAAAGCCGTCTGTACCCACCAGGGGCCTTAAAAGAGATTCAGCACGGCTCCCACCACTTTTAGTTAGGGAGTTGGGGGGAGGGGGTCAATTTATTTCCTGGCCCTGCCCCCACTGGGGCTTGGGTATCAGGAAGGCGTAGTAGTCTGGGGAGGGGCTACAAAGTGCTGGGCACCGGGAACCCAAGGGTGCCTCCCACTGGGGCCTGGGGCCCGTCCACAACCACACAGAACAGGAGAGACTTGAGAGCAATGGATTCGTAGCTGCTTCCTGAGAAGGGGTGGAGAGACCCTCCCCCAGCTGAAGGGAGACAGCAGGATACTATTTTGAGGAGATGGAGACTTTTCCCAGTGAGGGCAGAGCAAGAGAACCTGGGAGCAAGGGGTCTGAATAAGATCACCAGAAAGACCTCCTGAGCGTGCCCCACCCCCGTGCTTATCTGGTGGATGTCACAGGGTGGGGTGGCAGGCAGGCCAAGTGCTATTACAGAGACAACTGCTGAGGAGCACTGTGCAGGGGCAATTTCCACATCTGCAGGGGCTGGGGCTGAAACAGTGATAGAAACCACGTGCTGTCCAAATGCTTTTAAGAATTTTGTCCTTTTCCACTTATGCCTTTCGAAAACGAAAAAACTCAGACATGCCTAAACCCTTGGGCAAGGCCCGTTTTCCCATCTGCAACCTGAAGGGACAATACTGCGCCTGTGAGCACAGCGGGGGCTGAGCTGAGTCTGCTGAGCCCTTCACAGCACGTGCGTTTGTGCAGCCACCGTGCTCCCCCTCACAGCGCTCCCACCTCTATGGGACACCCTTATGTCCTTGCAGACAAATGCCTGAGAGCCATGGACGTGAGATTGCAGCATCTCACCACTGCTCCCCGTGTTCTGCACCAGGTTGGCCTCTGGTGGAAGCTGGTGGGATGCTACTGAAGGAATGTGACCTCTGGAGGAGGTTTTGGGATCCTTACAATTCCACACCCTTGGAGGTGGAGGGGATATCGTTCACTATCGTGGGGCCTTTTCCTGTAAGATATTGTGTGTCTCAAAATGTCTGACAAGCTTCTTTTTCTAAAGTCAGCTTTAAAAAACTGGTTTTTTTGTTCAAGACTGTTTTGGGAACAGAATGGTTAAGATGGAGAGTTGTGTGTCAGAGGTTGGAAGGGGTGGCTGCACCTGCCCAGGAGGCTGGGGGTTGGAGGTGTACACAGCTTGGCTGGACCTAGGTGGGACAGGGATGCTGACATTTGGCCCCATGACCCCTCACCCCAAGGCTTTCTGCTAGGACCTGTCTGGTCCTGGCACTCTCTCCCAAAATGGCAATTTTGAGACCAGCCTAGGGGGAAAAGGGACCCTTCCCAGCCCCCACCGAAAGAACAGAGAGGGTAAATGCCTTGGACTGGTAAAGTGCGTGGAGGACCCGTCTGCAGGTGCCGTCCCTGGTTTTAGGGACCTGCTGCCACAGGCCAGTCTGCTCTGGGGCCTGGGACCCACAGACAGCTGGGAGGGGGTTAGGGCCTCAGCTGCTGGGAGATGTGGGGAAGCAGAGCTGGGGGGCAGGCCTGGGGGTGTCCTCATTCCTTCTGCTTGTGATTCCCTGGGGCCTCCGGAGGGGTTCCTTCCCCATCCATACCACGCGCGAGCCCCTCAGGGTGGGGGGGGGACCTTCCTGTCGTGACTCGTTTTGTAAATGCGGAGGGAGGGCTGGGCACACAGGGTGCGGGGTGTCTGAGGAAGGTGAGGTGGGGAGGTCTTTCTAGGGCCCCGTGGAGAAGAGGCCAAACCATGCGGGCAAATGCCACCTCTCTCTGGAACAGAGATGGTCTCTGTCCAAGGAGGCCTGAGCTCTGTGACAGGAGTGGGCATAGCTGGGGACAGCCAGGTCATTCCAGGGCAGGTGGCAGGAGGAGGCTACCTCTCCCACAGGGACGTGGGATGAGATAAGTAGGATCGGGCTGGGGGTGAGGTCCCAACCCCTCTGTACAAAGACGTGGCTGGACTAGATGCTCTCCAGCAGCCATCAGCTCTGGGCCCCCAGGACCGTGGACCCTGGGCCCACGACTGCCCTGAAGCGTAAGTCCCACTCGTGCCCTGAGCCTTGGAGCTGGGCCGGCCACTTATCTGGAAGGTTCTTGGGGTCCCCACCGCCACGGGAGATGTCCACTTTGACCCGGGCGGTCAGTAGGGCCGCCACACAGCCTCGTCCATGCGGCCGGGCGTGCTCAGGGCGGTGGGCGAGTTGCTGTGGCTGCCGTCGGCCTCCACGCCGTCGCTCTGGGCAGCCAGGCTGGGGTTCATGAGGTTGCCGGCAGCGACGGAGGCGGCGCTGCTGGTGCAGGAGGCCAGCATGCGGGTGGGGGAGCGCTCGCCCCCGCCGCCGCCGCCGGCCACCATGGAGAACTGGTAGGAGCCGGAGGACGCGCCGTAGTAGAGGTGGTAGGGGGACGGGTTGGCCTGGAAGGGCCCGCTCTGGTTCTGCGGGGCCCCTGAGTAGGGCGGCGGGAGGTAGGTGTGGTGGAAGCGGCCGCTGGCCGGCATGCCGGCCACGCTGAGGCTGCTGATGCCCGTGCCCGAGGGCGTGGCGCTGTAGGGGAAGGCGGCCGACATGGCCCCCGGGTAATGCATCCTGGGGTCCGGGAAGCGGCTCTCCGTGAAGGTCTGCAGTGCTGAGAAGGAGCGGTCAAACTGGCGGGGGTCGGAGAAAGGGTTCAGTTCCGAGGTGCCTGGGGGACAGCAAGGGAGATGGTCAGTCACTGCCCAACGCCACCCCCGGGACCCTTCTTCAGGAATGACCTCGGGCTCCGGTTCACAGGCCTGTTTGGGGGGACCCCGGTTCTACATCTGGCTCTGCTCCAGCCGCCCTGGGCTGCTCGGGGGGGTGGAGCCTGCTGACTGTGCATCCCGCCCCACCTGGGAAGCAGGTGCGAGCAGGTGTCCAGGCTGTAGGTGGCCAAGGGGGCCGCTGGGGCGGGCGGAGGAAGGGGAGGGCTCTCCTGGCCCCTCCTGGAATCCCCTTCACAGCCCAGCCGCACGGAGGCCCGCGAGGGAGCCACGCGGTGGGGTGTGTGGGTGCCAAGGACGGGGCCCAGCAGCCTGGGCGGGCAGCTTCCGCCCCCCTCTCCCTCCCGGTGAAGAGCTGGTGAGATCGCTGGTGAGATCGCAGTGTGGAGACAGTCTCCGACGGTCCTGCGAGACTGGGAGTTGGGCCCTGCTCTTGCAGTGAAGGAAACAGAGGCAGGGAGAGAAAGATCGATTCTCCTAACGTTGCACAGAAGGGGCTGGAGCGCATCACGAGGCCGCTGGTTTCTGCGGCCGCTGGGGTGCGCGTGCGCCTGCCTGCACCTCTCCAGGTGCGGCCCCGTTAGGTCTCGGGAGCTTCCGCCTCCGCTGTGGGGGCTGGGTCTTCAGCAGCTCGGTCCGTCCCCGCCACTCCCTGCCTCACCCTGGGCCCCTGTCTCCGGGACTGCCCTGCAGGCTGGAGCTGACTGGTGGCCAGACAAGGACCAGATGCCACGCTCACCCGTCTCCACAGCAAAGTGAGACAGCAGCCAGAGGGGCTTGGTGGCCTGGACCCTGCCCTGGTCACAGAGAGACCCAGTGTCCAGCCCAGGCCCTGCCCTGGCTCCCCCAGGAGTTTGGCTTCAAGACAAGGGTATCCCGGCCTCTGCCCTGTAATTTTGTAATCACAGACCCCCAAAACCTTAACATTCAAAGCAGCTTCAGGAATGAGTCTAAATCCATTGGTAGGAAAACCGAGACTCAGAGAGGGTGAGGCACTTGCCTAAGGGTCACACAGCACACCGGACCTAGCACAGAATCCTGGGGTTCTGAGTCCTGAGTGCCGACACATGCCTGAGGCGCAGCTGTCCCATCTTTGAGGAAGCACAGACTGGAGGTTAACTGGGTGGTCTCGAAGTGTCTTAGATACCTATCTTGGTTCTGACACTTACTAGCTATGTGTCCTTGGGGAAGTCACTTAACCTCTCTGTGCATCCGCTGTCCCACATGAAAAATGGAGACAAAACAGTTCCTAGGGATTGAATTAGTTAACACAGGTGAAATGCTTGCACTGGGCACAGAGCAGGGGCCTGTGCAGGTCTGTGCTGCGGCTGCAGCTGTGGCTCCTCCTGTCCCGGGCACCCAGGAGAACCAACCCACTCAGGGCCCTGCAAAGATGAGCCCGACGCGGGGCCTTCCCTGCACCCTGGCCAAAGGGGCGACTCTGGGCAGCAGCGGGGAGGCGGGTGAGCCCCCAGCAGCCGTCCCCAGGTGAAGTCTGTCTGTCCCCAAGCCCTCTGTCCACCAAAGACTAGGAGCCAGAGAGGACTCAGGAGGAGCCCAGCCTCTGCCCCTGGCCAGCTCCGGGTGGGCACTGCCTGAGGGGTGGCTGAGGCAGGAGCTGCAGGTACCCTCAGGCCTCGCTTCCCCAGATCTGCCTGAGGTGCTGTGTGACCTCAGAGGAGACGTGTAACTTCTCTGGGCTTTCGGGTCTTCCCAGCTCAGCTGGTGGGGGTGGGGTTTCCTCACTGGCAGGCTCTGGTCCTGGACGTGGCTCAGAGTGGGACGATGCTCCCGTGCTCTAGGTGGGGAGACGGGGGGGCAAGGGTTCGGGAGACTGTGGCCTTCTGGCACACCTGGTACCCTCCCTAACAGATCCCCAGGCTGGGCAGTGCTGCCCTAAAGCCTAGGGGGTCAGGGGAGCCTGGCTCCCCCATCTCTGAGCCCCAGGGGAGAAGCCTTGCTGGCAGCGCCTGGCACCCCGAGCACAGCCGAGCGTGAGGCGAACACCTTGCTCTGAGCCCAGGGAAGTGAGTGTTGCCCGCCTGACAGGAACCCCCTTTTCAAAACAAAGGAAGCCCAAACAAGGACCGGAGGATGTGAAGGGAGGGCTGCAGCTTGGGAAACACAAGGCTGTGCCAGGTGGGCCTGGGTACGTGTGGTCCTCGGGGGTCACGTGGGCTTCAGGCAGGCCTGCGCAGACCTGCCACCGCCCCCTCCTGCCTCCCTCCCAGGGCAGAGGAGCGGCTGCCCTCAGCACCCCCTCCGCTCCTGCCCCCTGCCCCCTACCCCCCACCCCCTCCAGCCCAGTAGCCCCAGGAAACCCGAGCTGGCCAGGCCGCTGTCGAACAGCCAATCCCAACACTGGAAGGAAATGTTTATTTTCTTCTCCAAATTGCCCCAGCTGCTGCGTGGTGGCTGAATGAGGCCTTTGAGCTGTGAGAAGCCCCCATTGTGGGCTGCCGCAGCCGGGGGGCTGGGGTACAGAGGGGTTGGGGCCTCGGCACTGCTTGCCAGTGACCAAAACTAGGGGGTCAAAGCTATTGACAGGAAACAAAGCGAAGTGGTGGTGGGATGTCCTGAGGGGGACCCCCAGGATGGAGTCCTGAAGGCAGAGATCTGTCCCACCAGGAGGGGAGGGCCAGTGAGAGGCATGCCACAAGCCTGGCCCAGATAACACCCTTCTGTGACAGCTACTTCCTTCTTCCCACTTTACAGATGAGAAAACTGAGGCTCAGAGAGGTGAAGTGACTTGCCTAAGATCACAAAGCCAGAGCCTGTACTCCTAGCCAGGTCCACCTGACTGCAAAGTTCATGCTTCTTCCTTGGTCTTGGCTGTCAAAAGTCCTTCTCCTCACTCCAAAGGGCCAGCCTGAGGACGGGGAGGCCTGGCTGGTGTGGAGGGCCACAGAAGCTGCCTGAAGTCTAGTGCTGTGCGTGGCTAGCGAGCACGCTGCTTCAGGATACAGCAGAAGGGGAAGGGCCCAGACAGGCCTGTCCCACAGGCCTGACCTCCTCTCCTCCCTGCTGCTGGGCCCGGCCCTCTGGGGCTGGACAGAGGTGGGTAGGCCTGCCTCAGCCTCCATCAGTGTTGATTCCCAACCTGTGTCCACACAACTGGAAAGAGAGTGGGCTCTCCTTCCAAGGGAGCTGCTGGACAGGATGTCACTGTCTGCCCCCATCTGCTGGGTTCCGGGGCCCCTGGCTGGACTGCAGCTCTGCCCAAGGTAGGGAGAGGCCTGGAGCATTAGGCCACTGTACCCGCACAAAGGCTGGCCTGCGGGGAACAGGGGCACGAACAGCTGCTGGGCAGGGGTGGGCAGGAGCCCAGAGGTTCTCACTGCCTCTTGAGCTCAGATGCCTCCACCCTGCAGCTCCCTGGGTTTCAAGAGTTGCTGAGTGCCTCAAACTCGACAGCGCATGGCTCAGAGCGGCTGGACCTGGGGCCTCCCCCCACCTTGGGAGCTCAGCAGGGCCAAGGCCCAGCTTCCTAGGCCCTTCTCTTCCCACCAGGGGCTGCCTCAAGTTCCCCTGCCATGGCATTGTGCCTGGCACACACGGCCACGGCTGGGGGCGGGGAGTCCCTTGACAGAGAGACCCAGGAGGGACCCCCTTGCCATGTCCTCAGAAGCACAGGAAGTTCCCAGGGACAGGTGCTGTGGACACTTTGAACCTGATCACTGATGGGCTATGCGACCCAAGGGTGGCCTTTAACCTCTTAAGCCTCAATTCACTTATCTGCTAAATGGGTTCTAACCAGGGCCTAGAGGACTGAGAAAGAATGGACACCCACTGTGCGTGACAGCGGCCACCCCTCCGGTCCCCAACCAGCACTGGTGACATGCATTCTCTGTCCCCGCCTGGCCTGAGAGTCAGCGGTACACTCAGCCTCCTGCCCCCCAACCCACTGGCCAAGAGAACCCCCAGGGCAGAGGAGATGTTCACCATCTGACCACACACAGAGCACCTGCCACGTGCCAGGCCCTGCACACCTGGGCGGCCTGCCCGGGACTGAGGCTCACATGCGCCTGCTGCATCCCTCCGGCCTCGGGGGTAGAGACTCCATCCTGGGCCTTCGCCCAGAGGCCTCCCTCCTCCTTCCTGTTTGGGAAGCGTCTCTGGGCGGGTTGGGACCTTTCTCAGGTGATGCTCTGTGTCTCTCCAGGGCTGCAACAGCACTTTACAGTTTTTTTTTTTACTTTTTTTTACGGAACACTTCATGAATTTGCGTGTCATCCTTGTGCAGGGACCATTTTAATCTTCTCTGTATCTTTCCAATTTTAGTATATGTGCTGCTGAAGGGAGCACCACCTTACAGTTTAAAGAGTTTGAGTGCAGTAACATCATCTGAATGTCACCCAGGCCTAGGCAGAGGCATCCACCACCATCTCGCCTTCAGATGAGAAAGCTGAGGCTTGGGGGGCCATGGCGTCCTCGGCAGACATGCGTCTGTCTCAGCCTCCTTGGGCAAGTCCCTGCCCAACTTTAATGGGTGTACCCGGGGACTAATGCCCATTTCCCGCAGGGGACAGGGAGCTCCTGGAGGGCAGGGGCTGTGTCTGCCCATTCATGCTGATCCCTGGGGCCAGGCACCACAGTGGCACAGGGCGGGTGGCAATAAACGTCTGCTGAGTGAACGAAGGCAAGTCCAAGCCCAGGACCCAGCAGAGCAGGCCCTCCGAGAGGACGGGTGTAGGAGCAAATGGGCACCGGGGCTCCTTCTGGACACCAGGGCGGTGCAGTCAACAACCTCGGGGTGAGCTTTTGGTCTGGAGCAGAGGGACCCCATCCAGGCCCCGCCCCCCCCGCCCACGGCAGTCCCCGCTGCGTCCTACCTTGGATGGGGGTCTGGGCCTGGTTGCTGAAGTGGCTGGTGGTGCTGAGCGAGCCGCGGGGGCTGGGCGTGCTCGGTGTTACCCGCATGCGCAGACGCTCCAGGTCCCCGAAGCGGTCGGGGAACGCCTTGGTCTGGTCCTCCAGCTTCTGCCGATGCCCTGCAGAGCATGGGAACCCGTGAGCAGCTGACTCCCGAGAGTCGCAGGGGGACAGAAATGCCTCGCTCCGCTGGGACGTTCTCCCTGGGGTCTAACCTTAGGCCTCTGCAGGGAGAACCCACAGGCCGCTACCAACCTCTTTTCTGAACAGAGCAGGGTCCGTACGTGGCCCCCTGGGGCCGCCACCATCTCACTCCTACCTTCTCACGCCACAGGCGAGGCTCAGAGAGGTTCCGGGCCACAGAGCAAGTAAGCTGTGGAGTCAAGACCTGGACTCGGGGTCCACATCAACGCCTGTGACCTGTATCTCTGTGCTACACTTTTTGGCAGAAGGGGAATCTGAGGCAACAGGCGTGGCAAAGGGGCTCAAGCAGGCGCCTGCGGGAGGCAGGGGCAGAACCCAGGGATGCTGCCGCCCTCTGCCCTCCAGCACTCGTTGCCCCCCACCATTCACATCTGCAAGAGGGATGGGAGACGGCCCCGGAACGGGAACGCCTGCTCCTCCAGCCCACAGCGACCCTGGACCCCCAGCACGTGGCTTCTCCCCTCTGGGCCTTAGACGGGAGGGGAAATTCACCAGGGTGCTGGGAAGCAGTGCGGGGCACTGCGTGAGGGGCTGGACTCCCACCTCTGTCCAGAAGCTGCAGACAGGGGACCGGCGCACCTGGCTTGGGGCATCACGCTTGGAGAAGCTGCCAGCATTTCCCAGTATCCCTCTGCCACGGCCCACACAGAAAGGACCCCAGCCTCGTCTCCAAGACCCTGGAGAAGCTGGCAGAGTCAAGGTGGCCATGCCCCTGCCTTTAAGCAGCTAGCTGAGGCCACCCTCAAGGCTTCTTGAGTGACGTCAGGCTTGCAGGGGCCACCCCCTCTCACACACACACACCCCACTTTTTCAATTACTCACTTTACATTTTACAAGCAACATGTGAATATCTACAAAAATAAAAGCATTACAGGTAAGGCTAATGGCTCCTCTGACCCACCCTAAATCCCAGCCCAGAAATCCCCATGTGATCCATCTGGAGGCCTTTCTTTCCAGCCTTTTTTTGGTTTCACGTGTATGGAAAACACGGAGCAAGTTTCTCACGGAAACTTCTTGAATGGTCTCAGCCTGGCTGTATCATCCTGTAACTTGCTCTTTCAGTAGCACACCTGGGAGGCCACCTCAGCTTTCTTACCTGGTAGATGGAGACAGTAAGCCAGCCCCAGGGAAACAAGTGCGTTCCTACAAAACCTTGGGAGCCCACCCTGGGGGCAAAGCGAGGAGTGA
This sequence comes from Hippopotamus amphibius kiboko, assembly GCF_030028045.1. Taxonomy (NCBI): domain Eukaryota; kingdom Metazoa; phylum Chordata; class Mammalia; order Artiodactyla; family Hippopotamidae; genus Hippopotamus; species Hippopotamus amphibius. The sequence goes on from NC_080186.1 coordinate 19,323,930, forward strand.
GAAGCAGAGGCGGGGTGGCCTTGCCAAGCCTGTGTGTCCCCCTCGTTCCTGCTCATCACGTCCCCAAGAGGCTGCCATCCACTCAGCCTCTCCTCTCAGATGGACGCTTAGCTTGTTTCCAAATTACCTCCATTATCCCCTCACATGCAGGACCCCCAGGGATGTCTCTGTTCACACACCTCCTTGTGTCAGGGGATTTCTCCAGGGCAGACACTCTAACAGACTCCTCACTGAGAGGACCGGACATTCCTGGGTTCTCCTGATCAGCCTGTCAGCTGAGGCTGGCCCAGTCCGCTCCACCCGACTCCGAGGGAGGAGGCCAGGCCGGCAGGCTGGCCTGGTCCTCTTTTAACAGACAAGAGAACTGCGGCTCAGAGAGGTGAAGAGTCTTGCCCAAGGTCACACAGCAAGGAAAGGGTCAGGGATCCTTCCTAGACTTGGGATCCTTGGAAAAGAAGTGTGGGGAGGGGCTAAAGGCGAGGGGAAGGCTTGCCTGAGTCCTGGGGTCTGCAGTGACATGAGGAAGTTTCTAGACTGACAGAGAAAGAAGGAGGAGAGAGAGGTGGGTGGAAGGTAAAATAAAACTCTTTGCCATGCTTGCTGAGGCTTGGAAAATGGCATCCTGGGGGCCTGGAAAAGTGTGAAATGACTCTTCACTGCCACTGGGAATGAGGGGACAGAGCTGGAGGCTTCAGGATGGGCCTGATTTCTGATTTTTAAAATGGGGATGCAATGGATTCTGGCACCCAAAGGCGCCCAGGCTCACGACGCACCCCTGCCACAAGCTCAAACAGGCATCTGAGAGCCCTCAGAACGGAGGGCTTGTCCTCGGAGTCACCCAAAACCAGGGAACCCACTTTCTCCTCCTCCAAGGCCCCAGGCCCGAGCCCATGGGACACTCAGCAGCCAAAATGGGGCCACTTAGCACCAGCCGGGCCCCCCCCACTGCTGCCTCCCAGGACCCTTGGCAACAGGAAAAATACGGGCTGGGGTGAATGTGGCTGGAGCTGGGGCCACAAACTCAGACGCCTAAGGGGGCCGGGCAAGTCACATAAATGAGGCACATGGGCTGGGTGGGGACTGGCGCAGACTGGAGAGGGTGAGCCTTGCAGAAGGGGGCAGTTGCCAATCCAGTCCCGCTAACTGGTGCCCTGATGGGGGTGGGCCCAGTGTTGCCAGAGCTTCCAGTTTACCAGAAGCCATAAACCTGCTTGTACCTGAAATCGCCCCTATTTTATAGGTTGGTAAGTGATTCCAATACAGAGAACAACAGCAGCAGCAGAATGACTCGACCACTTTATAGAATGTGTCCTGTTAAGGGGCTGCCAGTTCGCAGCCTCCAAGTTTGAGATTTCATTTTCTGGTTGGTTGTCTAACCTTAGCCACCGAGGACTGGCTACCGGATACCCCTCAGGCTGGGGTCTCTAGGGGAGTGCCGCAGGGCTCGGCCTCAGTCCGGACAGGCCTTGGAGGAAATGCTGTTGCCCTTGCTGCCGAGGCCACCAAAAATGGCAGGGTGATGTGGATGAGCTGGGGCACGCATGAATTCAGCACAATCTCAACAGGCAGGAAGCTGGCTGGATAGATCTGGAGACCGCAGACTGACCTGACAGCAGCTCGGGTGCAAAGGATCTGGGTGTCTTAGTCAACCACAAGCTTGAAGCGAGCCAATGGGGCTACACAAAAGCTGCTGCAAAACCTCAGGCCTTGTTGTTACCGTCACTGGTGAACAAAGTCCCGTTTCTGAGTCACACTGTGCACAACGTGTTTACAGATACTCCTGTGGGCCAGCGGAAGGAGGGCGGGGTTCACAGCCAGCCTGGGTACGAGGCTGGGCTCTGCCACCTGCAGCCTGGTAGCCTCACCCCTTTCCCCCACCCCAAGCCACAGTGTCCGCAGCATGTTGGCCTCACAGGTTGCGGTGTGGTGCCGGCCAAACAAGGTGTCTGGACGCTCTCCACCCCCCCGGGTCCCTGCCCTCTGCACGGTCACTTCTGCCCTGGCCTGTGCCACGGGAGGCAGAATTACCACCCCACATGGAGACCAGGACACTGAAACCAGGAGGGTAAGTCCTGTCTGGGACACAAAGCCAGGACAGCAGAGCCGGCGTCAGTACCCAGACCCCTGGCTCCAAGTCCAGCGTTCTTTTCCCTAACACTTCCCTTTTGGCCCCACTGTACAGACAGGACCCCTGAGGCTTCAAGATGAGCCCTATGCTAAGTGGTTGGTTTGGGACATCAATCAGGTAATGTGGTCCCGGAGCACATGCTCCTACCACATGCCACTCTGTCTTCACGTAGGGCAGACTTCCTGGAGGAGGAGTTATAACAGCACTCGGGGAACCGCTTCCTCGTTGCTGTGGAGCGCGGGAGCCACGGCCTGGGAGGGGCAAAGGGGAGCCGCGCGGCTCCCTGTGGCCAGGGCGCCCGAGAGTCTCAGAGCCACGGGGCCCTGGCCTTCATACGGGGAGCAGAACGGAACTCCCTGTGCCCGAGGAAAGAAGATGGGCCTTCAGAATAGACCTCTTTCATTCGGCTGCCCACAGTGAGAGCTGGGTGGGGGAGCCCTGGCCCAGCTCACTTGGTCACCTGGGGCCCAGCCCTTTCACGCCATGCCTTAGTTTCCCCTCTGCACACACTGCTCATCGAGGCCCCTCTAGCTTGAAAGAATCCCTGACGTAAGACTGCAAGACTCAGCCACTGGCCAGGATGAGGCCCCCAGGAGGAAGAGAGGCAGGGCTGCGTGCTCCCGGGCCTCCCATCACCTCCTCCTGCTGCTGCTCCCAGGGTTTCTCTAGTATTCTCTGCCTCCCATACTTCAACCCAAGAGCCCCGCCTCCAGGAAGCCCCCTTCTCCCAGCACTGAGACCCACGGCACCTCTGCAGGCGAACGGCAGCAGCGAGCAGGAACAGAAAGAAGAACAGTGGCTGACACGTACTGAGTGCCTCCTCCTCTCCAGTGTCTAAGCAGATGACACGCCCTGCCTTGTTTCACCTGCATTATCCCCACGAGAGGGGTCTACCCCTGTCCCTAGTTCACAGGGGAGAAAACCGAGGCTCAGTGAAGGTCAGGGACATGCTCAAGGTCACACAGAGGCACCTGGCCACCTTGGCTTCCTGGAGCCCATCCTGCAGGAAAGGAGCCTGGGTTTGGAAAGTCAGGGGCTCCAAATGGGTATTAGGGCCCAGCCCAGGCCCAGGGCCCAGAGCGGCTCTCTGCAGGGGCAGGAGGCCGGGCCTGGGAAGAAGATGAGAGGGTCTCAGTGGACTCCACCAGGAGCCCTGCCACGCTCTGAAGCTCAGTGCTGACAGTCCAGCCCTCTAATCACACCCCTGTAACCCACCACGTCCTTTCCTCCTCTGGGCCTCAGTTTCCACACCTGTCAAGTGGATAGCACACTGTCTAAGCCCTGAGTTGAGGATGAGCTGAAGGATAGGCCCCAAGCGTTTCAAAGTAGAGCACTTTGCGGGGAGGATGGGGACTGCCTGGGGAGGCCCCACCTTGGCCCTCTGGACCTGGCCCAGGCTGCCCGTCCACCTGCAGCAGCTGGGCTCAACTCACTGACAGGCCCTCTGATGTCATAGTCATTAGTGCTCCAACTCTCATTTATGACCCTCCAGGGCCCAGTGGTCCAGGCCTGTCCCTGGCAGCTCTTACCCACTGGGCCGCAGTTGTGTCACCTGTGAAGTGGAGCTCACACTCTTAACACCTGAAGGTGTGGACAGGCCTGGAGAATTAAACAGCCCACCTGGCCTGGGCACTCAAGGAAGGCGCTCTGGGTTCACAGCTCCTCAATGATCTAGACAGTGGGAGGGCCCAGGCTTGCAGGTGGTGTGAGAAGGATCAGAGTTGGAGGAGGAACACTGGGGCCCAGCCAGGCAGGTGACTCACCTGGGGGCACAGCGGCAGGAGCCTGAGGACAAGGGCTGGATTCCCGGTGGGGTTTCCCTCCCTCCATTCCCGGGGCATCGCTCATCACCGGGCCAGCACCGGGTCCCCACACCTGCCAGGCACCTAGTGCTTCGGGAAGGGAAACCCAGGGGCCAATAGGGCTGTCCCCCTGCCTTCACATTGGCCCAACACAAGTCCCCATGATAAGAGTGGCAACCACTTGAGCAGGCATGTAAGGTGTGCCAAGCACTGTGCCAGGCAGACCACGCGTATTGTCTACAAGGAAGGCTGCTACCATCACACGCATTTTGCAGATGGGAAGGTAGAGGCACGTGGTTAAGATCAAACCTGGACTGGTCAGCATGTTGCATGAAGCTCAGCTGCTGAAGTCTTGGCTTCCTAAGACCTCCAAGAGAGGAGAGCTGCGTTCCTTGGCAGTGAGGCCCGACTGGCAGGAGGCCAGCTCAGTGTCCTGCCGCAGTGGGGTGAGGGGGGCAGGAGGCCAATGGGACCAGGGAGCGGGGAGAAGCAGAGCTGGGCAGGGCCCCAGGAGCAGCGTGGGCTGCGGGCAACAGTGTGGGCCCCAACCACGGGGCCCTTCTCCCATCTGAAGCCACTTGGCCACCTTCTTGGCTGCCCAGCCCGGCCCTGATGTGGCCACAACCCAGACACAGCAGCCACTGTCCGCCCAGCCGTGGGGTGGGGCACCCGGGCCCATGGCCCGCTCTGCGGCCTGTCAGGAGATTTACACCCGGCTCTTAACAGCCGCGCGGAATCGCAGGCGGGTGCTGGGCCTGGGGTGGTCTGCCGTGAATCGGCCCCCTGTGAGCAGATGAAAGCCGGCTGGTGGCTGGGCAAGGAACTTGGCCGGCGGGGGCCAGTGGGCAGGGAGGCAAGAGGATCCCTCCCAGGGCCACAACTGGGCTTCCTGTGGCCTGGGGTTGATTAGGGGAACAGGCAGGTCTGAAGTTAACCCCTTCCCTCCTGCTGGGTGCACTCCCCCGGGGGCGTGGGGCCCTGGGAGCCAGGGGCTGGGAGCAGCTGCCTCTCCTCAAGCTGGGCATCCCTCCAATCCCCACACCTGGAGCTGAGGACGGAGCTGCGGCAGCTTTAGGGTGGCCACAGTTTAGCTGCAGGCTCAAGGTCATGTCTCCTGCTCACGCCATCTCTAGCTCCCAGCAGCCCCAGTGGCTGTGTGCTCACCTCCTTCAAGCCTCTGCTCAAATGTCACCTCTTCAGGAGGCTTCCCCTGTCTCCCTCCCCCTGTGGGTCCCACCCCTGCACTCTCCACCCCTCCCGCAGCTTAGATTTTCTTTGCAGGACTTCTCACGACCTGAAATAAAGTAGCTAATCATCTGTTTACCTCGCTTATTCATTCAACAAATATTTACTGAGCACCTACTAAATGCTCACGTCGTTGTTCCAAGGTCTACACCAGTGTCTGGCAAAGCAAAGAATGCCCGCCCCGTGGAGCACATACGGTAGTCGGGGAAAAGAAAAATAAGTGAAATAAATGAGTGAGCTATATAGCATCTTAGAAGGTGGTAAGTAAAATGAAAGCTGGGAGGTATAAGCGGGAGAGGAAGATGCCTGTGTGTGTGACTGAAACAGCATGGTCAGGGGAGGGCTCACTGAGAAGGCTTAGTAGAGACCTCAAGGTGGGAAGCAGCGAGCCATGGATCTGGGGGTGCTGGGGGAGGCGTGTCCCAGGTAGAGGGAACAGCAGTGCAAAGGCCCTGAGGCAGGAGTGTGAAGCTGCCCAATTCGAAGACTGGTCAGGAGGCCAGAGTGGCCAGAGTGGGGTAAGCGAGGAGGAGGGTGTTGGAGAGGAAGGCGAGGGGTAACGGACACAGATCAGGTTGGGCACCGTGGACCATGGTGACAACAGCACGATTTACCATCTGTCCCCACCCCAAGTGTGTGAGAGAGACCCAAGAGGGCCAGAGCCTGTCTGTTGGGTTCACTGCAGTGTCCCCGGCTTTGAGAACAGTGCCTGACACATGGTCGGTACCCAGGAAAATATTTGTTGAAATCATCCCATGTACATTTCAGGGAAGAAAGGACCCCCAGGCAAGATGCCAGAGCCACTGCCCTGTGCCTCAGGTAGCACAGAGAACCTGCATCCTGCCCTCTCCGGTACAGCACCTGCTAAGCCTGGAAGATGAGGTGAGCGGCGCCCAAACTGCGGTCCACCCCAGGCTTTCCAGGCACCACCGCCTGCCACCCTGTATTCTGGATCCTGCTCCACTGCTTCTCAACTAGCCCCTGGTGACTCTGAGGGACACCAGCACTGAGAACCTCAGAAACCGAGGCCACCCAGGCAGGAAGCCACCAAGCCAGCCTTCAAACCCCGCCGGCCACCTGGCTGCAGACCGGGCATGCTCTGCAGGGCAGCGGAGGGGAACGACCCGGCCACAGAACCCACAGCCGGGCCTCGGGGATCTGCAGGCGCCTGCTCCCCGGCTCCCAGGACCAGCCTCTACTCCCGCCTCTCCCTACAGAAGGCTCAGCCCTCACGTGGGGCCGGGGGTCACAAAGCAGGAAAAAAGCCCAGAAGGGAAACCCTGAGATAATCCATCAGGCTTGCTGGGAACCTGCTGCAGGCCTGGCAGCTGTAACTCATGCGGTGCTCACAACTCCCCAGAGCAGAAGCCACTGTCATCCCCATCTTACAGATGAGCACACTGAGCTGCGGAGGTCCTTCCAAGGCTAGTGGCCCTGGGATGCACTGAAGCTCACCCTTGGGTAAGTGGCTTTGCCTCTTGGCCTGTCTCCTCCTGGGGTTGTCAAGGATCAATTAAGAGACTCTGGGGGACTTCCTGGTGGTAGAGTGGTTAAGACTCTGTGCTTCCAAAGCAGGGGGACTCAGGTTCGATCCCTGGTTGGGGAGCTAAGGTCCCACATGCTGTGTGGTGCAACCAAAATAAAAAGAGACTCTGCACAGGGCCTGGCACACAGGGAGTGCTCGCTGACCAGCAGCGGCGGAGCTGGCCTCTGATCACTGGTAGGTGGGGAAATGGAAGTTGGGAAAGGAGGAGGATTTGTCCAAGGTTGCAGAGTGAAGGACAGGTTGGGGCTGGAAACCAGGGTGCTGGTGAGACCTGCCCTGAGGGCCGGGCACGGGGAGGAGCAAGCAGGTGCTTGGATAGGAGACCAGGAGAAGTACTACCTCCCACATCTGCTCTTTTCTATAAATGAGCCTCTCCTAAGATTTTGTTTCAAGTCACTTGAAAACCACTGATCTGGCCCGTACTGCCTCGCTTCTGACTCCAATTTCTCTCCGGGCCAGATTTCTCTCCCTTCCTCTTGTTGCCTCGACCTATGCCACCTCTTGCACCACCAGCGCACCTCAAGAAGGGGCTGTCACAGGAGAGACGAGCAGGGGAGGAGTCGATGGAGGGCTTCCAAGGGCTGAGCTGAGCTGCCACCCTCAGCCACTGGCCTCAGCCACTGGCCTCAGCCGGGGAGGGTGGGCAGCTCTGGGCTGGACAGGGCTGAACATGGAGGGTTCTGAGGGATTCCAGGCATTGGTGGGCCTCTGGGAACCTTCCCGCCAAGCTCCAGGCCCCCTGCTTGCACACCTCTACTCACTGGGTGGTTACTGTTTTGTGGAGTGGCTCCTAACTGCTCACCATCACGCTGAGCCCAACTGTGGCTCCCATTCATCCTGATTCTGCCCCTGGAGGCTTAGAGGAGGATAGCACCTCCTTTAACAGAGACCTGATACCTCTATTACTATGGCCTGGGTTTCTCAGCAGCCACCCTGCTGCTGACCAAGAAAGGTTCACCATCGACCCATGGTGATGGTGGTGGGAGTACAGTGGGGAGGCCAGGTACCAGGGATAACAGAACACCACGGATCCAAAGACTCACAAGGACCCCCCTCTGTCACAGCCAGAGGCTATTCACATGCCATTACCGATCTCCAGGCTTGCAGGCTGGGTGGTATCATCCCACTTCCTGGAGGAGGAAGCTGAGACCCAGAGAGGTCAAGAACTTGCCCAGGGTCCCTCAGCCAGGCAAGCTGGCTCAGAATCTGCTCACTGTACTGTGGACCTGTGGCTCACAAGGGCTTCCCAGCCATCATCACCTTGAGACTCTGGGGGTCACCGACCCGGTTCACAGATGACAAAACTGAGGCTAAAAAGGAAGATATGACTTGTCTAGAGTCACAGAGCCCAAGGCTAGGAGCATGGACCCATCCACATCCGATCCCAGCAGGAAGGGCCCAGCGGGAGTTTGGCCAGGGCAGGCACCAGCTGGGGGACGAATAACTTGGGCCTGATGACCAGGATCAGGAGCCTGGGGTGGGCTGGGGGAGGTGGCCCTGAGAGGCCTTCAGGCAAACTCCGCCAGGGCCAGTAGGCCCAGCTCTGAGCCTTTCCCAAGTGGCCAGGTGTCGGAATGGGTCCAGGGATTGGAGAGATGGGGAGCCAGGCCTGTCTGATTCCCAAGAAGGGAGGCCGGCCCTGGGCCAGGCCTGGGTGGCCCTCACTGGCAGTGCCCTGGCACAGCCACACCCCATTCTCAGCCTCCTGCCTCAGGCCCACTCAGCTCTGGAACTGGAATTGAAGGCTGTCTGTGGGAAGACTGGGCACCGCCCTGCACCTAGGACAGTGTGAGACCCTGGCCAGGTTCTCAACATCCCCGGGGCTGGATTCTCTCTTCCCTGGAACCCAGTGACCTTTTGGTTCAGAACCCCTTGAGACAATACTGTGAGAGGGTTTTCTAAACTGTAAAGGGCTACAGTTACAAAGAGAGTGACAGGACAGCTCTCCATACACCAGGCATGAGCACGCCATGACTGGGGGAGGCCACACAAGAGCTCTGCTCAGAGCTCGGGAAGCAGCCAGTCCAGCAGTGACCAGCTGCTTCTCTGTTTCATTCATTCATTCACTCATTCATTCGCGGAATACAGGCCTCTGGACCACTGTGGCAGCCGCCCCTCCAGTTTCCCCAATCTGAACCTGCAAACTCCGGGTCACTCAGCAGGCAGAAGCAGTGAAACCCAAACTCTCTTTGATGCTAAAAGGCACAGATCAGGGCTCCCTGCACAGAATACGTGCTCAATAAACATTTGCACAATCAAATTTGCATTCCTACTCTCAAGATGTGGGTCCTGCAGAGTGTCTGGGCTCCGTGTGACTTAAGTCACATGCTGAGATTCCAAGGAGGGGATCTGCCCTCGTGGCCAGAGCCGCTCCTGCTTCTGAGGCCTCCCTCCCTCTGCCACTGGCAGAGGAAGCTGGGCTGGAGTAGAGCAAACCCGGCTCAGCCTCCATGCGCCACCCCACCCCCCCAACCCCGCCCCTTTATCCGCTCCTCTACTCATTCTAACAATGTGGCTTCTACCCCTAATACTGATAGCCAGCCAATCACATCTACTTAAACAGCCACTAACCCCCCTCTCCGCAGTCTTTTCCATCCTTTTCCTTTCCTTAAAGGATGCAAATCCATACTCCCCCAGCCGGCCCCCCGCAGTGGGCAGTCATCCCTCGGGGAAGGGAGGGACGAGGTCAAATTGATTCTGTCCTCTCCGCGTCCCAGCTTGGCTTCCGATAGCTCTGGGCTAAGCACAGGCACGCAGCGTGTGTGTGGGGGCGGGGGGTCTGTGGAGCAGAGGACTGCAACCCCCCACAGCTCCGGAGAGCCAGGGCCATCTCTCTGACCTCAGTGCCTGCCTGTCCCCCCCGCTGGGCCCTCCTCCCGACCCAGGGGGTTCATGGCTCTGGCACTTACGTCTGGGCTCCCGGGGTCCATCCACAGTCACCTTGATGGCTCGGTGGTAGGTGGCCACTTGCGTGGGGTTGGTGAACACGGTGATGGTCAGTGTGAAACTCTTCCCTGGGGGGAGTGGGGAATAAAGGCAGGAGGTTGGCACCTGGAGCTATGCACAACCCCCTGAAACCCTCACCTTCCAGAAGGGGCAGGTCTCTCTCCTTTGAACCTGGGCAGAAGATAGGGCTCCGGATAAAATTCAAGCTGCTGGGGTTGGCATTCAAGGCCCCGGGGAGGTCTGGCACCAACTTTATCACAGGCCCCCACCCAATGCTCTGGCCACCCCCGCTTATTTCCTCCCTGCTTCTCAGCCTTTGTTTGTGCCGTTCCTTCTAACCAGAGACCTTCACGATTTTGGGGTGGGGAGCTAGGATGGGTACATATTTTTTTTTCTGAAAATAGTGATCTTTACAGAAAATTTTGAGAACACAGGAAATATAAAAAAGAAGAAAAAGAATCACCCACAGTTCCACTAGCCAGAGATGAACACTATTAACATTTGGGTGTTCTCTCCTGCAAACCTTTTTGGGCGAGGGTGTGTTTTTACACAGTTGCAATGATACTAAAATAAATATTTCCATACCCTCTTTTTTGTTCACTTAACATCACAAGCACTTATGTCATTAAAAATTCTTCACAAACTTCATTTTTAATGGCTGCAAAATATTTCAACTCATGGAAGCCTCATCTTTTATTTATGCACCTCCTTACTCTTGGGTATTTACGTTGCTGCTAATTTCTTACTGGCGTGTGCAGCTGGGGCTGAAAAAGGACTGATTTGGGAGCTGCAGACCTTTCATTTGTAGACACAACTGGTATTTCCAGAACTCTGTTCTATTTTTAGATAGACATTTGGCTTCAAAGTCTCCATTCAAAATTCCTGAGAGGGGGAAACACTTAAAATATCATTTTTGTTTTACCATTGAAAATAAAATGAAAATGACCTTCTGTTCATAAAAAGCTTTGTCTACCTCTCTGCTTATTTCCTTAGAATAGATTCCAAGAAGCGGTGAGTGATTTCGTGGCATCAGAGGATTGGGAGGATTCAGCCAAGTCTACTGTGAGGCCGTCAGCATCTTCATGGCCACGTTTATCAAGGTGGAAGATCCCCTAAACGCTCTTGACTTCACTGCCTTTGTCCTATTACCAACGAGACTGAAATTTCTTCTGTGTTTATCATCTGATTTTTTTAAGGCATTAAAAACCTTAATGGAAAAGTATGAAAGACCACGAAGCAATGATCTGTGTTGGATCAGGACAGGTGATAAGGTGCCATCAAGCTGGTTAACACTTTCCTTGACCTGTCTGCAGCAATTGGTTTCCCACTTCACTGGCCTTTACATTTCACTTTCTGACACGGAGCTGATTTGCATTTTCAGTTCTACCTCTTGTTCATGATGTCTCCTGTCATTTTATGTTTAGAAAGGTTACCTTCAATAAACACCATCCTCTCTACCTCCTACGTTGAATTCTTTGATTCTTCTGGGGGTTTACTGGTTGGGTTTTTCCTCACAGGGCCCCCCCATTTTCCCAGCACCTTTACTGAAGTGGGAGCCCCTCTCCTGCCCTGTTCTCCATTATCACCAAAGCCTCCATGCTGTTTGAGGTTGGGGAGGGGTGTGGGGGAGCTCCGCTGATCCCCAAGTCAAACTGGCCTCCTCCTGCTGTGTCTCTGAGCACCCCTATCTCCGGTCCCCAGTTACAGGCCTGGGGACTCCCCGAGGGCAGGTGCGGATGGCCCCGTGCACCTGTGTCCCCCAGGGCTGTCCTTGTACTCCCAACACCTCTCTAGGGCAGACAGGCCCGATTCCATATTCTCACTTCACAGGTGGGAGACAAAAGCTGGGTGGCTGGGTGGGGGGGTGGGGGGGGGGTGAGAAGAGATAGCTGAGCACGGCTGGTACTTGCTGATCCAGTGATGGAGTAAAAACTCCAGCCTTGGAAACAGGACAACCCAGAAGAAAAGAAAACCAGCCAGGCTGCCAGGGCCACACCAAGGACCCCAAGGGCTTCTGAGACTGGGGGACGTGGGAGGTAGGGGGACGGTAGGGGTTTAAAGTGAGGTGTGACTCGAACTGGGGACGAGTGGGGCCTCTCTGGAGGAATTTGCCAGAGCTGCCGGCTGAAGACAGGGACGGAAATGCAACCCACACCTGACCCCGGAGTTCTGGGCCAGAGAAACCAATCTGCGCCCTCACTGTCAGACCACAGGGGCATTTTCCATGGTTTCTGGAAACAGAAACTGCAGAAGATCTCGGGAAGTGCTGGCCTCTGGCTCCCTGCCCACTGCTTCCGGGGACCCTCCTTCCCCGCTACTGCTTCCCCTCACTTTGAGGTCTTTTCCCTCCTGGACCCTTTCCCCAACCAGTCAGGCCCTCTCCAGGGGTCCTTGGGCCCCTGACCCTTCCATCACCTCCTTGGTACCACAGGGCGCCAAGCCGATGGGTAGTTTAGGTGGACAGCGCAGAGCTGGATGGGCCCCCGTGCCCTGAACTCGCCAGCTCCCTGAAGTGCTCTGTTTCTCACCTCACTTCCTTCAGGTCATCACCAAAGAGTCACCTCCCTTTATCTAAGGGAGGCATTTTAAACTTGGCATCCCTCTTAGAATTGAGCGGGCTCGAAAACTGGGATAGGAAAAATAAATGACAATTGTATTGTCCCCAGCCTCTAGCTGAAATTTAGCATCTCTCTTAAGTATGAATGTAGGCAACAAACCCCAGAGGCATCAGAGTAGTCCCTGCGACCTTGTCACCAACAGATGTCACAGATATTTACATATCACATTACAGACGTTGCAGATTTCCTTAAATATCTTTTATGCTCGTCACAACTTCAAAGTCATGGTCGTCATCAGACCTGTTGCTAGATCTTGTTATTTAACAAGCTAACAAGGCAGTCTGTTTATCACAATTTTTAAAAACGTTTTCCTATGTTTTAATATGATTGGCTTTCACTGCCATCCTTTGTATTTTATTTCATTCTTTAAAAAACACTATTCGGAGACCGTCAAAGGGATCCATGGGGTGATGAAAGGTTAAGCTCGGTCTGAAGCATCACAGACCTCCCCACTCCCACTCCATCAGCTTGAGTTTCCTCCTAATGCTTATTACTTCTCATAATCCATCTGCTTATTTATTTTAGTTTGTCTCCCTTTACTAGATATAAGCTCCCTGGTGGCCAGAATTTTTGTCTTGTCCATTGCTGTGTCCCCAATCTCTAGGACAGCATCTGGCATATAGTAGGTGCTGAATAAATGTTTGTTAAATGAATTAAGGAAAGAGATTACTGCTCCCATTTTACAGATGAGAAACCTGAGACTCACAGAGGAGCAAGGAGTTGACCAGGTCACACAGTATCCAGCCAGGGCCCAGAAAGGTTAGAATGTACTGGAGCCTGCCCCTCCACACCAGCCCTCAGCATCTACTCCTGGGGAGCGAGAAGCCTCCACCCCACCAGGCAGCAAACCACAGGCCGGCCCTGAGGTCACCAGCCCATCTTAACTGCTTCCTCTCAGTTTCCAGGCCTGACGCCACCCTTTCCAGATACCCACAGGGAGGGAGGAGGGAGGAAGAGAGGGGCTGGGACCTGGGAGCAGGAGTGGGAGGGAGGGACAGGTGTCAGGTGCCACAGGAGGCAGGGGCCCCACGAACCACATGGAAAGCTGTCTCCCCGAATGCCCATCAGCTCTCTCTCTGCCTGGTGGCAAACGCATCCACCCATCTCTCCCCTCTCTTAGAGCAAGCAGCTGAGAGGACAAAAGAGGCGGGCAACTGTGCAGGAACCCCCTGCAAACATGCAATCAGCCGCGAGTCCAGGAACTGCAAATCCAGGTGCTCTCAGCAGCCCTGCAAAGGAGGGGGGAGAAGTCCTCATGTGGAAATAGCTGCTCTTTAGGGCTGAGAGTGGCCCAGGTGGTCCTGCAGGACCCGGGCTGCTGGACGGAGCAGCGTGCACAGCGGGGCCTAGCAGTGCGGCCTTGGGCAAGTCCCTGGCCCTCTGGGCCTCGTTCCTGTGGGACAAACCCCAATCCCTGGGGCTTCATGGACTGCGGGAGGGGACATCTCTGGGGAACTCTGGATTTGTTCAGTGTCGACCAAGAAGCCATCTACGCCTCCCCCACCAGCGGCCCCTAAGGCTGTACCCATACATTGGCTCCCAAATCTCTCTCCACATACTACAGTTTCTTTCTTTCTTTTTTTTTTTTTTATTTTATTATTTTTTTTGCGCACGGGCTTAGCTGCTCCGCGGCATGTGGGATCTTCCTGGAGCAGGGATTGAACCCGTGTCCTCTGCATTGGCAGGCGAATACAGTTTCTTTTTAATCAGTGCATGACAGTTCAGGAAGTCATGCTGTTTTCATCTTCACCTAGGCCAGGGGCCCCCTCCTAGACAGCATTTTGGGGATTTGTGGTGAGTGGTCCTCAAGGGGTGGGATGTCTGGGGCAGGGGGGATGCAAGTGTCTAGTGCTGCACAGGGCAATGAACTATTCACTCTTCCTGTGTATGAAAAACTTGCTTATATAGATTCTCTGAGCCATGAGCCTAACTCAGTTTTACATAAAACAAAGCAAAAGTTTTTACACTCTATTGAATTATCTATTGAATTTTCTGGGAGGGAAGACAATTCTTTTTTTTTTTTTAATTTTTGCTCAGAATTTTGCCAAGAAGTGCTCACAGCTTCAGCAAATCATGTCACTGATGGCAGTGCCACATTCAGACTTTGAGTCATGAACACCTGGCCTGTCGGGTCTGCAGTGGGGGTCACAGGGCTTCCGCTAGAGGTACAAACACCTCACAGCGTCTGTCGTCTTGCCCCAACATTTACATATTCAAATAGATATATTATTATAAGTTACTTTTCCTTTTTCTCTCCATTATAGCTATGGAATTATATAGATTTTGAAAATGCATGTAGGTGGATAGATTACATTATCTTGCATATTTCAATTGTAGGATGGTAGAGGGTGCTTTGCAAAAATTTGTTGTAGGAAGGGGTGCTGCATTTGGCAGGGCGGGGACCTTTGCTCTAATCACTGCAGGAGAATGACCTGGTTTCCACCTTCAGGCTTATCATGAGAGCTCTGGGGTGGTATTGTGTGTATGTCTTGCACGAAAAGCTATCTTCTTGGAATTAAGACAGGATCAAGGAATAAAAAGCAAGGAACAAGCATAAGTTTCCATCTGGCTTCCTAGTTCTGGCAGAAGTCAAAGAGCCAGGGAAAGGCTCTGAGTCCCAAACCCCAGCCTGTCCTGACTCCTAAAGTGGCCCAAACCGTCTGTGTCAACCACCGATTTGTCCTTCAGAGGGAATTTCCCATGGGTAGGATGGGCACAGCAGATGCGTAGCTGCATGCCACAGGACCCCGTGTCCTCCTTCCTCACTGCCAGCCACCTCCACTTCTCCCACTCAACAATTCACACCTTCTGGGTTTCCCCCACCCCCGCCCAAACCGCACCATAATCAGAGAATCAGTGACTGTCACCACTCAAAGGGACTTCAAAGATCTCCTCCAGTCCCAGGCATCTGAAGGAACAAAATCTCTAACCTGTATCCAGCTCTCAGCGTGTGCTGGCTTATACGCTAGTACCAGCTTCCTTAATGCTCACAAAACCCCCACGAGGTCGGTACCATTATTATCCCCGTTTCACAGATGAGGAAACGGAGACACAGAGAGGTTAATCCATTTGCCCAATGTCACCCAGCAAGTCACTGGCAGAGCTGGGACTGAAATCCAGGTCGGCTGGTTGTAGAGCCCAGGCTGTGTAATACCATGAGCCTTCAAGGTCTGAAAGTCTTGCCTTGGAACTCCCACTCAGGCCTCTTCTGCCTCCCAGGATCACTGAGGCTGGTGAGAGAATGGCTGTGAGGAAGGTTTATACTCAGCCCCTTACATCTCCCAGAGCCACGATCCCAGCCTCAGCCTCACCTGCTCCAAGAGCATGCTGTTACACAATGCTTTGGAAACCCATCTCCCTCCCTGCGGGCCTTGTGGGGTGGGCACAAGTCTGTGGGTATAAATACCACAAAGAAATCGTTTCAGCAGCAGAATGGCCAGGCAAGGTCTCAGTAACGCAGAGAATCACCATCTCTTCACTTTCTGTAGTTCACCTCTCAGGAGAGGGAGTAGGGTACCCCATTCCTGATGTTTTGCTGGGCTCCCAGGAGTGACCTCCCCTTCTGCTGCAGCTATAGGGGACCTCCCTCACCACTGCCATCTGGGCCAGCGGACCTGGCCACCGCTCCGCGGTCCAACTGCATCCGAGCCAGCCACCACCAACCAGTGGCGAGTGAGTCTCCATTCAGGGCTGGGGCTGGGATTAAGTTGCAAAAGGCTTGAGAGATTGGGGATGACAAAAGGGGCTTGGAGACTAATTAGGAGCAGCAATGAAAGCTTAATTCATAAAAGCAAACATTTTCCATCCATCAACCTGCAACCAGTTAAGGGCAACGTTTGAAAGAAATCTGTGCGTGGGGAAGGGAGCCAACAGGAACAGG
Source organism: Hippopotamus amphibius kiboko (assembly GCF_030028045.1). Taxonomy (NCBI): domain Eukaryota; kingdom Metazoa; phylum Chordata; class Mammalia; order Artiodactyla; family Hippopotamidae; genus Hippopotamus; species Hippopotamus amphibius. The sequence continues at coordinate 19,340,095 of NC_080186.1, forward strand.
AAATGTTTGAAAGAATGTAAACTATTTCAGTTTCATAAAAAGTAACAAGTAAACAGTTATTACATGCAAATAATGCCCTGGCTTTAATTAATGCTGAAAAGTCAAAATATGTTTGACATTTGTATGTATACACTGAACGGCTGGAGAGGAAAAAATGGTGCCCAGATGCCCGTTTCTGAGCAGGACTGGCGGCTCAGAGGGAACTAAAACCTTAAGAAGGTCTTGTTTATTGGTGATGAAAAGTACAATTCTGCCTCAGCCTCTGTCGAGACTGGAAGCAGAGGGAACCTAGCTTACTTTCTTAACAAGCTGGAGGGGCTGCCTGGTGCTTGGGAAGGACACTCCCCACTTCTCCGCAGGCTGATCTTAAAGGGCCAGAGAGCCTTAAAGTCTCCATTTCGCCGGGGCAGGGGTTCTAGAACTTCTCCACCCAGAAGTGATGATGGGTTTCAGATCCCAGCAGCCTCCCACTCAACAGCCCCTGGCAGCAGCCACAGTGGCGTCTGCTCCTGCCTTCCTTCATATCGCCCGAGGAAGATCAGACAGGCAGGGTGGCACACCAGCCTTGATTTGAGGGTGGGAGACGGCAGCCTTCAACCTATGCTTTCCAACATTCAGCATCCTGCACTGCATTTCTTTTCTAAACCACCGTGAGGCTGTAAGGCTCGAAGGACTGGCGAAACTGTGGCTTCAGGAGACCACAGCTGGCGAGAGGCAGCCTCAAAGTGTGGGGGAAACTCCACCCCAGTGGGGAGAGCGGCTGTGGTGCCTGTGCCCCAAAGACCAAAGATTTGTCTAAACCAGCCTCTGAGCATCCTGCAGAAAAAGACTGATGAGGCCCCATTTTTAACCTGTTAGTCCACTATCTTCTCCCAGCATCTTTCGGGAGACAAGGGTACTTAATTGGGAAAGAGGGGAGGTGTGAGAGGCTTCACGAGTTAGTAAACCCCAGAAACAGAAAGAAAATTGTGTCTTTTCTGGCAAAACACCCTAACTTTCCTCACATCCTCAAAAGGGTCTGTAACACCCTAAGGGGTGCCAAACTGCTGTTTTTCACAGAGCTGGGCCTGGAGACCTGTTTCTGGGGCTGCCACAGGGACCCCAAGGCCTTGCTCTTAGCTTCCTTCTCCCCGCCTTTGCCACTGCCAAAGTCGGGCTGGCACAGTCTCCCTCCCGCTCACCTCGCCCACTGCGGCCCACGAAGCGGAGGTCGTTGAACCTGGCCACCTGGTTCTTCATGACAGCCGAGGCGTTGCGCAGCTCAGCAGAGTAGTTCTCATCGTTGCCTGCCATCACTGTCACCACCGTTCCATCTGGCACGTCCCCCAGCGCCACCACCTGAGGGCATGGGGGCAGGGGGACAGCTTAGGAAGGTAGGGGAAGCAAGGGAAAGAAGGGGAGGGGCTGGGCGGGCAGCTCCCCTAGGTCCCAGGCGCACTGCGGAGTTTTCAAATGCAGGGTGGAGAAGAGGCTTAAAAACAGAGACCTGGCCCCCAATACAACAAAAATCAGAAGACAAAATCTCTACCTTCCACACCCAAGTCCTAGATTAATTGGTTAAGCCACGTCCTGAAAAACATATCCTTTCAATGAAATTAAATCTAAGTGAAAGCAGTGAATGAGCACAGGCACTCTGTCATGGGGTGCAGTTCCTCTCTTCCCTTCGGCCTGAGCAAAAGAGGAATCAGCATGCTCCTAGCAACCAAGTCTCGAAGTGAAAATAACATCAACAACAATAATAACGGCACTGCTCCCCACATTCAATTAATTCAAGAGCCCTTTGGGGTATGAGATGTGGTCCTGAAATGTGGCCCAGGCCCAGTTTATCTGCCTCTACAGAGCTTGAATTCGTTATGCAGGAAAAATGCAAAACAAAACTGATGTTTTCAGAGCAGTTGTCCAGAAAACCCCTTTAAAGTGAGAAAGGGGTTTTTGACAGCAGGAGGATGCACCTGCTGGGAATTGCAGGATGGGGTGGAGATGCCCCCCCAGCAATACAGTCTCCCCCACCCGCCACCCCGAGGACCGTGGGGAGGCAGACGCCTTTTGAAAAGGAATCAGACTGCAAAGGCAGTCACAGCCATTTAAACGTGGCCACCGCGTGCAGGCACTAGGGATCCAGATGGTAAAAATTTCAAGGAGAAAATGTTTGGGGTCTGATTAAAAAGGCCAGATTTCCTGTCAACATCCTGTCTTCTTTTAATTTCAAAGATTCCTTTTAAGCTCCAAGTGACAGTAAAACCTCCGATCTGAGGATTAAAGTCACACGGGCTTCCCCCTCCCCCTCCTCCCCGGGAGATTTTCCCCACTGGTATTTTAAGATGTCACCCGGGAGACCTCAAAGAGCCACTCATCCCTTTTTCCAATTTGGAGTCGTCTTAATGGGACCAAGGGCGGCCCCAGCTGCCAGGAGCCGCTGCTTCCAGCCACCTCGGGCACCCGCCACCCCCAGCCGCTGGCCCTTCCTGCCTTGCCCTTTCTCACGGCAGCTGTGAGAGGTTTAGGGGAAAACCAAGGCGTTTTCGTTTCATCTCGCTGCCCCCTTAAAAAAATGAAAATGAAACAGTCGCCTACTCCCCAGCAAAGAGAAAAAGCTCCTCTGAATGACTGGGGGTTGCCAGGGGTGGGAGCGCCCCCAATCTCTGCCGGACATTCGGGATCCCGGACGCAACCGTTTAGGGTTCGTTTAGGCCCCCGATCCCGGCCTAGAGCCTCTCAGTGTAAAATTTCAGAAGCGGGGGGTTGACGGTGCGAGCAGGAAGTGTTTCTGAAGCGGTGCAGGAAGAGGGGTGCTGGCAGTGGAGGGTAGGCCCTCTGCACCCTCCGCACCCTGCCTCCGGTGTCCTCGCCCTGGTCCCGGGGCTCCTCTGCCCTGCTGCCCGCGGGGCTGTGTCCGAGGGATCCGGGCTGGGGAAAAGCGAAGCCCCGTCCGCCCGTTTCCGCAGCAACACCTCTCCGCAGGTCTCCCCAAGGGTGCAGGGGGCAACCCCCCTAAAAGTCACCGGCTCGGGTGCATCCAGGAGGGAACGCCGAAGTCCCCGGGCGGAGCGCGCAACGAGGCCAAAAGCGCCCGCGGTGGCCCGGCCGCTGGGCTCTCGCCGCGGGGTCGCGGGCACGTCCCCTCCCCTCCCCTCCCTTTCCGCGGCCCGGGCTCCTGCAGCTGAGACGCCCGGAGGGAGGCGCAGGGCCGGTGTTCTCCCGCCCGGGGCCCCGCACTCACCTTGAAGGCGACGGGCAGCGTTTTGTTGCAGCGCCAGTGCGAGGGCAGCACGGAGCAGAGGAAGTTGGGGCTGTCTGTGCGCACGAGCTCGCCCGCGTGGTCCGCCAGCACGTCCACCATCGAGCGCACCTCGGGTCGGGCGCGCCCGCCGGGCCCCACGGCCGCCTGCGCGCTCAGGGCGCCGCTGTTCTCGCCCATCTTGCCGCCGCCGCCGCCGCCGCCGCCGCAGGGGAAGGCCGTGGAGGGAGGTGTGAAGCGGCGGCTGGTGCTCGGGTCTACAGGAATACGCATAACAGCGGCCGTCAGGGCACCCGGCGGGCGGCGGCGGCGGCGCGGCTCCCCCGGGGGCGGCGGGCGCGGGTGCTTCCTCGGCCGCCGCTGCCGCGAGAAGCGGGAAAACAGAAGCAGCCGGGCCGGGGCCTCAGGGCGCAGGGGGCGGCGCCCGGGGACGCCCCGCCGGGGCCCGCCCGCCGCGAGGCCTCGCCGCCCCGACGGCCGCGCAGCCGGCCTGCTAGTCCCGCATCCTGGGCGCGCGCGGCCCTTGTGCGGCCGCTCCTCGCGGCGGTGCCGGCTGCCTCGGCCGCGGCGGGGCCCGCGCGGGCTGTGCTGCCGCCGCCGCCGCCTCCCGCCCCCGCAGCCCGCTTGCGGCCGCCCCACCAACTCCGCGGCCGCAGCCCCAGAACAAATCCTCGAGAATCAAGTGGCGGCGCCGCAACCGCCCGCGCGGGGTTAGTACCCGGGGGCCCGCTAGGGCGGGGCCGGCCCGAGCGACGCGTCGCGCAGCCAATAGGAGCCCCCATCGCGGGCACCTCGGCCGCGCTCGCAAGGGAGGAACGGGGGCCGCCGAAGGCCGCCCCGCGGGGAGGGGCGGGAGGCTCCGCCCCGCAGGGAACGCCCGGGGTCGGGGGCCCCCGGCGCGAGCGCCCTGGGCTCCTCAAGAGTTCTGGGGACCCGGAGCCGAGGCTAAGGATGTGTTGGAAACGCCTGGTCCCTACGGAGCCTCCTTTGCCGCCGCCTCCCGACTCGGGGGCTGCAGCTCCTCTTTTGTCGCCCTTCCCGGCCGCCCGCAGCCAGGCCTCCCCAGCTCCAGCTGCTTTCGGCCTGTGAAGGCTGCACCCTCACCCGGGGTCCGCGGGGGCCTCCAGGCGGTGACACCGAGCGGGGAGCTGCCCCACAGTGGCTTCTCACGGCCCCTACCTGTCCCACAAATTATTTTGACCCAAGAGCCTCCAGCGCACGCGAGCTTGAGAGTGAGCCAGAGGCCTCTGCCGCTCCCAGCCCTGCGTGCCTCTCCTCCCGGCCTCGGTGGCCCCGGTGCCAACCTGGGGACAGAGGGAAGAGTGTCCCCTACGCGTCCGCATCCGCTTGGGGGCGAGTAACCCCGTTCTTCTCCGCTTTCCCCTCAAACTAACTTTCAGGATCGCGCAGGCCTCGCTGCGTCGTTCTTCGTTGTGGCGGCCCGTGGCTCTTCGAAAAATGCCGCGGGGCCTTGAAAAACGTGGGTGTTTTCCCCCTGCTTCCTCCTCCCCCGCCCCCGCGCGCCTGTAAACACGATCCTCCACAGTGGAGGAGGACGCAGTCGGTCGTGAGAGGAAAACTGTGCGGAGGACGGGGGAGTGGCTGCAAAGCTAAGGGCCCCGGATTCCAAAGGAGGGAATTTTCATTCATCATGTGGGCGCAAACGGGCCTCCGCGGGTCCACGCCCACGTCTTCCCGGGCGGTGTGCTCGGGCTGCACGGCGGGCACCGCAGACAGCTCAGGCGAGGCACCGTCTGCTCTGCGGCCCTGGGTCCTCGCTCTCACTCCGGGCCGCATGGCCCAACCACTCCTGGGCGGCGAACAGGCAAACAACCCCTCTGCCGCCTCCTAGGCCGGGCGAGCGGGCCCAGGGACAGACTACATCGAGGAGGGAACTGGAAAGATCAAGCCCCCATTCACATTCGATTATCGCCCAGATGCGCTCCCTGGAGTCTGGGGGACTAACGCGCGCAGTCTCCGCGCCGGCTGGAGATCAGGTTCGATATTCGTTGTTTCCGGCGCTCGACAGGTGCAAAACGACGGATTCCAAGCCTGGGTAGCAGAGGAGCATAGGATCCGATGGTGGCCGCAAGATCTCGCCCCGGATCTGACCCTGGCCCATCGCGCGCCATTTCGTCGTTGCCAAACGAAATCAAGCCCTGCGTCCGCTCCAGGGCTGACCGGCTCTGGCCCAACCTCGACCACCTGGAGAGCTGATCCCCACCCCTGTCGCAGCCTCACGTCAGTCCCTCGGGCCACTTATAGAGCGGGGGACCGCGAAGGCCCCTCACTGGACCTTTTTATAGAGCCTACACGTCGAAGTTGCAGATCGCCGGGTCCCAGGCCCGCTCGCTCAGGGGAGCGTTGACGCTGGCCACAGAACCAGAAGCAAGTTAGGAGCCGGCGCCTTGGCGCGTCCGACCTCTGGGAGCTGCCCGCCAGGTAGGGCCCGGGGCCAGGGAGGGCGGGCGACGCCGCGCTGCCCTGGAGCGGCTTTTGGGGCCAGGACCCGCTGCGTCTGGGGTTTGTAAATTCGATTTGTCCAGTGGTTTTGGTTTGCAGACGTGCCCTTACTTGTCTCTCCGCCTGATTTCTCCCTCTCATCTTACGGCGCGTTTACAAATGGGTTTCCGGAGAATAGGACTCTTGTGGGTCTTGGCACCTGGCACAGGACCCTGCACGACTCCAGCCCGAGGGAAGGCTCTCGCTGCCTGTGGGCGCCAGAACCAGGGACCTGGGTTGTAGACGCTTGGGGGCCCAGCCCCGGAGGTGGCCAGGGCCGCTGGGGCAGGAGCAGTTCCGGGATCCACCGCTAGTTGACGCCTGCACTCTGCCAGCCGCGGAGATGCCCAGCCGGGCGCTGCGAACAGATGTGCGCTAGATGCGGTCCCGCGTTCAGGCGCCGCCGGCCGCCTCCTACAAGCTGCCCTTTCTGGACATATCTCCTGCCCGATTCCTCACCATGCGGCCACGTATTGGACAAACCAGTGGCTTTGTGGTAGATCAGAAGCTGCCCTCTCTGCCCTCGATGGTCAAGGAGGCTCTCTGCCTTCACACCTTAGACACCTGGAGGGTTCCTGCGCCCTCAGACCTGCTGCAGAACGTTCCCTCTGGCAGACATGCACAGTACTTTCCGGTCCTGTTCCGCGGCACCGGGGTCGAGGAGCACGCACGGAGGAACAGACCAGCTCTATCCCAATTTCAACCTAAGGCCAACCTGCTTTGTCCCCACCCCAGACGGACAGACCTAGAGTCACACCTCTGTCTCTCTTTCTCTCCCTGCCTCCTCGCTTCCTGTTTTTCGAAGCACGTTGCAGTTGGAAAGCTCCCACTCCCCAACCTGGGACACCCAGACACCCTCTCCCTTCCCCATCTTGTATGGACAGCCATCTCCTCTCCTTCTTCCCTGGACCAATGGACAAAGAGCCACTCTTGAATAGCTCCTACCTAAGAGCATGCCAAGTTGTCGGCAGCAGGGAGAGGAAGCCAGGAGGTCTGGACCTACCTTGGCCCAGAGCTGGGTAAACGGGGACACAACCTGGAGCCTGCAGAGTTTGGGTTCTGGGAGCTACTCCTCCCGCCAGTGTCCTCCACCCTTGGAAGGGGATCCATGGGGTCTGAATGACCCTGTGTCGGGCATCCACCTCCTGCTGCTGGAAGATGTCTAGGAGTGCGCTCCTAGTGCATTCCTAGTAGTGAGGTGCCTGCACGTGTCTCCCCTCCCACCAGAGAGAGCTTCTGAGGGCAGGTCTGATTCCTAGGGAGTCCCAGTGCCTGGAGAGGGGTAAAGATCCCCCAACTGTGCCAGACAGTGGACATATACGCGCTGGAATACCTTCTAAGAGGTCCACTGGTTGTGGAAGGAGCTTTGGTTTGCGGTTCCACTGCCTGAGTTCTTCCACCACCTACTGTGATCTAGGGAAAATTGCTTAAAACCTCTCTGAACCTCATCTGTTTGGTCTGTAAAGTGGCGGTGATAACCGTGGTGTCCTCATAGAGTCGTGTGTAAAGTGCTTAGCACAGGCCTGGCACATAGGTGGTGCTCCATCCATGCCAGCTGGCACTGTTGTTATACTAAAAGAATAAGTCCTCATCACCCTTGTCCAGGGCCTTTGGCAAGTCCCTTCCCCTCTTTGGGCCTCGCATTTACCGTTTGTGAAATATTCAATTCTCACATTCAAAGCTTGCCTGAGTCAGAGCCTAGTCCATGGTGGTCCTGTCCCCCTTGGTTTGCCTGGAGGATGCCGGGGGGAGCTAAGGACTGTCTGTTTTGCCTGCAGGCGGAGGCAGCTTGCAGGAGGGTTTTCCAGCAACCATCACAGGGCTTCCCGTGCCTGGATTTTGAGGACTCACCTTCCCCTGGGCTCTCAGATCCTCCCTCTGGAAACCCACCGGCCCCACCACCTACCTCCCCACAGGCAGACACTTTCCTAAGTAGAAACTGGCCTCAGCCAACACTGTCAGCCCCCTACGCCTCCCCGGGGAGGTGGCCGTTCCTTTTATCCGGAGTCTCACGGGAGCCCCAGTCCAGTGAATAGCACAGAGAACAGTCATTTAGAAGCTGATGATTTCTCCCAGCCTGGCCTCCACACCCGCACTCCAGAGGGACCCATGGTGAAACCTATTTCTTGCCTAGTGCCCTGGAACCCAAGGTGGGACATTCCTGTCCCTCACTGAGCCTCATTTTCTTCTTCTGTGAATGGAGGTCATTCTAATTGCTCCATTTCACAATCTGGAGGGGGGGCATTGTGTTTCACGGTATCAGAATTACCACAATTGTTCCATGTGCAAGAATAAGAAAGAAAATGCTGCTAATTAAACAAGGGCATATCTGCATCCTGATTTCAGGTCTGTATTTATACATATGTAAGTTTTTTATGCTGCATATATATATTAAAATATACACATATAGTTAGTGAGAAAGGGTCATGAAAAACAGTAATATGGTTGAAAGATTGCTGCCTTCAGGGTTGGGAGCCTTCACCCCAGAGAATCCAGCTCTGAGGCCATCCCTCCTGGGCAGCCTCCCAGGAAGGCTACTGCTGTTGGGGCTGGAGGAGGAGGACAGGTGGCTTCTCAAATTGCAGAGGTTTTTTGTTTTTGCTTTTTTCTTTTTAGGAAAGGGCCTGTCTCTGAGGGGAGGGGAAGGGAGCTGGGGAGAGCATGGTGGGTAGGACACAGCTACAGGCTCTGCCATTGGCTGGCTGTAACTTTTGCCTGGGGTCTGCACCTCTCTGAGCATTGGTCCCCAGGACAGTAAAGTGGAAAGAGCAGTAACAGCCACGTTGGCTGAGGCACTGTGTTTGGGCTTTAAGTGCATCTTTCAATCCTCATGTGTATGTGGTAGGTGTTAACACCCGTTTAAAACGAAAAGGAACAATGCTCAAGGTTTTCTGGGCTGAGGACCACAACCACATTAAAAGCTCAATCTGTCGCAAAATTTGGGGAGGAGGCAGCCCAAATGGGTATACACATTCCTTCCCTTTCCCTCCCTCCCCGCACTGATTAAATGAAGAAATGGGAAGAGACCAGTGTACAGATATTGAAAGAGCTCAGTACAGTTAGCTGTGATGTTGGTGGGGGAGTTAGAGGCAAAAAAAATCTGTTAAACAGCCGTGGGCTTGGAAATCAGCAGACCCTTCAGACTCTGAGAAGGGGCTGCAGGGGTTGTCCGCTCCCACTGCCAGCTCTCCCTTCACCTCGGAACCAACCCGCAGGCGAGGAGGCTGACTCAGCTGTAGTCCCCAATTTACAGATAGGAACACTGAGGTCCTGAATGGGGAGAGACTTGACCTGAGTCACCAAGGAAGAAGGGAGACTTGGACAGATCTCTGGCAAGGCCAGGGGGCAGCACCGAGAGGCGCCAAAGCCTGGCAGCCAGACCTCTGCCCACCCTGCTGGAGTCCGCAGGTGGAGCCCTGAGCCAGGACCACACGGTATCCCTCCAGCACCCCCTCCCGGCTGGGTGCGACCCATGCTTCAGGGGAAATGCCCTGTCTCTCTGCAGGCCTCACTTACATCAGCCCTCTAGGCTTTGGGCTGGCTCCCTTGGTACTCCAGATGGTTTTCACTGAGACTTCGGGTGCCTCAGGAGGCACCGGCTCCCTCTTGTTCCTGCAGCCTCGGAGCTGCCCACTCCCACTCCCACCCCGCAGTAGCTCGCCTGTGAGAGGGTGCCCAGCTTTGGGAATGGGAGGGGGAGGAAGGAGGGCAGAGGGGTGGTCTCAGCACAAGCCTTGCCAGGGGAGAGGAGGTGGCCCCGTCAGCAGCCAGAGAAGTGGATTCTGGCTTCGGCTCCCACCACTGGATCTGATCTTCCTGCCACCCTCCCTGCTCCTCACTTTGATCATCCATAAAAGGGAAATAATTCTGGCAGAGTGTGTTGGCCTGTGACTAATAATTGCTGTAATTGATTGGACTCCTGCTGTGTGCTGGGAGTGCTACCCCAGTTATCACGAACCTTTGCGGTGCTTCCGCAGGTAGAGATTTTGTTGTCTCCATTTTACAGGTGGGAAAATTGAGGCTCGGAGAGTAAAGACCGTCTCCCCTCTGGACCTCAGAACCCGAGAGGTTCGAACAAGAAGGTCTCGAGGGCCTTTCTTCTTCTTTTTTTTTTTTTGGTGGGATCTTCATTCCCTGACCAGGGATTGAACCTGGGGTCACAGCTGAGTCCTAACCACTGGACCTCCAGGGAAGCCCCTTCTTTTAATATGACTCCTTGACACAGAGCACAGAGCTCTGTGTCTGCTCTGTGGGCTGGTCACAGTGCCTCCATCCACAGCAGCAGGTGGGTGCTGAGCTACTTGCTAGCAGAGGCATCAAATCAGAGGCCTCTTTTGTTGAGGGGCAGGGAGAGCACAAGAATGGTGAGAGGCACCTGGGTAACTTGGAGCCCAAGAGGGCTTCAGAGACGGATGTGGCCTTTCCCCAGGCCCCAGGATGGGGCTTCGGCTATGGCAGTCAGGGAGGGAAAGGGCGTTCTGAGTGGCTGTTGCCTCTTGCATCCCCTATAGTGGAGGAAAGACAGGAGGGTTTCTAGGTTCAAAATGTTTCCACACCTTAATCAGTTGGCAAGAATAGGAGTCCAAGAAATTGGTGTTCCAAAACCAATTTTTGGAATAGGATTGGAAACACAGGATTAGAATTCTGAGCTTTATTAATCACTGCTGACAACAGTTAAGTTCATCTAGCCTCACACTACTTTTACGGGGAGGTACAGTTATCACCCCCATTTTACAGTGAGAAAACCAAAGACAGAGAGGTTAACTAACTTGCCCAAGGACACACAGCTGGGAAACTGTGGAGCTAGGATTCTAACCAGGCAGCGTGACCCCAGAGCCCACGTTCCTGACCACCACACTCTGTACTCATGGACCAGAATCAGTTGCTTGAAGTTACAGTCATGGAATAGAATTAGAATCCTGGCAGGAGAATTGTGGGCAGGATTCAGAATTTTATAATGTCAGACTCCACAGGGCTCTGAGATATCCTATCCAAATCTCCCATTTATCAAGGGGCAGAATCAAGGCCCAGCGAGGGGAAGGGTCTCACTTAAGGTCACAGCCTGGGCCAGGGGCAGAGTCTGGAACACCCTCTCACTGCCTCCTACTGACTCTGGCCCAGGGTGCCCTTTTCTCCATGGCAGCCCCTCCTTGCCGCCCCTCACCACACCTCCCCTCCCCCCCGCCCACCCAGTGGCTCCTGGGCCCAGCCAGTCCCATTAGGGATTTTCCACCTCCCCAAAAATGTCCTAATGACTGTCAGTCCTTGTGAAGCCTTAATTAATCTCAGAGGCCGATGGCTCTGAGGAGACTGGGGGCTTTGGCCTTACGCAGATGAAGATTACGGCTGCATTTCATGTGGTGGCGGAGGAACGCCCCAGACATTCCTGCCAGCAATAAAAGCCACATGGCTTTCCAGCGTCGCCCTTGGAAAAGAAAAAAAGCGCAGCCCTTTGCGGAAAGAAATCCACTATGTGCTGTATGCATGGCATGAGATAAAAACGGGGCAGCACGAGGTGGAGAGCAGTTGGTCTTTTATGCGGCCTCCGATGGCCACCGAGAGTGGCAGGGCCCAGCAGTCGTGATCCCAGCTGCGGCCTTGGGGAGAGGGGGTGGCCCTCAGCGCGGCGGTGGAAGCCACAGGGGCAGGGCCTCAGCCCCTCAACCTGAACTGCGTTTGAGCTGCCCCAGACGTCCCACAGGCAGGGGACCCGCTTCCTGGGTCCGTGACCCGTGCAGTCACACAGGAGGGCCTTGCTCTTGGCTTTATGCTCTGCCGTCGCTGCCTTGGCATTCTTAACACTTTTTGAACAAGGGGTCCTGCATTTTTGTTTTGCACCGGGCCCCTCAAATGGTATAACCGGTCCTGCCCACAGGTCACCCCAGCAGCCAATTGCCACATATGTCCTGGCCCCTTCCATGGGCCCAGGCCTGGGGAGAGTGTTTTTTGAGCACTTATATTGTCTGAGATGAACTGGAAAACGACCTTGTGAATTGGGCAGATGTGGAAACTGAGGCTCAGAGAGGCTTCCATGAGTCGAGGAAGCCTAGATTTGGATTCAGGTCCCTCTGACTCCAAAGTGAGTGTCTGAACCACTCCCCATGCTGCAGTCTTTCCCGCTCACCATGTCCAGTGAGGGCAGTGATGCATGGTCAGGCTTTTTTATTCCCAAATAACAGAAGGGATAACTGAGCCCAGACAAGTGAAGGTGCTCACGGTCACACCCAGGCAGTGGGGAATGGGGACTCAGTCCCGGGCTGGGCAACAGTGGACCTGAGCCCGGACCCATAGGGCTGAGGAGGGGGCGTCCCGGTTTCATAGTTGTTTGTTCCACTTGTAAATGTATTAGCTTTTCTATGTGGGTCATTGCCTTGAGTCTGGCCTTGGATGTAGGGGGAGTCCTCCCCCCCACCCCTCCAGCTCTCTGTTCTAAACATCTGGAAGTCCTTCTTTATGACTTTCTGCACTCTTTCATACTCCAGTTTTCCTCTGCTACCCTCATTGGTTGGAGAAGCAGTTGTGCCTTGTACCTAGATAAACTCAAAGGAGTTCTAGTTCTCTATGAATCACAGGAAGTTGAGGCTGAATGGAACAGAAAGGCAGTCATGATTTACGACCTGGCTGCTGGCCCCAGGCGAGTTGTCCCCTTATTCCTTGTTGGGTGACCTCAGGCCAGTCCCTTCCCTCTCTGGGCCTCAGACACCCCATCAGGGAGAGAAATGTATTGGCCCACACTTGATCCCCAGGAGGACTGTCCGTCTTCAGTGTTCCAGAATTCCATGTTAATTTATGACTGGGCAAACTGAGGCCCAGGCAAGGTCAGGAACTTGCACAAGGTCACAGAGGATGCTCACTGGCAGCCGGACCCAACTCTGAGGCTCCTCCCTGATAGCCTAGCTCTTCTCTGCACAGACCCTTGGAGGGACCAACCTTGGTCTCGTCCTCCTTCCCCTGCTCCCCAGGCTCCCTTGGCCTGTCAAGCACCCTAAATGCCCAGGTCTGGAAGGCACAGCTAAGGGTCCTTGGTAGGAACTAAAGCCCCTCTTTAGGAAAAAATGTGCCTGGTGATGCTAATGTCCTTTTCTTTCAACTCACATTTAGGTTGTGTCATCATTTCCATAATAAAGGCCTCTATTCCACATGTTATAATTTGGCTAGAAAATGGGGAGGAAAGGTCAGACTCTAGGACCGAGAGGCAGGTGAGGGGTAGAGTACTGAGAAGCCAGGAGACGAGAGATCTTCCTGGACCCAAGGCACACAGGGCTCGCGCGCACACACACACCTCTTCCTATGGGCACACTCACAGCATACATGCTCATGGGCACACTCTCTCCCACACACACTTACTGGCAACTCACACACACACATCTATGTGGACAAGTCCTCACAGAGGCCAGCACTGCTAGGATGCAGCCACACAGGTAAACAGTTACGTGTATGTGTGTGCGAAGACACTCACAAGGAGACACATCTGTCCATGTCAACACGCACAGACCCATTCGTGTAGACGCAGATAGGCCTCCACAGGCCCATGTCAAGTGCACGTAGACACAGACCACCCTGCGGACAGAGCTACAAACGAACTTTAGGGCAGGTGTAGAGCTGGATTTGTTCTCTAGCTCAGCTCTGAAACTGCCGTGGAAGTTTCCACTTCTTCTTAGTTCAGGGGCATTGACTCTGTCGGTGTTGTGAGCCCAGGGCTTTCAGACACTTCCCCAGTATCTGACTGTTAACCTCCTTTCCTCCCAAAAGTTCCATGGAGGTGAGGGGAGCTGCCCTCTTTGTCCAGAAAAAGATGGCTGTAATACGAGGGTTGCACAGAGGGTCCCCAAGGCAGCCTGGGCTGGAGGGCAGAGAGTGAGCCTGGGCCCCAAAGCCCTGGGGTCCGGTGCAGGCTGAGAGGCCCTGGACATGACGCATCATCTCCTTGAGCTTCAGTCACCTCACCTATGAAACAGGGCAATTACTGCTGCTCAAAGTGGGTTGTGAAGGGGCTTCTGACATACATGGGAGCTCACCAACGCAGCTGCCACAGCCCGACCACCCCTGGAGGGCGAGCCAGACTGAGCCCCCTCTCTTAGGGCCCATGTGACACCCCCAGGGACCTCGGCCTGGGGAAGAGTATTGAAGCCATGTACTTTGATGAACAGTTAAAGCAGCTGGGAACTTTGTCCTGGGAAAGAGCAGGCCTGGGGGCTGAGAGCTCTGCTTTCTGATCTCTGAAGAGCTCATGCATGGCAGGGGACCACGTGGATGCTAGGGATGGAACTACGGCCAGTGGGTATGGGGCTCCATGTGAGGAAAAGAAGCAGAGACAGAATGAGACATTCCTCTGGAAGTAGAGAGCTCCCCATCATGGGAGGTATTCAAGTTGAGGCCAGGATATTGTAGAGGGAATTCAAGTGTTGGATGGGGCTGGAGGTTGGACCAGATATCAGTGTCCAGCCTAGGTCTGGCTCATAGTAAACATTTATTGAACAAATGAGAGAGTGAAAACAAAGCTTCATTTGTGACCTGATGGTCTGTGATGCAAGGCCTACCAGCTCTGAATTCTCACCCTGGCATCTTTACCTGCTAATGTGTGACCTTGGGCCTCCTCAAGACTCAGTCTCCTCATCTGTAAAATGGGGAGAATTGACCATCTTCCATGCTCTTCCCCCCATGTAAACTTTAGTAGTTCAATAGCTCACATCTTTTATTGCTGCCTTTCAGTTTATTCCAAAATGACTGCTCTTATAAATGGAAAATGACACTGAAAGCAGAAAGCATACAGACCAGCACAATGAAGATGAACACGAAGACCAGGAGAGTGGTTCCCTGGCCCCGCCATGGCAGGGGGAGGGAGAAGGAGGGATGTGATTGGGGAGGGGACGCTGGTGGCAGCCCTAAGATCCACTTGTGGGGTTTTTTAAAAGCTGGGTGGTGGGTGTATGTATGTCTGTTTTATTATTGTTATTTAAACAATATTTATATACACTCCCTGTTACTATCTTTTACAATAAAGTATTTTAAAAGAAAAGCAAAAGATAAAAAATATAGAAAAAGTTCTCTCTCCCCGAAACCTCTGAAAAAAGAATGGACAAAAATGTTTAAATTTGCATAGAGTTGCAAAAGTGCCTGTGGTGCATCAAAGTTGGGGAGAATTTGTTCTTGGCCAAATCACTGTTTCAGCCAGATTGTCCTGTCCACCAGCTCACTCAGCTGAGTCATCTGGTGGCCTTGAAGCCCTTCTCCTCATGGCAACCCCCATGTGGAGCATTTTGGGGTGCCCAGCCCCTGCTGAGCGTTCTCCCTACTGAACTCCTTAAATCTTACCAGTAGCTTTCCAGGTACACGTCATTGGGCCTACTTTACAGGCGGGGGACTGAAGTTCATTGGGGAAGTCTCCTGGGCCCAGCTAGGAAAGGGCAGAGCTGGGATTTGAACCAAAATCTACTGATACTGAAATTGTGCCCTGCTGTATGCAGCAGCCTCACCCTGGGGGCCAGGCCCTTCAATTATAATAACTAATGATAGCCACACTTTGTATGTATAATTTCATTTATCCTCACAGCTACCTTATGCGTTAGGTACCCTTATGATTACTTCTACTATAGCCCTAGGAAAACTGAGGCACAGAAAGGTTAATAACGTGTGCCATCAGGTGAATGTCAGAGGTGAGCTTTGAACCTAGGCAGCCTGTGCTGCCCTGCCGGGCCCGTGGGGAGCACAGACACCATGGACGCAAGACAGAGCTGTGGCCCGGGGTCCACGGATGACCCCCAGGGACCAACGGCCAGCAGGTATGGATGGCTGGGGCTGGGGGATGCAGCCATGGAGATCTGCTCGCACCGTGATGCCAGCCCTGTGCAATGAGCTGTGTCCCTCCCTCCTCGCCTAGCAGGCCTGTGGCCCTTAGGGAGGTGCTGAGGATGTGGGCAGAGCTTAACAGAAGCGAGAGCAAGCTCATAAATCCCTGCCTGCATGTCTGCGTCACAGGCTCAGACACTGGGCACTCTGTCATCAGCTGTTGGCGTGAGTTTGTCACTGGCAAGAATGTGACGTTTATCACCTGTGCATCTCTCGGTGCCCCTGAGTGGGCTTCTGGAAGGGGATCTTAGGACGTGCTCAGACCCTGGGTGGGGGCTGGGCCCTCTTACTGCCCCATCTCTGAACCTCAGTCAGATCAGGGGTGGGCTCGATGATCTGAACGTCCTTAGCTCACAGATGCCTGGCACTAACCCAGGAGCATGGGGGACGTGTTCCCAGTCCTATCCTCGGGGAGCCCTGCACTTGATGGGGGAAGCGCTGGGATGGAAAGGAAAAGGAGAAATAAGCCATGGACAGAGGAGGTGCTAGATTCATTCAGTCGACACATTTTTTGAGCACCTACTATGTTGCCAGGGGTTATTTTAGGTGCTGAGGATACAGCAATGGACACGATAGCTTTGATTCCAGCAGGGAAGGCCCAAGATAAACAAGGAGGCAAATACATAAACATGCAGATAGAGAGTGGATGGTCACTAATTCCTTAGGCAGGTCAGTGAAGGTCTCTCGGAGGAGGGGAGGTCTGAGCCAAGACCTGAATGTTGAGAAGGACTCAGGTGGAGGAAGGGAGAGGGGAGCTGGTGGGAGGGCCCACGGCGAGGCAGGACCCAGCTTCTCCCACCTGCCTTCTCCCGCCTCCTCTGCACCGGGCATGTCCATGAGTCTAAACCTTGTTTTTCCCCCTTTCTCCCTTTTTGCTTCTCCCACAATAGCCCTGAGAACCAGATGGGGTGAATTGAACAAGTCTGACCTAGAGCTGAGGAAACTGAGGCTGGAGATGGGAGGGGCTCGTATAGCATTCCTTTGTGCCCGAATACCAGGACCCCACCGGGCTTCATCTCCGGTCTGGTGCTCCTCGGGCCGGCCACACTGTCCAGCATGTTCTTCAACCTCCGAGTCCAGGCAGGCGGCAGCCAGAGTGGAGTCAGGCCATGGGCACTGCTCCTCAGGGGTCACGGGGCTGGAAACATGGGCTGCTGGGCAGGGTCCCACAGGGGCGGCGCTGGGGGCTGGGTGGGGGTCTGAAGCGGAAGGCGCCCGGCCCTGATTGGAACAAGGTGGCGGCCCTGGGAGCCCAGCCGGGCTTCATTGATCTTGCCCGGTGTTCCAGCCACCGGGCGGGGCCAGCGCCGGGCAGGCTGCCGGTTTTCCCAGGTGTGGGGACACCCTGGGGGAATGGTCTTTCATGTGGTTGTGGGGTAGGCATGCCACCCAGCACGTGGGGGAAGCCAGGGCGTCGGGGGCACACTGGCAGTGTGGGGGAGGGGGGGTCCGGAGACTTGGAATCCCACAGCCGGCCAATGTCGAGCTCCTGGAGACAAGGTCACGGACTCCAGGCTCTGACCCTGGAGAATGTCGGAATCTTTGTCATTGGAAGTCACATTTATTGCGCGCTCACTGGGTGCCAGGCACAGTGGTGAGTGCTCTGTATGGTCGAACTCCTTGCATCCTCACCTCACTCACCCCAGGAGGCTGGGTTCTATGATCCCCCCACTTACAGGTGAGGAGACTGAGTCTCCTCAGGGTTAAGTAACCTGCCTAAGGCCACACAGTTATGAGGTGTTTGTCCTAGAATATAAGATCCCTAGAATCAGAGGGTCTTAGAGTGTGGGAATCAGAGCTGGTTGACATTGGGAAGACCTTGAAGATCCTTGAGTCCAACGCCCTTTCATCCCTTTTCCTTCTCATTTTGCGATACTTCTGAGGGGAGCTTGGCCTTTGGTGTGAGTGGGTGTCAGCTCAGCAGAACAGGATGGTACTGGGGGCAGAGTTGAGGGCAGTTGAGGGCCAGGAGTGGGAAGGGGCATCACTGATTCTTCCCTTCCAATCAGCCCTATGAGCTTCTGCACCACTGCTCCCCACCCTTCCATCTGTCCTCATCTCTTTCCAGTCTCTCTCTCTCTCATCCCACTCCAGCCACACTGGCCTCCTTGCTGGTCCTCAAACACACAGTGATACCCCCACTGCAGTGTCTTTGCACACGCTGTTCCCTCTGCCTGCAAAGCCTTTATGTTCAGTCTGCATGGCTCAACTCCCCACCTCCGTCAGGTCCCTGACACCACGGTGAGAGGCCCTCTTGGAATCCCAGCAGTAGGCAGAGTAATGGCCCCCAAAGATGCCTACATCCCAACTGCTGAAACTGAATACATCACCCCACATGGCAAAAGAGACTTTGCAGATATGATGAAGGTTAAAGACTTTGAGATGGGGAGATTATTCTGGATTATCTGGGTGGGCCCAATACACCACAAGGGTCCTTACAAATGGAAGAATAAGATGGACAGTCAGAGGGAGATGTGATATGGAAAACTGATTGGGGAACCAGAGAGATGGTGGCATGAGAAGGACTTGGTCCAATGTTGCTGGCTGTAAAGACAGAGGAAGAGGCCCCTGACCAAGGAAAGCAGGTGGCCTTTAGAAGCTGGACAAGATGAGGAAATGGATTCTCCTGTAGCTTCCAGAAAGAAACACAGGCCTGCCAACCCTTGCTCTTAGTGAGACTCACATAGGCCTTCTGACCCCCCAGATCTATAAGATAATAAATGTTGCTTTAAGCTACTGCATTTGTGGTGGTTTATTATAGCAGCAACAGGAAACTAATACATCCTTCTTCCCTGATTTATAATTATTCAGCGTAGTTATCATTGCCTGATAAATTACACTTCCACTTACGAATTGTCTCCTCCCTCCCCTAGAATACTAACTCCAGGAGGGCAGAGTATTTGTTTTTGTTTGTTTGTTTGTTTTTCATTTGGTTTCTCCTTCCCAGAGTTGCCAGATTTAGCAAATAAAAATAAAGAACACCGAGTTAAATTGAATTTCAGATAAACAACAAATACTGTTTTAGTATAAAGTTGTCCCAACGATTGCAGTCATTCATTAGTTGAAATTCAACTAATTTGGGTGTCTTGTATTTTGTCTGGCAACTCTACTCCCAGTGCCTAAAAAAGTTCTTGGGGTCATACTAAGATCTTAATAAATATTGTTGAATGACTGAAATAAATGAATGAATGAACATTAAATTCTAGCTTAAAAATCCCTTTGGCTTCCAGAATTCCTACAGGATAAATAACAGCAAATAATGAAAGTAAACAGTTTCATGGCCTTCCTACATACCAGGTACCATTCTGAGTGCATTAAAATTACTAACTTACTCAGTTCTTGCAGTAACCCAGTGGGGTGATTAGCCTATTTTACAGATGAGGAAACTGAGGCACAGGAAGTTCAGTAACTTTCTCAGTTACACAGCTATCAAGTGGCAGAGCCAGGCAGTTCAGGGCCCTGGAAGATCCTGGCTTACAGAACATTCTAGCTTTACCTCCTAATATAACTTTCCCACACACAGAGAATTCTTTCTATCTAATAGACCATGGTGCCTTTGTGAAGGGTGGCTTTCCCCTTTTTTCTGAATGCAGAACTCCTGCTAATACACCAAAGCCCTGTCCTAATTCCCCTTCATTGTGAGACTGTCTCTGATGCTCCCAGGAGGACCTGGCCCCTTGTCTGAATGCATTGTAAGGACTTGCTGTTGTGTCCTTTACTCCCCCAGACTGTGGCCTCCCTAAGGACAGAACTGAGTCACTTTTAGCTCTTTGGCCAAGGAACTTAGAACTGAGCCTGGCTCTAGGGGCTTTCCAGAAGCATTTAAAGACCAATGAATGAATGAATGAATGGTGAATGAATTAACATCTTTCCCACTATGGGCCTCAGTTTTAGAGTCTATGAAAGGGGAAGAACAATCTCTAATCCCTACCCCCCACCCCCATCTCTTGAAACAGAACACATTTTTTTCTGATTATAAGAATAATACACATTCATTAAAGAAAAATTGGAAAATAATAAAATTATGCAGAAGAAAATTAAAACCACCCACAATCCTGCCACCCAGAACAATTGTTAATATTTTGGTTTTCAGCCTCTGGTATTCTTACTGTATGTATAGATTTAATTGCTTCTCTCCCTCCCCCCTCCCTCTGTCTGTCTTTCTTTTCTGATGATGGGAGCCTATAGTCCATGTTTTGAACCTGTTTTTGAAACCGACCAACATATAGTGTGCATTTCCCCATGTTGTTAACCCTCTCCCTGATGGCCGGTGAGTGACTGCACTGGTCTCATGGTGGGGGAAGGAGTATAGAAAGACCCCCCCACCTCCAGCTGGACCATCATAGTGCTCCCTTGTGGTTGGCCCTTTGGGGTGTTTCTGGGTTTCAGTTAAGACACTGCTGGGAACACCCCAGTGTGGACGTCTTAGTCTTATCCCTGATTCCTCCCCTGGGACACATTCCAGGATGGGGAGCCCCACTGTTGGGCTCTTGACACCGCCTGCCTGCTGCTCCCCAGTCTCACACCTACCATTGGCTTTGGCTTTCTGGGCTTGGCAGGAAACCAGGGGAAATTATTTGGCCTCCTGGGAAGAAAAGCCTGGTCTATATCCAATGCCTCATGGGTTCCATCCAGGCTGAAAATACCCATTTATTAGCCATTTGTCCACATTATGGTCTAAAGCTCATGATTTCCATCTCAGACACTCGGTTCCAATTGAAGCAGCCTCAAACATCCCTGAGGGTGCTCATGACCTCATGCCTGCATAGACATCACATCTGTTAATAATTCATTGACTGATCTCACCACGTACCAGGTCCTATGCATCTCTGTGCATTTCCACAATCACCCTTGCAGGTAGGGATGACCATCTCCCATCTTACAGATGACAACACTGAGGGTCTGAGAACTAAGTGGCTTGGCTGAGGTCACAGAGCAGGGAAACAGGGCATCTGGTTGGCCTGACTCAGTGTAAAGCTGACTCTTCTGCCCTCCAGGGGCTGCACCCGTGTAGACCACTGAGTCTGACTTGAAGAGCTGTGAGCCTTGTAATCTGGGGGTGCAAAGACCTAGCCCCACTGCCCCTGCTGCCTGCTACCTGATGGAGCCTAGTCCCAGCATCACTGGGAAGCAAGGAGAGAGCTCTGGCCTACAAGCTGGATGGACCAGATCCTGCCTGCTATCCTGATGCCATGTGTGCCCTCACCCTCTCCATCTGTAAAATGGGAGAGCGGGGACTCAGATGACAACCTCCTGGGCATGCGGCTGCTCTGAGCACAGCCATGGTGATATTCAGCGCTGAGTCAAAGGGAGAGAGGACTCTGTCAGACAGGCCACGTCATCAGAGGCAGCCAAGCCTAGTCCTTGGGGGGTTGGAGTGGGCAAGTCTCCGTCCTCGGCTGGGCTGGGAGGACCTGACAGCCCCAGATGGAGCCTGCCCCACCCCCAGCCCTGGCAGATGGGAGGCTATTTTTTAACCAACCCCACAGGAAGAAGAGGCCAGAAATGAGTTCGGGGGTTAACCCAGGTCTCTGGGGACCCCTTCTATTTGCATTCTCTTTCCCCCAGCAGCCAGGGAGCTGAGTGGACTTCACCTGGAGCTCCCCGGAGCCTTCCAGAGCTCCCAACAGATCACACTGCTGGAGCTGGAAGGTCCCCAAGTGGTCCCCGTGTGATAGGCAGGGAAACCGAAGCCCAGAGAGGTTGGACCAGGCCTGCCTTCCTCATCACCCTCTCTGCTGTGTGCTTCTGCCTCCTCTGCCTCGACCTTCTTGGGGTGACCCAGGGCAGGACCCGCCTGTCTTGGCCTCAGTTTCCCCACTTGTCAGATCATGAGTCCCCTGTGGGCAACTCTGAAGCATCTGCCAGCTGGAGAATCTCCTTCTGAGCTGGGCCTCCACTCTGTCCCATCAGTTCTGGGTTTCCTGTGAGGCCGCGTCCCTCTGGAAGCATCAGTGCTGTGGACAAGGGCCAGTGGCGGGTGTCTGGGGACTCCCAGGAGGAGGAAATTCCTGGCCAGAGAAGCAGGGACCAGCCTGGGTAGGGGCAAAGCCGCTTCCCCTGCGGCCTCCCTCAGACCACACCACCAGGTGTCCCTGGTCCCCACAGGCAGGGGTTCCTGAAAAGTCGGGTGTCTGTCATAGTGGGTGCGGCCTCTGATGTGTGTTTGCCTCTGTGAATGTGTGTGTTCACAAGTCCATGGTGAGGGTGGGGGAAGCATGGGGGTGGATGGGCACACAGGCCTGGGGGCCGAAGGTGGAGGTGGCACCAGACTTTGGTTGCTGGGCTGGGGAAGCTTGTGACAGAGGCCCCACCACACCCACAGATCCTACCCAGAACCCTTGGCTGGGGCTGGTCTAACCTGAAGGTGGGATGCATACGGGGGCGGGTACACACAGGGCAGGAGTTACAGGTAGGGCAGGAGTTACAGGTGGGGCAGGGCACGTGTGAGGGAGGGGGTATATGTGGGGGAGGTGTGCCTGTGGGGAATGGGATCCTGTGGGACAGGGGGCATCTGTGGGGGAGGGGTACATGTGGAGGAGGGGTACGTGTGGGGGAGGGCACAGGGCCCAAGTGCTGTCAGGGCCTCCGGGAGCTGGGACCCCAGTGAACACTTGAGGGGAGCTGACTCTGTCTTGCCTCCTTTCCGTGGTCTGTTTAAAACAACACTGTTCATAGATGACATTAACTGAGTGCCTCACATAGCATGAGCCCTGTCCTTGTGATACAAGTGATCTGAGCACAACGGAAAAGACTTGGAAAAATACAGAAAAACACCTAAAAAAGTGTTGAAGCCTGAAATCTTAGAGCCAAAGTGAATACCATGCATCTTTGAGGAGGAAGGGGTCTCTCGAGCTTCTTAATATAACCATCTTAATTCTCACACCCTGAGCATTTCACCAGGGCTGCCGGGGGAGCGAAGCATTTGAAATATGGTCTTAGTTAACTGTCTGAACTGTTGTTCTCCCCCTTGGACAGATGAGGAAACTGAGTGAAAGGGAGGCTGAATATGTCCCTCGGGGAGTACGTGGCAGAGCTAAGATTTGAACGCAGGTCTGGCTAATTTGCAAGTGCCGATCCTCCTGGGGTCCTGGGCTCGGCTCCCCTGGGAAGACTGTGTTCACTTACTCCTTCCTCCAGCGGTATTTACTGAGTACACCTAGGAGTCAGGTCTAGCTCGGCACTGGAGGCTTGGCCGTGAACAAGACAGATAAGCCCTAACTGGTGCCCCCAAATGGTCCCAAACTGAGCCCCATCCCTGACCACAGCTTGACCCTCTATGAGCTGTAGCCCAGCCTCCCTCAATCAGCAGGGGCCTCTGTGAGCTTTTCATGAGCCACAACGTGTCCAAAAGCCAAGGCCAGACGCCTGCCTCAGCAGTCCCTTGTCTGCTCAGCAGGCAGGCCATCAGGAGCCCACCCACTACCCCAGGCCCACCATTCCGAAGCACAAGCCTCCACTCAGAGCATGGGGCCACCCTGGAGTCTGAGCCAGCGTGGACTCCCCAGAAGCCTCTTTTAGCCAAAGATAAAGCTATTAAGAATGTCAAGAAGCAACCAAAGATAAAGTTATTAAGCCAAAAATAAAGTTATTAAGAATGTCAAGAGGCAACCATGGAGCATGAAACGCAAGTGTGGGGACCTCCCGAGCCTGGAGCCCTGCACCATCGCATGGGTTACAGCTCATGAGGCTGGCCCTGCCTGAGGGAGGAACCCAGTTCAGATGGGAGGGTCAGTCACCCAACATGCACCCCAGCAACAAAGCCCCTGACATACAGGGGTGCAGGGGGAGGGGGGGTGTGTCCAGCACTTGGACCCAGGAGCTGCCTTTTGTGCACTGGGCTGTGGCCAGGGGGACACCACGGCAGTGGTGAACAGAGCCTGGGGTTGAACCCCAGCTCCACCACCTACAAACTATGTAAACTTAGGCAAGTGACTTCACTTCTCTGGGCCTCACTTTCCTCCTCTGCAAAATGGGGACAAAAATACCGACTGCTTGGGGTTGTCAGAGTCAGCAGTGATGTATATCAAGTGCCAAGCCCAGTACTGGCATGAGTCAATTTCAGAGGTGACTCAGGGAGAAGGAATGTACCCCCAGACAATCAGGGGTGTCCATGAACAGGGGCAGAGGCATGTCTGTGTGCCTCTCACGCCACATGGGGGACCCAAGAAGGGAATTCCAGAGGACTGCTGCAGGATGCCCAGGTAGTAAGTAGTCTTGGGGCATGTGCTGGGTCGCACAGAACCTGCACTAGGTGGGAGGGACCCCTGGGAGAGCTGGGGGGCCCAGGGAGAGGAGCCCAGAGGGAGAGGTCCCCACCAAAGTGCTCAAAGTACTGTTATGAGAGGGATAGCAGGGGCCCCTCCCTACCAAATGAGAAAGGAGCCCTTTGCTTGTGCCATGTGTGGACTGGGCCAGCTATGGGATTTTGGCTTGGCTCCTTGGAGTGCTCTCTGAGCTCAACTTTGGCTCAAATTTTACCCCCGGTGCCTCCCCACTCCCACTGCTCTGTGCCTCAGTTTCCCCAACTATGCACTGATGGAGAGGACCACCATATATCAAGTGCCTTCTAAGTAGATCACGCACTGTGTTTTACAAACCTCCCCCTCTTGGTCCTCAAATGATTACTGGCCCATTTCTCAGAGGGGGAAACTGAAGCCCAGAAAAGGCAGTGACTCACCCAGCAAGAAACCAGCAGAGCTGTTTCTGATTGGCCAGGCTCATGGAAGTGCCACCAGTCTTTCCCAGGAAGGAGGCCAGTGGAAGCTAGGGGGTGTTCCTTTATCTGGGAAAACCTCAGGTAACTCAGAGCTAATGTGCTGTGGTGAGGTGCACAGGCTCCGGATACAGGTCTGAACCTCAGTTGGGTGAAGTGGTTTAACCTCTCTGGGCTTCGGTTTTCTCCTGGATAAAACAGGCTTCATCATAGCACTTGTTTTGTAGGGTTCTGAGGACAGAGTGAGCAAAGATGGTAGAGCACTCAGTGCCTGGCATGTAGTAAGAGCCAGTGTTGACTGCTAATATGACTATTTAAGAGCTGAGTTGTCATAATTTATATTTTTCTAGACAATTATACATTTATTAATTCCAATTTTGTACTTTCCCTTTTGTATTCGGGATTCAGCAAATTTCCCTTTCAAGTTTCATACAGTTTCCTAGGTTTCTGAAAATGTAACTCTCTGCTCCACAGCACCTGCAGCTGTGGTGGATTTAGTAGCTTTCCCTAGAGCAGCTTTTCCCAAAGTGGGCTCTTAGCACATCTGCTCCTTCAAGAAGCCAATATTCATTAGCATATCAAAGGCTCTGAAAAGTCCTGCAGCAGAACCCTCTGTGGAACACTGGTTGATACAGTCATTCTCGATCTTATTTGGTCACAGAGCCCCCTTTATTTCTTTTTTTTTTAAATTAATTTTTATTGGAATATAGCTACTTTACAGTGTTGTGTTAGTTTCAGGTGTAGAGCAAAGTGAATCAGTTATACATATACATATATCCAGTCTTTTTTAGATTCCTTTCTCATTTAGGTCACCACAGAGCGTTGAGTAGAGTTGCCTGTGGTATACAGTAGGTTCTCATTAGTTATCCATTTTATATATAGTGGTGTGTATATGTCAGTCCTAATCTCCCAATTCATTCCACCTTCCCTTCCCCCCTTGGTAACCATGTTTGTTTTCTATATCTGTGACTCTGTTTCTGCCTTGCAAATAAGTTCATCTGTACCATTTTTCTAGATTCCACATTTAAGCGATATTATACGATATTTGTCTTGCTCTGTCTGACTTACTTCACTCTGTATGACAATCTCTCGGTCTATCCGTGTTGCTGCAAATGGCATTATTTCGTTCCTTTTTATGAGCCCCCTTTATTTCTGCTCAACACCTGATAACATCTGCTGAACACACGTTAGGAGATGCCCCCCTCGTTTCCTGGTTTCTAGGAAATGGCAGAGCTGTGAGCAGCGCCCCTCACAGAGACAGGCGGTTCCACCTCTACGGAAATCATCTCCAGTAACACTCTTCCATCGCTCAGCTGGTCCCCCCTACGTTCTCATCGTCAGCATCTGATTCAGTCCCCACAGCATCCTGGCGAGGTCAGTGGCATCAGTATCCCCATCTTACAGATGAGGAAATTGAGGTTCACAGAGGTCAAGTGGCCACACAGCTAGTAAGTGGCAGATAAGGGAGGCAAACCCACAACTTCTGATTCTAAACCCTACATTCTTTCTCCTGTACACTGATAAGAAAAATAAAAGTAGATCTCATTCTGCCAGGATCAATCTTCCCTGGTGATATGCTTTTAGAAATCTACAGCCTTTTTTCCCCTATGGCATTGAATATATTACAAACTTAAATCTTCAGCAGCTTCCTTCTGCTTACAAAAGCAATCCGTGATTGTTGGCTATAAGACGTTTCAAACATTTTGAGTTGGAAAATGAAAAACTCCATAACCTCACCTCAAGAGGTAACCTGGGTTAACAATTGGGCATAGTCTCTTCTAGATCTGGATGGTCCAACGTGTGCTATTTAAATTAAAACAATTAAAATAAAATAATATTAAAAATTCAGTCCCTCAGTCACACTTGTTGTGGACCTGGGCGGGTACCTTTCAAGTGCTCAATATTGACTTGCAGTGAGTGGCTACAGTATCGGGCAGGACAGACAGAACATTTTCACCATCACAGAAAGTTCTGTTGGGCAGCATTGCTCCAGACGCTCCCAAGACGTATCCAGACACACATGTGTGATGATTATTAACATTTTTGATGAAGTTCCTGGATCTGTCATAAGTCTCTCTCCCACCCGTAAAGGGATGAGACCCTCTAGAGGCAAAAACCAGACGCAGGGACAAATAGTCTAGACAGAACTACACTGAACGGTAGCGGTTTTCTCTGGGTGTTGAGATTACAGAGTTTATTTTTAATTTCCCTGGGTCCTTCAGGTGATCTACAACCTAAAATGCAGGTGGAGTGGAGATGTCGGGTGGATTCATGTTTTCCCTAATGTTCTTGCTGGTTCTAAAAGCTTCAAGATATGCTCTTGCCCGAGGCTTCACTTATTAATATTATTTTTAAAATTGTGGAGTCGTGAAGAATGGAGGCCTTGACCAGTCGAAGGAATGAAGCTCGAAAGAAGGAAGTGCAGACAGAAGTTCATTTTCAGGCCAAGGCCCCTCCAGCCTAGGGCTGTTCTAAGCAGGGCGGGCTTCACGGGCATGCAGGCCAAGCAGTCACACAGTGTCCCCAGCTTAGAAGAGCCCCACGCTTGGTTCCATGCTCCGCAGTTGCCGTCCTGAAATTCTTAGTGATTTCTGAACAAAGGGCTCTGCATTTTCCTTTTGCACCGTGCCCTGCAAACTGTGCCGCCGGCACAGGTCCAGGGATGCTCCCCGGAATGGGTCTCATTTTGGCTGCTCTGAACCGTTGACTTGTCCTTGTCAGACCACAGACGATCCTGTCCATGGCGCACTCCACATGCCTGAGAACAGGTTTGCTTTGGTGGCTGAGATGTGTGTCTAGAGAGTGATAAAAATAGGGCTTGCAAGCGGGAGGGCCCCTGTGGTCTCTGTTCACACACTTACGTGTACCCAAGGCTCACGTCTACACTGGCCTACTTCAAAGAGCAGCCCAGTGCATCATGGGATGCTCCGCCCCACATCACTGCCCAGCTCGGATGCTGCCTGGACCTCCACTGCCTTGAAGGCCATGCCCAACCTCTAGCCCTGGCTCACCTTCCTTCCAGCCTCTTCTCCCTCAACATCACCGCAGGACTCACAGGCCCTCCCATCTCTACGCAACCCTCTCCACGTGGTCCTTCTTCCATACCATTGCCCATGCCATTAATTCTGCCTGGACCACCAATGTTCCTTTCTTCCAGGATCTACCTATCTCAGATTCCACCTATCTGGGAAGCCTTCTGGAAGTATTTGAGTAGGGCCTGAAGGTACTCTGGTTGCACAGAAGAATTGAATCACCTTGCCTGGAGGAATCAGGGAGGACTCCATGGAGGTGGTGAGCCTGGGCCTTAAAGGACAGATTTCTGCTAGGTAGAAAGGAGAGTTTTGTCAGGCTGGCTTTGATGTCAGACAGATTCTGACATGAATTTGGGCTTCGCCAGTTACTAACTACATGACTTTGGGCGAGTTACTTCCCTTTGCTGAGCCTCAGTTTCCTCATCTGTAAAATGGGGGTAATGTTGCTAACACCTACTACATGGATTAGAGATTAACTGAGTAACTGAGATGAGAACCACCACAGTGCCTGGCACACAGCAAGTCATCAACAAACATGGTGCCCTTCTCCCTTCCTCAGTATCTTCCTCCTGTGAAATGTTAGTTTCAGCACGTCACCCATCGCTCTGCAGCTGTTTGTTTATTCATCTCTGCAAGGGAGGTAGTGGTGACCAGCACATGGAGCTGTGATAAAGATTCAATGGGGGTAATGGGAGCATTTACAGAAGTCCCAGGAGGCTGATTCTACAGCGATAGGAAGGGCATAAGCCAAAGAGATGCTGGCCTTTCTCGCTGGGGCATTTTCCTGAGGCAAGCTCTTTTCACACATCACTAGGGTGTCGGCTCCAGGAGGGCAGGCACCTTTGTCTGTTTTGTCTGCTCCTGAATCCTCAGTGCCCAGGACAGTGTTTGGCATGCAGGTGGTGCTCAGTAAATGTCCATTGAATGATCAGCAGCACCAAATGGCCCACATCACACCCCAAGTCCTGGGCACTGGGAGTGGGAGAATCCAGGGAAACCAGCCCTTTCCAGGGAAACCGTCTTCAGATTGGGACCACAACACAAGCCACAAGCATTTCCCGAGCACCTGCTGTATGCACAGCTCTGCCTAGCCCAGGGCGGACCCTTGCTCCACAGCCAGATGGGGAGGGCGGGGGAGGAAGATGACAGACAGCCATCTGGGAAGAGGAAGAGAGATGAGGGGCAGCCAGTGGGGCACTGGCTGGGCAGGAGCAGGCGTATGCCTTGTTGCAACCCCTAAATTTACAAGTTACATGCTGAGTGTTTAAAAGTTTGGAAAACCTACAATCACCAGAAGAATTAGAAATAATTCCCCGCCATCATGGCATTGTGTAGCACTAACTACAGCATTTTTGTGTTTTCCTTCCAGTCTTTTTCTTAAGGTGGCCTTGCTCCCAGAAGTGCCTTCCTCTGCCCCCTGGGAAGGGATACGGCTGCTTTATAGGGGAGAACCCGGCTCAGTGCCACGAGCACCCACCACCCTCAACATGAGGCTCCTTACTCCAACCATCCTGGCCCTAATGCATCTTCCTAAGGTATAAGGGAGCCCAGAGCTGCGGGCGGGGATTCAGCAGGGCTCCCTCCATGGGGGGTGATGGGGGGGGGAGCTGCAGAACGCAGGTTCACTGAGGGAGGATGGAATGGAAGTTCTCGGGGTGTGGGCACTGCTTAGGACTGTGGGGTGTTGCTCTTTAGCCACTGGGCACCTAGGTGAGTTGAGTCTGGGACAAGGACATGACCAAATGGACCTCTCCTCTCCTCCCCACCCGCTTTCCTTTCACCCCCTTTCATTTGACCGCCCCAAGTTCTCCTTCCCTTATCACCTTCTGCTTGCTCTACATCCAGCTGCTCTTCTCCTCTTAACAAAGGTGAGTGGGTCAGTGAATTCACTGATGCTGGACCCTGCCTTCTGAAAAAGCTCGGCGGGCAACGCTTCACCGCAGAGGGGCTGAGTGCCGTGGTGGAATTTCAGTCTCCGTGTCACACAATGAAGGATGTTCTGGGGGGGGCACTGACTTCAGTCACCCCTGCGAATCATAAGTTATGGGCACCCGCCCTTTCCGCCCACACGTAAGTCTGAACCTTTTGCCAAAAACACTTTTCCCAGACGCAAAAGAAAACCCCAAAGAGGAACCTAAACCTTCACACGGCCGTGCCGCTTGGACATGAGAGTCAGGCTCCCACCAGCAAGCGTTTCAAAAAACGAGCCAGACGGCAAAGGGGAAGTGAGGGGAAAAGCTGGAACCCTCCTCGGGTTCAGTGTTGGTCCATCCATTCATTGGTTCTTTCACCCTCCATCTCCTCCCTCCTCTCAGCAAGAAGCGCTGAACCTGATCTGCTTCCAGGAGCACCCTATCCAACAGGAGGTGGGTAGCAGGGAGTGAGTGGGGAGTGAGGGTGGGGCAGGGCAATCCTGAGGCCTGGAGGGGAGGAGAGGGGAATCCAGGAAGGCTCCCCAGAGGCGTGGCCTTAGGCTGGGCTTTGAGAAGAAAGAGGCGGGTTTCTTACCTGCCCCATCCTATTTCAGAGTCAGACTCTTTTGCCCAGGAGGAGTGGGGACATTAAATAGTTATAATTTCCATAATTATGAAGGTCTTGCCTCTGCACCAAGCCCTGTATTAAGTACATAATATACATGATCTCGTTAACCCACACAACACATCTTGAGATGGCTACCGTTTGTTCTCCCCGTTATACGGATGAGAAAACTGAGTCCAGAGAGGCGAGGTGCTTTGTCCAAGGCCACACAGTGAGGAAGTGGCGGGGCCTGGCTGCAGCCTGGGCTTGTTATTAACTGAATTTCATGTTGTCTCTTCTCCAGAGAATGCCCTCTTCTCCATCCCCATCTCTGAGAGCCATTGACAAAGGGCCTGACAGTCCCTCTACAGTCTCCCCTGTGCTTACCACTCTCCAGCATTGAGAACACCAGGGGGTCAGTGTTGGAGATGGAGCAGTGGGGTGAGACGTGGGGACATCTGCCGGGAGGCAAGTGACCACACGTGGGGGTGGGACTGGGCCGAGGGGCTGGAGAAGGTGGCCCTGCTGAGTGAGCACTCACTGTAGACCACGTGCCATGTGCGGGGCTTCAGGGCATGGTCACATTCTCTCTTGCAAGGGCTCTAGCCCCATCTTACAGAGGAGGAAACAGACTCAAAGAGGTGAATTGGTGTGTTGAGTCACCCAGCTCTCTAACAGCTTAAACCTGGCCTGACTCCTCAACTACCTGTGAGGCTGGTCCCCGAGAAGCTGAGAAAAGTCGGTGTTCCTGCTGCGGAATTCAACCTCACACAAGACCACACACGTCTTTGGACCTCAGTTTCCCCATCGATTAAACCAAGGTGGAGGCACTCTGCCTGCCAGCTCCAACATTCTCCTGAATTCACTCACTGTTCCTGCTTCTTGTGGAGTCTCCAGGGATGACAAGTCTCACTCCCAGCTTGAGTGCTACAATTCCCAACCCGGCTGTGTCCCTCCAGGAGGTGCTGTTTCAAGGCGGGTGATGGAGAGCTTGGGCTCCAAATCCACTGAGGGATAAAGCCCTCCCTTCCCACCTCCCTCCGTCCCCTTTACTTCCAGCATGTAAGGCAGGCTACTGGGCACCAAGGCAGGCCGACCTCGGCCTGAAGCTTAGTCCCCAGGCCGACCTCGGCCTGAAGCTCCCAGAAGGCCAGGGCTCCCTGGTGGCTGTAGGTGGTCCCAGGGAAGACTCCTGGCAGAGGGGGTGCTTGAGCTCAGTCTTGAAGATTGGGTGAGACTCCCCAGCTGCCAGTGGGGCACTCCCTGCTTACAGCCCACGAGGAAGGGTCTGCAGATAGGGCATCCCCAGAAGACGGGAGTGGGAGCTGGTGTTGTGGCTGCCCCACTGGGACCCTGAGCCCAGAGCCCAGTTTCCCCACCTCTGGAGGGGTTTGGATGGGCTTAGAGGCGAGGCTGGGGTCAGGGGGTACTGCTGCCTCCCTGCTCTCAGAACCTTCTGGAAGGTCAGGTTTGCAGGCCCTGTTGCTCAAGGGTGTCTGACTCCTGGCCCCCCTCCCCTCCATGAGCTCCCCCCGGCTCAGGTAGCTGAGCAGGCCTCAGCTTTGAAGCAGCCACCCCAAGGCCGAGGCGTCAATGGGCTCTCTATGTGACCAGGGGGGCCGCTGGGGGCCGCCGGCCGCCGTCGTGGGCGCGGGTGAGGCCTAGACACACAGCCCCACTGTGTGGGGCCGGCTCACACCCGCCCAGACCCTGTGGCCAGTGGGGGACTCCCAGGAATGCCCTTCCCACCTTGGGGGGGGCACTTTGGACAGTCAGGGTGGTCTGGGGTGACGGGCGTGTGCAGGGCGGCCTCAGGAGCCGCCGTCAAAGGGGCCCGGCAGAGGTGGCGCCAGGCAAGCGCCAGAGTGGGTGTGGGTGGCTGGCGGTCAGTCCCTTCATCTCCTGGGGTCGTGGGGGCGGGGAGGCGGCCAAGGGCATGCTGCTCAGGGTGGCCGACCATCCAGGGGCGCCCGGGACTCAGGAGAGTCCCCTGTTCCTTGGCCGCTGCCCAGAGCTGAGCAAGAGACACCATGAGTGACCTCTCTGGTCGGGGCTGCTCCCCCGCGGCCCAGTGGCCTCTGAGTCAGACCCTCCCGGCTAGACCTGCCCAGGGCCATTCTCTTCACTCCCTGCCTCTGCACAGGCCTGCCTCACGCCTGAGAGGCTGTTTCCCATTCTTTCCAGGTGTCTTCAGGGCTGGAGCTGCCAGCCAACTGCCCCCTGCTGCTCAGAGAACTCCAGCCAGACAGGCCCGTCCCGGTCCCCTGCCAGCACCTCCGCCCGCATGGCGCCCCCAGCCATCCCAGGAGGCGCCCACGGTCATCTCATCCTTTCCTGCCTCCACACCTTTGCCCAGGCCATTCTGTCTGCCTGGGATGTCCTTTCCCTGTTTATCACCTCCTCACCCTGCAAGGCCCAGCTCCAGGAGAAATGTCCTTTCTTCCCCCAGGCTGGCCAGTGGCCCTCTCTGGTCCCCCAGCCCCCTGTTCTTTGTCCCTTATAACATTTCTCACACCCCAGTGCAATTTTCAATTTACCTGTCTCTTTCCACACCAGACCATGACCTCGTCAAGGGTGGAGAGACTGACCGAGTCACCCTTGCACCTGAGCTCCGGGCATAAGCACAGGCTCATGATAATTTAAAAAATGAAGGCATTTATTGAGCACTTACTCTATGCCAGGCACCCTGCTCATTTAATTCTCTCCAGCGCCCCATGAGGTTGGTATATTCATCATTCCCGTTTTACAGATGGGGAAACAGAGACACAGAGGTGAGGCGACTGGCCCCAGGCTCCACAGTTAGTGAGGGGCAGAGTCAGGACGTGAGCCTGGAGAGTCTGATTGCAGAGCCCAGCTTGAATCCTGGTATCTATGTCTTGATAAGATTTTGTGGAATGACTGAATAAAGGAAAACCTTAACCTCTCTGAGTCTCCCGATTCCTGCATGTGGCAGTTTAGACCCGTTTCCTCTAGTTCCTTCTCTGGAGAGGTGCCCTCCCTCAGTGTCCTGGGGAGAGTGCTTTTGCCCATGGGGGTGCAGTTTGGAGGTGCTGTGAGGGGTACCTGCTGCAAGGGGGATATCCCAGGGGGTGCAGAGAAGGACCTTGTGGGGCAGATCCAGAATAAAGTGCTGGTCCTCCAGGGGCGGTGGACGGGCCTTCGGGCATCCTCAAGGCCATTGCCCACATTTGTCAGGTGGGGAAACTGAGGCCCAGAGACCGGAAGGGACTTGCCCATAGTCAGACAGTGTATCATTAGGCCTCAGCTTCCCTATTTGTCCAAGACAGGATTCATACTCCTTCTCCTGCCTGGGAGAGACCCAGGAGAAGAGATGGGAGACAATGGAGAATTGTTCAGGGCCCGGGACACCCCAGGAGCTCCCTTTGCCCTCTCAGGGCCAGGAATTCTGCCGTCAGGTGGCCAGCTCTGTGGGTTGAGCATCACCCTCTTGTCTCCTCCTCACCCTCTACTTCAGGTGGGAATCAAACGGCTGTCCACAAACCTCTCCCCAAGCCTCTGTCACAGGAAACTGAAAGGAGTTCTGGAATCAGGAACCCAGCTTTAAAAGCTCTTGCGGGGGGTGGTGATGTCCTGACACCCTCTGGCTCCACCACCTCCTGCTGAGGAACGGGGACCTTAGGCCTGAATTCAGGGGGTCCGTGAACTCAGGTGGGAAACACGTGACATCTCTCTTTTCACTGACTTCTACTTAAAGTTTAGCATCTTTTGCCGCAGTGATTTTGTCAGCAGTGAAAATCACAGATATCCTCCAGTCTCCACAGGGCTGCCACGGATTCAGCTGAAATCCCGTGTACCCCTCATCCCCACTGCATCGCGGCCGCTACTATCTCCACTGAGGGGCCTGTGGTCACGGAGTCACAAACTTGCTTTTTTATAGTCTGATAACTGTTTTTCCACAGATGTGGGCTTTTTTCATAGTTCTCTGTATTTGGTTTTATGCATTAAAAAATGAGATTCTGAGGAGTCCCTAGGCTTCCTGGGTCCAGAAAGTTCTGCGGCTCAGGGCAGGTTAAGGCCCCTGCATGGGGCAGCACGTAGCCGAGCACCGCAAGACTCAGGCATTGGATCTCTATGGGTGCAGAATTGGCAACTGTAGCCCTGTGAGCCCCCAGAGGCAGAATTTGGGAGACAGATCCCCCGAAGTGAGTGCAATGTGGGGATAGACCTGGGCAGGAGAGAAGGGGCCAGACAATGTGGACAGAGCACGGAACTGCAGGAAAAGCCTCAGCCCTTAGACCCTGAGGCCTCCCCCGGACCCCTGCTTACAAGACCTGTGTCCACCAGGAATCACCCCGCTATGTGCACACAGCCAGCCCAAAGCCACCAGCTCTCCCTCCCCTCTCCCTCTGTGTCACCGTCCACCATCTCTAGGGCCCCATGGCATTGGGAGCCCAGCCTAGGTGGGTGGCCCTTTAGTCCTGTCTCCCAAGTTTCCTTTGTTTTCAACTCGACCTTTCTCCATCTTGCTCACGGAGGGAGAAATACAGATTACAAAGACCCAGCAAATGGTTTTTATAAACTCTTATTTTCTTGCCACAGAACTGCCTTTAATTAGCTCCGAGGACTACAAAGGGAACAGCGTTATAATAGGAGCAGCTTGAAGGAAGGAGCCCACGGCGCTCGGCTCCCAGACCTGGAGCTGCTGCTGCTCACAGTCTCAAGCAGGTTTGACAGGAGTCCCCCTGCCCCCACGGGGACAGCGACCCCCCCCCCCGCCTCTCCCCCACTCAGCCCCCATCTGCGGCTGCACAGCCTGCCTCAGCTTCTCTCCAGGGAGGAGGAACAGGTCCAAGCCTCAGACAAGCCCTCGCAGAAACCTTTGGACAATAAGCACCCAAACTGTGCCTCGGTCCCTGCCCAGAGCTGGCTGCCCAAGGACTGGCTCGCAGTTTCTGTTAGCCCGCAGATGGGCAGAGGGCAGATGGACAGTGTCAGCCGAGAAGAGGCAGCGCCAGGCCCCCAAACCCTGGAGGTCTGGATGCCACTCAGTCCCTCTATTCTGGGGGAGAACTCATCCCCGTGTACAACCCAGAGGCACTGCCCTCACACACTCTATTCCCAGCCTCAGGCAATCAGAATGTCACAGCCAGAGGGGCCTCCATTTGAGGCACAGAGAGGTTAAGTAACTTGCATAAGGCCGCTCAGCAAGGTCACCACTGAGCTGGGACTCAGACTCAGGGCCTCTTCATCCCCAGTCTCAGGTGCCACAGCCCCATCCGGGCTGCTGCTGGCAGGAGGAAGGCAGCAGGGGGTTGCCTGAGGCCCAGGCACAGCAGCGCTAAGGGCCAGACAGAGGCAAGAACAGTCTCCCCCCGAGTTCTAGCCTCAATCAGAGGCTGCAAGTGGGGGGATCCCAGGACCCTATCCTTCTTGAGGCACATAACTCAGACCTCTGGGTCCCTCTAGGCCATGAATAGAGGCGGAAGCCACCCAGAAACTCTTATTTCTCCCCGTGGCCAAGTCCACAGACCTTCCCGAGGCCTGCTCCTGCAACTCTGATCCAGTTTCAGGGCCACCCAGAGCTGCGAGAGTTCCCAACAAAAGCCTGTAGCCCCTGCCTCCCTCTGCTTCCCTCACCCCAGGGATTACTCAGAAAATGCAATGCAGAAGAAGGTCCTCGGGAAGGTCTCGGGATCCTAAGGTGTAGCCTTGCCGCCTGCCTGCTCCATGGCTCTGGTCGGAAGCTGGCCAGGTTCTGGGGGATCGGAGTATCTGAGTGTCTGGCTGAGCACAGGTGGAGAGTCTGAGCTCTCTAGGTGGTCCAGGGGCTGGGGCTGTAGGGCCCAGGAGCCCCGAGGGTGAGGCTGGAAGCCTCAGGTCACAGGGATATGCCCGTGTCCTCTCCACCCCGCGACCCTCCGAGGTCTGGCCTTTGAGGTCTTGTGGTATCCATTGTCCCCACCACGAACAGTCCCCACTAGCTGAGGATAACAGTCCACAAAGATGTTCCACTCCAAGAGACCACGGAGGCCACCAAGCCCTCTTCCCACCTCAGGCTTTCAGAAGCCAGCGGATTTAGGTAGCCAGCTCCGGGCACTTGGAGGCAGCCAGGGCTGGCAGCGAAGGGTCGCGGTCCGGGGCTTGGCCACAGCTCCCCACCCGAAAGGGTCATCGTTACTCACCGCGGATGAAGGTCGGCGAGTAGGTCGGGAAGGAATCGAAGATGCTGTTCGATGCCATGCCCCGCTCGGAGGAAGGCGAGGTTTCAGCCCTTCAGGGGGTTGGGTTGGGATTGACTTGGTTGGCTGTTGTTTTATTTTTTCCTAGCTACTTTTGAAAATAAAGAGGGGGTGGTGTTGCTTTTTGTTTGTTTTTTTCGTTTTGTCTCTTTTTTTCTCCCCCCTACTGCTATGAAAAAGAAAAAAGGAAAGAACGCGAGAGTGTGTGTGTGAGCGAGAGAGAAAAAAAATCCCCAAGGAAAGTAAGTTTCTGTTTGTACCCAAGAATTTGGATTCCCGGTCCCACAGGAATGTCTCGCCACAAATGTTCAACAGAAGCGTATGCAGAGTGTATCATTAGATGGCGGGAAGGGGCCTTCGGCAGCCAGGGCAGGAGTCGCAGGGCAGCGAGAGCAGAGCCAGCCCAGCATCAAGCGCCACGGGAATGAATGAATGAGGCTCGCCCCCAGCAGGGCTCAGCTCAGTGGGTGCGAGGGCGGCCCGGGGGTGGGAGGACCAGGAGCCAACCAGCTCCGGCGCAGGGCCCCGGAGGCGGCCGAGGGCCTGGCCTTGTGGTTCTGTGGTTGAGGGACCAGGCCTTCACCGTGTCAACCCAACCTCAGCTCACAGGATGCGAGAAGCCAGCTCGCGGCCTTGGCTCATTGGCTGGGCGGCGGTCACCTGGGCTGTGATGTCACAGCCTCTTAGAAGTTCTTGTGGCTGCCTCTCTCTCTTTTTAGAAAAAAAAAAAAAGAAAGAAAGAAAGAGAGAAAAAAAAAGGGATGGCTTTTATTTGTGGGGCTGGCCTCAGCACGCGGCCCAGAAGCAGAACTGAAAGCGGCTGGAGAGGGAGCGGCCGGGGCCGTGGTTTGGATCCTGTGGGAGACTCCTTTTTAATTAAGGCCAGTGTTGGCCCGGGCAGCTGGGAGCCCTGCAGGCCCTGCACTGGGCGCTGGGAGCCCAGATCCCCTCCAGGCCCCCCACCCTGGGCTGTGTGTGGCTGTTACCCTGCCATCATCCACCCCTGCAGCCGAGAAGAGGTGTACACGTGTGTGCCTGGGTGGCACTTCAGGGAGATTTTATGGGAGTTGGGATTAAGTACAAAGGGAAGCACATGAAGGGGCATCACCAGTGCTCACGCCAAGGCCTGTCTGCCTTTAGAAAGGCCTTCCTAGGGAAAGCTGGTGGCATGGCCTTGCCAAGGGGCACCTTGCAGAGCTCAGGTTCCAAGGCCCGCAGGGTCACTCAAGGCCCTTTGCTCATTTCGCCCACCTGTGCATCTCCGTGGGGGTCTCTGTTCCTGCCTGATGTGCCTGGGCTTTCCTGCCTCTGGGCCTTTCATCTTGCTGTCCCGTTCCCTCCCACAACACCCTCCCCCCCCGCCCCCCCCCCCCCCCCCCCACCGCGGCTCCCAGTGCCCTTTGTCGGCCCCTTTTTGAATCCTTCTATTCCCAGAGGGACTCAAAAGTAGAAAAGACGTGGAAGATGATTCAACTCCACACTTCCGTGTTCCCAGAAGCCAGGTCAGGCGCTGGGGGGAGGGTGGTGGCTTTACCATTTCCCTTGCAAGTTCTACTCTCCCATTTCATGAGCTAGACCACTGAGGCTCGGAATATGAAAGTCAGCTTGTGTGAGGCCACACAGTATTCTGAGTGGAATTAGAACATCAGCCTCTGGCTCACCAGCCTGGGCCTCAGCCATGACACACAGTGCTCTGCAGGACCTCTAAGCTAAATTCTGAGGCTTCCAAGAGCCCTCTGCAGACTGGGCACCGCCACCCGGCCTTTCCCAGCTGGGCCAAGCCCTGGCACCAACCTTGGACTCCCGGTCTTCTCTGCAGGCTGACACGGAGCAGAAGGGGCATCCCGGGGAGGAGGAACTTGTCCAAGGTCCCAGGGAGACTTGCTTCCGCCCACAGCCTCAGGGGTCACCTGGGAGCAGGATGCCCTAGGAAATTCACTGTCTGGGCCTCATCTCCATCCTGTGAAGGCTCAGTCTCCCATTCCTGAATGGCAGTTTGTTGAGGGTTGGAGGTGCGGGTGGGGGTTCTAATTTGTCCAGAGAGGAAGCAGGTTTACAATGAAAACCACAGGGCTCTGGAGTCAGATACAAGTTCCAGTCCAGCTCTGCTGAATCCCAGCTACAAAACCACAGTCCAAGTCACTTCCCTTCTCTGGGCCTCAGTTTCCTTTTCTGTAGAACGGGGATAACACATTTCTCGAAGAGACAGGCAACTGGGTGAGGGCACCACGAAGGTTGGTTTCCTTGCCTGCGTCTCAGTGATGTAATTTGGGCTCTGTTATGAGTAAGTGCAGGAAAAGACCCATCACAGTCACATAGGAGGATAGACGGCCCCTGCAAGAAACTCACTGGCTGGCCCAGCCTGGGCAGGGCTCGGGGCGTCAGCAGTACAGGTAGAGCCTGCCAAGGGGGAGGCTAAATTTGGAGCTTTTTGGAGTCTGCCATGTTGTGAAATAGATCAGAGATGAACATAATTGGAAAGACCCCTTTAATAGAAGTGGAAATTGAGGCCCCCAGAGGCACAGAGACTCACCCTAGCTCACCCGTGAGTCAGTGGAACCCGGGCCCCTGCTTCCCAGCCCAGGAGTTGTTTCCACTCTGCCGGCGCCGCCTCTAGTTTCTGATGTACCACCCTACGCACTTGGCTGTTTTTTCCACGCGTAAGAGTGGGCCCCCATAACACCTATAATTTGGTCACTCTGAGGGACTCCCCCTCCCTGGGAAGCTGAGTTCAGGCCCCGGGAAGGGGGCCCAGAGGTACGTCCGTGCGGCAGGTGGTTTACTTCCTGGGACCATGTGGCAAAGGCTTACTGGGTGACAAGTTTGGTTTTTCCCTCAAGAGGCTTATAATCTCGATGTGCCCCTTCAGAAGAGTGTGCCAGACTTTGAACGAACTCCTGGAGGCTGCCTGGGGAAGCAGAAAGAACCTTCCCGAAGCCTGACTTTGGTCCTTATGAGCTGTGAGATTGTGGGCAAAAGGCTTTTTTCTTCTGAGCCTGCTTCCTCGCCTGCAAGATGGGGCCAACAGCAGGACCCGCTTCTCAAAACTGCAAAGAAGATTAAATGAAAAAAAAATATTGTGGGCGTGTCTGGCACGTTGTAGGCGCACAGTTCCCAGGACTCCCTTTCCTGCCACTTCTGAATGTGCACCTCTCAGGATGCAGTGAGCAGTCGTGTGTCCTCTTGTTCTCCATTGGAAAAAAAAAATCCGATACCATAGAAACCTCTGAACCATTTAGATCAGGTTAATCCAAAATTTTGGTTGCAAAAGGAAATCATTAAAAAAAAAAAAT
Source organism: Hippopotamus amphibius kiboko (assembly GCF_030028045.1). Classification (NCBI taxonomy): domain Eukaryota; kingdom Metazoa; phylum Chordata; class Mammalia; order Artiodactyla; family Hippopotamidae; genus Hippopotamus; species Hippopotamus amphibius. The sequence goes on from NC_080186.1 coordinate 19,379,442, forward strand.
AGTCATGTGCCTTTATTTTACCTTTAAACTTATAAATGTGCACCAAATGGCCTTCCCCTTGTTCTTCTGTCTTAAAGCCACCCGGAAGGCTTCTCCTACGATCTCCAGGTTTGTCCTTTAACAGTGGAAATCAAGTGTAAATATGCTTAGGAAGCAATTGAGCATCTGGACTGACTCTACTGCCCAATCTTTGACAATGCTTTACCCACACCTAATTCAGTTTATTTGTTAGCAACTTGCCTTTGCCGAATCTTTCCAAGGTATTCCACCTTGGAAAGGTTTCATAGAAATAGACCTCTCCGTTTTGCGTCATATCATGTATAATATCACAGCGTCACTAGGGAGGGTCCAATTAGGAAAAGAGAAGCCACTCTGAGTGATGGAAACCAAAGGAAGGAAGTTAGTTCAGGGATTATTAGCAACCCAGGTGACGGAAGAGCTGAGAAGCCAGAGGTGGGGAGGAGCCCCAACAGTAGCCACAGCAGGAAGCCACTGCCACCCTTTGACAAGAGGGACACGAGGAGGAGTGGTGTCACCAGGGCCCCCAGTGGAATCAGGAGCGTGGCGGGCCAGTCTTGCATTTTGCTGGAGCCATAGAGGAGGCTCAGCCACCATGAAGGGCCCCTGAGACAAAGAGTAAAGGAACTTCTCTCTTCTTCCCATCCTTCCATCTCCTCCCAGTGCCTCCTGTTGGTCGAATGGAGCTATAGCCGGCTGATGTAGTGGAATCAGACCTCTGTATTATAGAGCCAAACACGGGAGGGAGTAGATGGATCTGAGGGCAAAGGGGCCCAAGACTGGCATGGTAGCCAATGGAGTTCTGTAACCATGGAAACCCAACTGGAATGAATGGGTTTGGGAATAACCCCAACAGATGTTTGGCAATTTGACAGCTCCGTGGGCTGGTGGGACCAGAAGGTGTGGATCCCAGAGACGGATCTGCTGGCCAAAGGCATCGACTGGCATATTACACTAGAAGTACCAGTAAACCTCATGGGCCATTTACATTGGGGTCGGTTAAGAAAACACCTACTGTGAATGTTGATGAAATCCGTTTTTTTAACGTGTGCAGAACTGATATTTTTACTACAGCCTTGAGCGACTGTGACTGGGGAATCATGAGCATTGGCGGCCGGGCCTGTTGATGAACTTTACTGTTTACAAAGATGGCACAACATCTGGACCCTCCCAACAACCTGCGGGGTAGGTGTGGCTCTCTTCACTCTTCTGATAAGGAAAAGACTAAGCCCAGGAATTAACTCCAAGTGTTAGCTTCTAGGAGTCAGCACAGCCAGCTTGGACTACACAGGTAACAGATTTGAGGTGGGCAATGAGTTCAAATTCCAGCTGTCTACCAGCCAATCACAGTGCTGGGCCCAAGGAAGGTGCTGGAATGATATTTGGTATCTACTGCTGGCTGCCCAGGGGGCTGCACCTTCAGAGCTCAGCACAGACATCAAGATATCTCTTCTCCCCTTCGCAGCCAGATCCACCCCCTGCTCTACTGGGAGCTCAGGGGAGAGGATGAGGCCTGCAAACACACAGCCTGCCCAGGGCCCAGGATACCCAGGTCAAGCCAAGGGTCATTAACTAAGCACTGCCAGGTGGGAGGCACATGCCAAGGGCTGTAGACACAGGGTCTCCAGTGGTGGGCTCTCAGGACAGCCAACCATGCAAGTGGTCTTCTGCCACTTCCAGAGGGCAGTCAGAGAGGTGAGAAGACCTGCCCAAGGGCGCCCAGTTTGGAGATGGAGGAAGCAGCATCAAACCCAGCCTGCCCTCCTCCCGCTTTCTGGGCTTCTCCCCACCCTGCCCCCAGCCTCTCTCTTTCCTGTTGTTTGCTTCAAAAACTGCTCACGGTGCCCCCTTCAGAACCAAACCCCTCCCTCTCCTCTACCCTCCTGCCCCAGCCCCCTTCTCCAGGCCCTCCCCTTGCCGGACCCCTCACTGCCTTCCCTGTGTAGCTGCCATAGGCTTGGTGGCATTGAGGACAATCTTGTAACCATCTTTACTCTCAGCATCTGCTTTACCAGGGACCCCGATAGCTCCACTCACAGCCTTCCCTCCTGCCTGAAAGTCCACCATTAGTACACTTTTGGGTTTGGGTACATGGCAGTCATATGCCCTCTGTCAAAAAGGCAGATAGAAGTGGGTGGAGGAATAACAGAGCCCCCCAAAGGGGGACAAACACAGGCTGGGTTCTATCCAGCTTCCCCCCAAATGGGCTTGCTGCCTCTCTCTCTGGCCAGAGTTTCCTGCTGCTTAAAATAATAATCCACACACTCCCTCATCCCATGGCCACCTGCACACAAACCCCCCAGGCAGACAGAGCAGAGCTGGTTCTCTCCATTTTACAGCTGGGGAAACTGAGGCTCGCAGAGGCAAAGGGCCTCACATGCAGTCACAGGTGTGGTAAGAGGGAGTCAATCATGGGTCAGCTGCCACCACACCCAGCCATCCCCAGGGCACCCCTTGACTTCCCTTCTCTCCCTCAAGTCCCCTCCAGGGAAGTTGAGGTGCTGGGGCCTCAGGTCCCAGCTTTGGCACTTCCTGGCTGTGCAATGTCAGCTGCTCCTGTCCCAACCTCACTGCCCTCACCTGTAAGAGGGGGAACATCAAAAGCCCCTCTCTTCTCCTAGGGTGGGCAGGTGAGGAGGGACCCCCAGTCTGAGAGCCTGGGCGGCAGCGTGTAAGGGATGAGGGTGCTGTGTGTGGAGGGGAGGAGGGCAGGGCTGGGCGGTGGGAGGGGGCACGTGGCTGACTCACAACTTCCCAGGGTCCTTGGTGCCCCCAGCAGATTCCTGGCCTCCCACCCAGTCCCACCAAGGCCCTGCTTCCAGCAGCCCTGACTCTCCCAGGTTCTGAAGGCCAACCCCAGTCGGGGGCTGCCTGAACCTGACTGCAGGACATCCCAGGCTGCAGGACAGTGTGCTGGAGAGGTCACCCCGGCCAGAGTGTACCCTTCCTGAGCCTCTGGTCAGCTCAGAGCCCTCTCCTGTGTTCCTCTGAGACCTGGAAAGGCTTGCCTATAACATGCTTCCTCCCTCAGAGTCCCAGGCCCCTCAGGGGAAGCAAGAAAACCCCAAGCTGCCCCCCGTTTCGGCTCATAAAACGATCTTTCTCTGGGTTTTTTGGTGGAATAATCTATTTTTAGCATCAAAGAGCTCTGCCAGGGGCTTAGACCTGCTGAGGGACCGGCTCTGTGTGACCACAAACCCTGCCGGAGGTGGGCACTCCTCAGCGAGGTGGGGGTGGGGCAGGAGGGCAGCAAGGAAGGGTGCCCTCCAACCCCCCACCCCCGCCCCAGTGTTACACACTGCACACGCTGGCTCAGGGCTCCTTCCTTTCCTGTTCAGGGAGTGCCTGCTTGAGGCCAGGCTGACCCCCCCCCGCACGGCCCCCCATTTTTTCTCAGTGCTTTCTCCCCACAGACCCAATCATAAGAATCATAACAATAATCATAGACTAGCACTTCCCGATGCCAAGTACTCTTCCAAGAGCCTTGGGTAAATTAACTCAGTTCTCACAAGAATCCGATCATTTAACACACAAGGGGACTGAGTCTCAGAGAGGTTAGCTAACTCACCCAGGTTTGGCTCAGAAGGGAAGAAGCCAGGATTTGAGCTCAGACAGTCTATTTTGTCTTTAGGTTAGTCTCACGTTACCGCTGAGGAAACAGAGCCTCAGAGGAAGGAACACACGTGCTCAAAATCACCTGGCCAGCAAACAGAGGGGCCAGGATTTATGACAGGGGTGCCGACCCAGGGCCTCTGGCTTAAACCCTCACCCCAGCCTCTGGGCGTCCAGGGCATGGCACCTACGGCCGCAGTTAATTCTCCCAACAAGTGGTGTCTGTGTGTGTGTGTTGGGTGGGGGGTACTATTATTCTCCCCACCTCCCATTTTCCTGGGGAAGCTGAGGCTCCGTCAAGAAAAGGGACCCACTTGACTTTGCAGAGCTAGGAAGTGGTGGAGTCGGGATTTGAACCTGGAATTCCTGAAGCCTTTGCTAGAAGCTGCCATCTCAATCCCCACCCCACAGCCCCCAACCCCTGCTGCTTTCTTTGAGGAGGCTGGGCCCCAGGAGGAGCCTGGATAGGGTCGCAATTTTTTAAAAAATGATTTGGTCTTAATGTCCCCTCCCTCCCTTTCTCTCCCTCTCCTTCAATCAAAATGACCCCATTTGCAGGGGTGTGCCGGCCAGCAAATTTGCTGACCGAGGCAAAAGGAAAGGGGGGTGTCATTATGCGGTTGGGAAATGGTGTGGCATTTCATATGCCACCGATCTAGTATCCCAGGAATTTCTGCAGCCCTCAAGGAAATTAAAGAATTAGCCACCATCCAGGGCTGTGGCTTCCTCCTCACTGTGTGTGTGCATTTTCTTGACTTTAAATAGGATGCTCGGAGCATCTGGCAGCATTGTAGGAAGAGGGGCTGCCTGGGGTAAGGAGAAAGTCCTGACCAGTGAGGCTACAGGCCGCGGCTCAGAGAGGGGCAGGAACTTGCCCTAGGCCACACAGCTAAGGCCAAAACCTACACCACCTGACTTGTGGCCTGATGCTCTTTCCATGATGCCAGGCTCTGCAAATAATTTGCTGTGTGAAATCAGATAAGTTCTTTTTCCCTCTATGGGTCATTTTTCCTTATGTATGAAAGGAGGGGGTGAGATCATTGTCTTAGTTTGGGTTCCTCCAAAGACAGTCCTTGAACCTAAGGAATAGGTGTAAGCAGTTTATTTGGGAAATGATCTCAAGAAATAGGGGTGAGGCAATCCAAAAATGGGCAGAAGACCTAAATAGGCATTTCTCGAAAGGAGACATACGGATGGCCAAGAGGCACATGAAAAGCTGCTCAACATCACGAATTATTAGAGAAATGCAAATCAAAACTACCATGAGGTATCACCTCACACCAGTTAGAATGGGCATCATCAGAAAATCTGCAAACAGTAAATGCTGGAGAGGATGTGGAGAAAAGGGAACGCTCTTGCCCTGTTGGTGGGAATGTAAATTGATACAGCCACTATGGAGAACAGTATGGAGCTTCCTTGAAAAACTAAAAATAGAAACAGAGTTACCATATGACCCAGCAATCCCACTGCTGGGCATATACCCAGAGAACACCATGATTCAAAAAGACACATGCACTCCAATGTTCATTGCAGCACTATTTACAACAGCCAGGACATGGAAGCAACCTAAATGTCCATCAACAGTTGAATGGATAAAAAAGATGTGGTACATATATACAATAGATTACTCAGCTGTAAAAAGCAATGAAACTGGGACATTCGTAGAGACATGGATGGACCTAGAGACTGTCATACAGAGTGAAGTGAGTCAGAAAGAGAAAAACAAATATTGTATACTAACACATATATGCAGAATATAGAAAAATAGTACAAATCAACCAGTTTGCAAGGCAGAAACAGAGACACAGATGTAGAGAACAAACACATGGACACCAAGTGGGGAAAGCGGGGAGGGTTGGGGGGGATGAACTGGGAGATTGGGATACCAAATGGTACACTCTAAATATATGCAGTTTATTGTATGTTAACTGTATCTCAATAAAGTTTCCCAAAAAAAAAAAGAAAAGAAAAAAAAAAAAGAAGGAGGGGGGAGGGAGGGAGGAAGTGGCACAGGGAAGGGAAGGCTGCCCATACAGGGTGCAGGGACGGCAGCTTGCTGCTCTGACACCTGGAGCTCTACGCCCCTGGCACCCCTCTGAGGAAGTGGGTGGAACCCACACAGAACTGCTCCTCCAGGGGCCAGGGAGCTGGGGAACGTATCCACCAACTCCATCTCTCATTAGTTGAGGGTTATTCTAGGAGGAATAACTCTCCGTCAATTCTTGCTGCTCCCCTTGGGCAAAGCTTACTCAAGACCAGAAGATATTCTCAGGCCAACCTGTTCTTTAGGGCAACTGTCTATTCGGGGAGGGGACCTATGACTTCTAAGGCATCTCTTGGCTCTAATGGATAAAGATTTCTTATTTCTTATTTCATCTTCCTCAGCATCATATCAACCCTTCTGAGCTGCCATGACATCAGGGAAATGATGTGTTAGCACAGTAGATGGGCTACAAAATCCCTCCCTCACTGCCTGTCCCACAGCCTGAGCTTCTCCTATCCATGCTTCAGCATGTTGGACATTGGTTTTTAAATAGTGTCTCTCGAAACCCCTGGGGGTCAGAGCCTCAGGGTGCCCTCGAGGACAGAGGTAGCAGGGAGTTGGCTGAATGGCAGGAGAGGGACTCTGTCCTCCATCACTTTGGCCAAAGAAGTCTGCTGGGTCTTTTAATTTTTTTTAATTTTTAAAATTATTCCCTCAAAGTTATGCATGCTCATGGTTTAAACAGTCAAATGCTTCTATAAGGCACTCCTTCCTGCTCCTCAGAGAAAACGACATTCGACTTCTCTGTTTCTTTTAGTATTTACTCTATTTGTCTAAATAGCATGTTTACTAAGCTCACTGTGATTTTTCAGTTTTAGACACTATCTATTGACTTTCCACGTGAAAGAGGATTTAGCTCCTTTTACCTGGCTTTCTCCTTAACCATACACCATTTCTATCCTCCTAAGATAGTAGTTGTTTTGGTTACACGAGCTGTTGGTATTTCCTTTTTTCAACTGGGTAAATGCTTCCCCAGCTGGGTCATGTAGTATGCTCTGATCACATTTCCTTGATTGCATAGCCTTTTGTTTTCCCTGGAGTTATAATTTGTTTAGCTTTTCACTTGCATAATTTTCTGTATGCTCACCACAAATTTATTCCCAAACTCGCCACTAATTGCCCAAATCTCCTATTATGAAATTCAGTGGCATCTATTCCTTTATGGAGTCCTCTCTCCTGGAATCCCCTAACCTGCTCTAGTCTGGACTGGTTGCTCTCTAGGTCTGCTACTCAGCTATCAACATGTGATCTTTCTTCACTGTCATTCTAGGGTTCTCTTTGCCCCCTCTTACACCAGAGGCTCTGTTTTCTGGATCCTTTCTCTTTCTTGGTTTACTTCCTTTTTTTAATGGGGCACATCTTCCAGTAGCTTCCTAAGAAAGGGTGCATGTGAGGTATATTTATTGACGAGCATTTGATGACGTCTTTAGTCACACCTCATGGGTAGTTTGGCTGGGCAGAGAAATCATGGTTAAAAAAATTTTCCCTCTTCAAAGGTATTTCTCCATTGTCTTCTTGCTTCTTAGGCTGCTCTTGATAAGTCTGAAGACATTCTGATTCTTAATCTCTGAAAATAGCTTTTTTTTTCTCTCTCTGGAAGCCTTGAAAATATTCTTTGTCCCAAGTGTCCTAAAATTCCACGATTATATGTCTTTGTGTGGTTCTATTTTCACCCATTGTTCTGGACATTCCATTAATCCTATGACTTGGACTTTTATGGTGATCAATCCTGGGTAGTTTTCAGGAATTATTTCTTTGATCTTTTTTTCCCTTCCTTTTTCACTGTTCTCTTTCTGTTGAGCCTTCTAGAGTTCTAAGTTATTTGAGTCTCATAAATTCCAAAATTCTTATCCTCTCTTATTTTCTGTTTCTTTTTTTCTTTCTTTCTTTCTTTATTTTTTGGCCACGCCACATGCACGTGGAATCTTAGTTCCCTGACCAGGGATCAAACCCGTGTCCCCTGCTGTGGAAGAGCAGAGTGCTAACCACTGCACCACCAGGGAAGTCCCCATTCTGTTTCTTTGTGTTGTGCTTTTATAGTCTTATGGGGGGAGATATCTTCATCTCTTGTTTTCCACGTCTCTATTAAGTTTCTCATATTTGATATAATAATTTGAATTTGTACTTTTTGGTTTCTAATTATTATATTTTATGTCTATTCTCATTGCAGAGATGCACTACCTTCTCTTATCCCTCTGAAGACATTAATGAGAGACTTTTAAAAAAAGATTTCATCTCACTACCTAGTGTGTTTCTTTTGAGTTACTTTGTTTTTTCCATTTTCTTTTGCCTTATTTTTCCAAGACAAAATAAAGCCTTGGTAGAGGCTTTCTTCATATAGCTGATGGTTCTTGGCTGTCTGTCCTATTTAATAGTGGAGAACTAAATTCTGATCGGAAGCTCTGTGTAATTGTATGGGACTGCCTGACTCTGGACTTGATAGAGGGGTCTGACTGGGTTATTTCCTTGGTCAGTATCTTTAGATCTTTCCCTTTGGTCTGCTCAGATTCCCTCCTAATGTGCTTAGAGGGTATTGGACTGGCTGCCAGTGTTCTGGGCCAAGAGGGTTGTGAATGCATATATGTGACATTTGCTTGACCCTTCATTTTTCATGTCATACATAGCCTCTGCCTTTTACATGGCCAGTCCCCTCCTGTCCAGAGACCCTCTACTTTTTTTCCTCTCCAAAAAATAAACCTCAAATATACTCCTGAGATGGGAGAGAGAATCTGGTTCCTACAGACTTTCAAACATTCCTCTTGTTCTCAGTTCCTTCCCCACTCGCATTTCTGGATGTATCTCTTTGGCAGTTTTGCCATGTAAGAAGCTCAGTTGCTTTCTGCTTTCCTACAGCGTGTCTGTGGGGATTAAGATCACTCAGGTCTGCCAAGCCATGGCTTCTCCCACAGATGCTTTCCAGGTTCCTACACTTTGCTGCTATCTTTTCTCCTGTTCTCTCTGACCTTGTAGTCAATAACTTAAAACAACCCCCCAAACCAAAAACACACCAGCACCAACCACTTAGCCAACAACACTCTATAGATAGGAAACAGAGGTAAACGCGTGCCTTTAATCCACTTGTTTCTGTTTTCTAGATCGTGGGGAAGATTTTGATTGAAATAAGAATTCCAGATATATCTTTGTGTTTGGGAAGACTCAGCTTTAAAAGATGTGAATTTTCTTCCAAACTCATTTGTAAATTATATTAGCAATTCCAGTAAAAACCCCAACAGGATTTTTCAATAAAACTTGACAAACTATTTCTAAAGCTTATGTGGAAGAATGAATGGCCAAGAAAAGCCAAGACGATTCTTTTTTTTTTTAATGAATTTATTTATTTATTTGTTTGTTTGTTTATTTATTGGCTGCATTGGGCCTTTGTTGCTGCGCACTGGCTTTCTCTAATTGCAGCGAGTGGGGGCTACTCGTCGTTGCAGTGCTCGGGCTCCTCATTGCAGTGGCTTCTCTTGTCTCAGAGCACCGGCTCCTGGCACGTGGGCTTCAGTAGTTGCAGCACATGGGCTTGAGAGTTGTGGCTCGTGGGCTCTAGAGCGCAGGCTCAGTAGTTGTGGTGCACAGGCTTAGTTGCTCTGCGGCATATGGGATCTTCCCTGACCAGGGATCAAACCCATGTTCCCTGCATTGGTAAGTGGATTCTTAGCCACTGTGCCACAAGGGAAGTCCCAGCCAAGACAATTTTTTAAGAGGGGAGCAAGAAGGGTCACCCCACCCGATATCAGGATCTAGGATACATTATAGTCATGAAGTCAGAGAGGTACTGGCGCGAGATGACACGATTAGGCCAACGAAATAAAGAGCCCAGAAACTGACACCCCTATAAGAAGGCGTCAGTCAGGATCCTGCAGGAAACAGATGATACCCTCAAAGGCTTGACTAAGGAGCATTAAGAAAGCAGCTCTTTATGGAGGTGTGGGCAGGGTGAAGGGAGCCCCCCGATGCTCCCAGATTCTAGCAGCGATGGGAAACCATCACCCCAGTCTGCAGGGACAGGGGAGGGGAGATGGTTCAGGAATTCAACAGCTCTGGGACAGGAGGTGATTCATAGAAGGAATGCAGACACTGCCCAAACCATGGCTGGCCAGGAAGAGAAGGAACACCTCCTGCAGTGCCAGAGGGCGTGGAGACCAGGCGAGGCAGGCTGTGGACAGCAGCCTTCAGGTGCACAGGGCAGTGCAGAGAAAGGTGACAAACAGATCTGAATGGGGAGAATGGAGGGAAAACCAATACAAATGGAGATAGCCAACCATCTCCCGAGTAGTCCACTCAAAGGTCCCACAGATGATGCAAATGCCACAGCTCCCAAAGTGACTTCATCAGAACCCCCTTGTCCTTCTGCCGTGAATGGCACGGTCATCCACCCTGTCCCCAGGCTGGACTCTGGATCACTCTTCTCTCTGAATTTTCTGTTGAATTTACCTGCAAAATAATCCCCATGCTGCTTCCCGTCCGGTGGGATGAAAGCTCATCCTCCACCTATCAGCCAGGTAGGTGGAGACTCAGTCAGTACCCTGCCTACGCTTTCAACAACTTTCCATTTTCTGTAGGAAAACTGTGGTCTTTCCCTCCACCTATTCCTCCCAGCTCCAGCCTTCCAGGCCAGGTGTGTTGTCTTCACATCTCTGCGACTTTGCCCCTGCTCTAATCTCTTCCGAGAGGCCTTCCTGTTCCCTGCCCCTGCTTCCTGTGCACGGACAGCTCACTCCTCCATGAAACAGCTCCTCATCCAGGTTCCTCGCCTTCTCCATATTTCTAGCTGCTGTCAGTCCTGTGTCTGGCCCCCTCCTCCTTCTATGAGTTTTCAAAAACAGGAAGTGTGTCTCCAGATCTCAGAAGAAGCACTCTTGAAAGTTCGTTGAATGAATCCATGATCGAGCGACCAAATAAGGGATTGAGTAAAAGCCCCTCCTTTTCTGAAGTACTGAAGAAGAGAGGGCTTGGGCAGCTGAGCTTGACATTCATTTCATTTACTCAACAGCTGTGCATTGTGCACTTACTGTGTGTCACATCCTACGCCTGGTGCTAAGGACACAATGGTTAACACAGCAGGCATGATCGCTCCTCCTCATGGAACTTACGGTCTGATGGGGAAATCGACATTTGACAAGTAACGTCACAAATAACTACTTAATTTTAGCCATGGATGAAGTGACATTTTACAGAGTCAGGAGCAGGGGTGACTCAGGGGTGGGGGTGAAGTCTGTGAGGAGTGGGCCTGGTGGAGGGCAGAGCATGGGCCAGGGACCAGAGGTGAGCAAGGGGTCAGCCTGGTTTGGGCCCTGCAGAAGAAGGCCGTGGGCCAGAGGAGAGGGCAGGCTGAACAGGTAGGCTGGGACCAGCTCTGGGAGGATGTAAAGGCAATCAGAAGTGAGGAAAGTGTTGGTGAGTCTTGGGGTGGGGGTGTAATATGATCAGGTTTGCATGTTCTAAGTTTTCTCTAGAGAACTAGTTGAAGGGGGACTGAGGGCTGTGGTTGGGGTCGTCCTATGCACACAAACATGTAGTCTATAGCCCCTGTCACCAAGGACAGAGGGCAGGCTAACAGCCCTTCCCCCGCACCCCTTTCCATACGCTCTGCGGTGGCTTCCTGTTAAGGTTAGCCCTGGGGCCCCTGTCCCAACCTCCCTGAGATAAGCCTGTTTCCTCTGAACCTATTCCTAATACCTTCCATGAGGGTTTCCCCGGCAGCCCCACATTTTTGGAGAAAGGGGCAGCCTCTCGCAACACCTCACCCTAGGCCTGTCTGGCTGTTGTGGGTTGAGTGGTGAATTCCCAAAAGAGTATGTCCACCTCCTAATCTCTGGAACCTGTGAATGTGACTTTATATGCAAAAGAGTGAATATTACCTTATATGGTAATAGGAGTGATTAAATTAAGGATTTTAAGATAAGGAGATTATCTGGGGTTATCCAGGTGGGCCCCAAGCGCTGTGTCATATGTCTTAGCGGCAAAGGGAGGCCACGCGGAAAAGAGGAGGAGGGGACCGGAGTGATGTGGCCGCAAGTCAAGGAACACTGGCCCCACCGGAAGTGGGAAGAGGCCAAGGTTTCCAGAGTCTCCGGAGCGAGCTCAGCCCTGCCCACACCCTGCTTTGGGACTCCTGGCCCTCAGAAATGTGAGAGAACACGTTGCTGTTGTTTCAAGCTGCCCCGTGTGTGATTGTTTGTTTAGGCAGACCTAGAAAACTAACATGCAGCTGAGGCCCCCTTGCTGCCTGGAATCCTGGACTGGCGGCTTGGTGCTCTGTCCAAGGGTCCAATAGCACGGACCTTGCACGTGAGGCGTGACTGGGCCGGTGTGTCCAGAATGCCCAGCTGGGGCCTGCCACATGTTGTGCTGTGCTCAATACACAGTCCTCAACCGAAATGAAATGAATTTTGCACATGGAAAGGCAAGGACTTACCAACCAGGTTAAGCTGGGTTCAAATCCCCTTCTGCCAGTTGCTTCATGGCATGAGACATAACTCTCGCGTCTGTAAATGGGCGCGACAACAGCACACGTCAAGGCAGAGTGGAAAGGACCCGGGTTAAACCTGCAGCTCTGCTGTGCACCCAGGGCCAGCACCTCAACCTCTCTGAACTTTTACTACCAGTTGAAGGTCAAGAAAGCATCAGGGAATTGGATTGGGGCAACCAGTTGGCGGCCAGTTTCAGTGGGTCCCCTTGGCCCCAGGGTCAGCCCCACCGGCTCAGATTTGCCCATCAGCCCACTCTTGGCCTGTGGCCCCTCACAAGGCCCAGGACCCTCAGAAAATGGTCCTGTCCCTGGCCGGGTGGGAAGGGGCCTTCCAGGTTTCTTGAGGGGCTGAGGGGAAGTTGCCCGCCTCCATCCCCAGCCCCCACCTCATCCCTGCCCCTCATGCATGGATGTTTGAGTTTTCTCTTTGGAGAAAACAGATCAAAGAGCCTGAAGTTGCCTCAGGGTAGCGGGAGGGCTGGAGGGGAGAGCTGACTGGGGGTTCAGCTTTGTGCACTGTGTGCCCTGCACTTCGCCTTTTATACCCGACCCCTTGTGTTCACCCTCCCCTGCTGACCAAGGTCATCCTCTGTCCCCATTTGATGGGTGGGAAACTGAGGCTCAGGCCAGGTAAGTCCCTGGCCCTGCAGGTGGGGGCTGCTCCACAGCCCTGAGTGGAGCCGGGCCCTGCCCCTCTCGGGGGCCCCCTCCGAGCCTGCCCGCCTGTCCTGCTCCGGGGCTGCAACCCTCTTCCTCCTGCCTTTCTCCCCTCCCTGTAGCTACGTTCACCTCCCTCCCTAATTACAAAAGCAACACACGTTCCATGCTGAACACTTGAAAAGACCAAAGAAAAAAATTTCATAATGACCCCACGCCTCTTACTTAGAATTAAACACTGTCAGTATTTTGGTGTGTATCTGTCTCCTGAGTCAGTGTCTGTCTTTTTCTCTCTCCTTTTTTCTTTCGCCTCCCAAGTTGTCATCACCATACCTGAACGTTCATGAACCTTCGCCTCCTGGATAGATACTGTTCCACGCTGGGCATCCTTCCCCTGAATGTATGAGCTTCAGGGGGTCTGGGGACCCCTGAAAACCACACACAAAATCATGTCAAACATGGAGTTTCTGGCAAGAGGGTCCCTAGGTTTCATAAAACTCCTACAGGAGCCCAGGGCCCAAATAAAGGTTAAGACCCCCTCCTCTGCCCTCTGGTCCAGGTCAAAAATGGGAGCTGTGACTGGGAAAGGCTAGCCATTTGGGTGCCCTGGGAGATGACTGCCCCTCACTGTGGGCTCTGCGGTGCCAGAGGTGTCCTGCAGGAGGGAGCTTGATTACACTGGTGTCTGCGGGGGGAGGTCTGTGGCCCCCACGCGGCTGGGGTTTGTGAAAGTACAGATTCCCAGGCCTGCAGCTGCATCCACCCACTTCCACGTGACAACCCTCCAAAAAGGCCTCCAGCCTCACCCTCCTGTGCTTCAAAATGTTTGAAAAGTGCCCTCTGGTTTCTGAGGTGCCCTTAGCCTCGGGGAGCCCGGGAGGCGTGTCCAGCCACCTCATGTGTGGCCCCTCAGGGCAGTGAGCTGAACTGGAAGGAGAGTGGATTGCTTTCCTCCACTCACAGGTGTTTATTTAGCACCTACTGTGTGCCAGGCATGAACCTCAGTCCTAAGAGTCACAGTGAACAAAATAAGGTTTACATCCTCCTGGAGCTGGGTCTTCAGCAGGGAGACAGATGGTCAAAAGCAGCAAAGAGGGAAGTGGGTGCTGCGCCAGGTGGAATCTGTGCAATGGAGAAACTGAAGCAGGAACAGGGACAAAGAGGCAGGGAGGGGCTGGTCTAGGTGGTCGGGGAGATCTCTCAGCAGGTGACGTGTGAGCAGAGGTCCTCCCACCCACCCAGGAAACAAGGAGGTGTCACACACATTTGCTTCAGGGACGTATATTCCAGGCCGCAGGAGCAGCCAGAACGAGGCTGTACTGAGGAACAGTAAGAAGGTGCCCGGCTCCCTGTACCCACCCACCGCACAGCTCAGCTCCGCATGCCAAGGGTCAACTGAGCCAGTCCTCGGCGGAGGCCACTGGCGGTCAGGAGGCAAAGCGTGAGGTGGCTCTGGACCTAGGGTTGCCACCTTTGGGAAATAAAAATACAGAAGGCAAAATATCACTTGGGAGTGGTCGAGAGGCATTTAGGAAGCTGGCTAGAATGAGCCAAGACTAACTCTGGATTTGTGGCCTGGGGGCTGGGTGGATGGTTGCGAGGGACATCGGGGTGGGGGGTGGGGGCGGGGGAGCCTATGCAGCAGGGGGCATGGGGTGGAGTCTTCAGGAACACGGGGTGGAGCCTGTGAGGTCCAGAGAGCAGTGCGGGTGGGTCCTGTCACATCTGAGCATGTCTCCTGGAGGAGGTGTCCAGCAGGCAGGTAGAGGTACGGCTCTGGAGCCCAAAAGGAATTTGGGCATCACCTGCCCACACGTGGCCATGGGAGGGTGGGTGTGAGGAGATCCAGAGGGCAGGAAGCTGGGACACACCAGCCTGAGGGGTGGGGAGGGGGAAGTGAGCTCAGAAAGGTGACTGCGAAGGTAGAGAGGGTTCAGGCAAGAGTTTGGAAGGGAGGTGTCATGGATGGGAGTGAATGCCGCAGAGAGAATCTGAGACGTGACCGTGGATTCGGTGGGCAGGACGTTGTTGGTGATTAATCAGGTGCAATTTCAGGTGAGCGGGGTCGGGTGGCGGGGCAGCCAAAGCCAGACCGTGTTCATTGATCCACGCATCCATTCATCAATTCATTCATTGTTTCAGGCTTGGGACAAAGGAAAATGGCCTTCCAGGGGCCAGGGGCCAAGGACTGGAAGGGCTGAAGGGGTGTGGCCAGGGGACTGGGAAGGAGGGATGAGGAGGTGGGTGCCCCAGAGGAGCAGAGAGTTCTGTGGGAGACACGGCGGGGGCGGCATCTGGAAGTAGCCTTGACAGTGCGGAGAGGATGGAGGGGCAGCCTCTCCCGGAGGGCTGCAGGGAAGTGACGTACTCTGGACAGAGCAAGGTTCTGGGCAGGCGGGAGGTAAACAAAAACTCCCTAAAGTGAACCATGGCCTGGGGGGCCTGAGGGCTCCGTGGCAAGTTTGGTGTGGTGGGGAGAGGATGCAGAGGCACAGGAAACACAAGCGACCAACACGGGAGCTCTGGGCCAAAGAAGGCAGAGATGGGCTTCAGAAGTCCCAGGGCCCCCATCTGTTCCTTACCAGGGCCCCTGGAAGGTCATTTTCCTCTTTGTCCCAAGCCTGGTCCTCCCTGCCCCCCAGCTTCTAGAATCCCTATACTTTCCATCCTCCCCCATCAGAATCCACTCCCAATGAATAACCAAAATGCCTTCCCTCTGAGGCCTGGACCACAGAGTCACCCTCCTCGCTCCCCTTCCCCTGCATTCTGGTGAGCAGATACAGCAGGCATTAGGCCAGGAGGAAAGCAGCTGAGGCAGTGGGGTGCAGAAGAGAAAGATCTTCCCAGCCTCACCAGGCCAGCAACTACACTGGCACTAGGGGCCTGGCCTCCGTGTAATTCTGGGCCCTGCCACTCCGGGTGGCCCTATAATGGGCCGCCTCTACCCGTAGTTCCTACTGAGGCTACAATAGTATTTCCAAGTCAGAACAAGCAGAAGCAAGAGAGAAATCAAGACACTTCCCTTGCCTGCTCTGTCAACTCTGCACATTAAGGCACATCAGATAAGCCTCTTGTCTTGTATGTGGTCGAGGTGTCAGACGGGCCGGCTGCTGTCTGCTTCCCTCAGTGCTTCTCACTGTTCAGCTGGGCCTCCGGGAAGCCTGGGGAGGGCGTGGGCAGAGGCCACTCACTCCTGGAGCCTGGGCTGGGGTAGATTCCTCAGCGCCGTTGCAGCCCCAAGGGATGCAAAATGCCCGGTCCTCTCCTGGTCTACAATCTCCCATGGCTCCCTAGGATCCACAGCAGCACCCCCACACTCCTCAGCCTGGAGTCTGAGGCCCTCGAGGTAACCTTCTTGCTGCTTCTAATCATGCATCTTGCAGTAGCCAGGATAGGGTATGCTGTGCACTTAAAAAAAAAGAAAAATCATTGTCCACAGATTCTTCCTCCTGGACGTCCCTCCCTTCTTTCTGCCACTGTCTGAATGCTGCTTATCCTTTAGTGCCCCTCCTCCAGGAAGTTCCCAGCTGCCGACATCAGGCTTCTGTTCTTTCTGCGATTTTGTAGCCAAGATGTCAGCTTCTGCTTCTGTTTGCCCCCTGAGTGCCTGCTGGCACAGTGTGGTACGTACCATGGGCACCAGAGATTGCATTCCTTGGTTTTTCTACCCTGTTCAAGTTTAGCTCACATTTATTAAGCACGCTGGCCTTAAATTTCGCAAACTCGGCTTCCTTAAATTTATATAATGGTCTAGTGATGTTGGTACGACTGCCTCCATTTCCGTGTTAGAAACTGAGGCTCAGAGAGGTTAAGGAGCACCCCATAGTCACACAGCCAGGAAGTAACAGAGTTAAGATTGCACTGAAGCCTTCCCGAGTTCACAATCTGGGTGTTTCTACTCCATGCTTTATCCTTCCAGCTGGAACATCTTCCATCAGATGGGGTTTTAGAGAAAGTGGAGAGGAGTCATCTGCTATTTTCACATTGACTTTTATTTCAACCTACTCTTTCTTCTTTATTATGTTTTTCCTTATAACAAAAGATATTTGTGTTCAGGTCTGATTCTTAAATCCAGTGGTCTTTCTAAAATACTCTATTGCCCCTATTCCAGGTGGAATCCCTGAGTCCGAAAAAGACAGAAAGGTCACCTGGTCCATTCTCCTGCCTCCAGTCAGGACTCTTTGGGTTATTACAACTGACAGAAACCCAACTGTAATGGGTTAATATTATGTGTCAACTTGGCTAGGTGCTCGTACCCAGATATTTGGTCAAACACCAATCCAGATGTTGCTGAGAAGGTATTTTTAGATGAGATTAACATTTAAATCAATAATCTTGAAGTAAAGCAGATTGCCATCCCTAATGTGGGTGGGCCTCGTCCAATCAGTTGAGGGCCTTAAGAGAAAAAAGACTGACCTCCCCCAAGGAGGAGGGACTTCTGCCAATGGATGGGCCTTCAGACTGGGACTGCCACATCAACTCTTCCATAAGCCTCCAGTTGCTGGCCCTACGCAGATGTGGACCTGCCAGTCTCCTCAACAGAGTGAGCCCATTCTTTAAAATCTCTCTCTCTCTGTTCTGCTCTCCTCTGTGCTGGCTTCATTCTACTTTTTTTTTTTTTTTAGGTTTAGTAATACATTTTATTTTAACCCAATATATCCAAATTATGATCATTCCTACATGCAATCAATATTGGCTTCATTCTTGAGCAGGCTCTCCTCGCAAGGTACAATGAAACCTGCAATAAGTTCTAACTTATTGTCTAAGCTTAGCAAACCAAAGAGAGGGAGGGCTGCTTTTTAAATAATTTCAGCAAAACTTCTGGGGTTGACAGTCATTGGTCTACTTAGGCCGTGTGACTATTCCTGAGCCAACTGCTGAGACTCAGACTGGCCCGGGGGCCAGGTAACCCTGCCTTCTGAAGTCTGATGATGATTCTTACCTATTTGTTTGTTCCCTGCCTTGAAGCATACCCATGGAATGGAATCATTCTGAACCGGGAACTGCAGATTTGAAGAAAAAGCACCCTCATGTGAAGAAGCCTAGGGAACAGCTTCGGGGGTCGAGCCAGGCTTTAAACATTCCCTTGGGGAACAGTTTAGCTAAAATTGAAATCTCCAGGGAACTGGCTCATGACTCCTCCCTACCCTCCATGAAGCTCAGGAGTCTTTATTTCCTGCCTCTGCCCAATGCTTGAGCCAGTTCTACAGCATTTGCAAGTGGTTGTAGGCCTCCAGTGACAGGGAGCTCATTACCTATTAAGGCAGCCCATGCCTAGTTCTGGCTAGTTCTGACTGGGTGAAACCTCCTCTTTATGTTGAACTGGAGTCTGCCTCTATACCTCCACTCATCAGTTCCAGTTCTGCCCTCTCCCACCCCACCTCCCACCCCCTTGTTCCTTTCTGCCCCAGCCCAGCACTATGCTAATCCCTCATCTACACCACACCACCTCCAGGCCTCTAAGCCAGCTCGCCTATCAGCTGTTCACCAGATACTGAGTTGTTCACATTACTCACGCCCTTGTCTCTAAGATGGGCACTGTCGTTGTGAGCCTTGAGATGTGAAGGGGTTTCTTAAGGTCACCTAACTAATACAGGGCAGAGCAGGAGGACTGCTCTGCTCCAAAGCCTGTGTTATTTGCCACAAGCTATGCTGCCTTCAACTGTTTCTCAAATGATATGATTTCAAGAAATTCCTGCGATCCTTGAAGCTTTCTTCTGATTGTGGTTCAGTAGATAAAATCTTTTCAAAGTGGGATGGCCAGGACTGAGCTGTATTGATAAGGACTCTTGTAGTTCTGTATTATGGAAATCTCTCTCAAACTGGTTTAATTATTGGTTCTTACAACTGAAAATTCCAAGGAGGTATGGTTTCAGGCATGGCTGGATCCAGAAGCTCAAACAACATTATCAGGACTCAGGCTCTCTTATTCTCCTTCAGCAGCTCTCCATAATCCTATCCTGTCTTGGCTTCCGGTGATAATCATGGCAAACTCACACCGAGAATTTATTATGTGCCAAGCATCACACTAAGGGTTTTATATGTGTCATCTCATTTCAGTCTTTACAGCTACTCTGAAGGGTGGGTGCTATTATATCCCATTTAACTGATGAGGAAACCGAGGCTCAGGGAAGTTGAGTGACTTGCCCAAGGTCACACACTAGTGAGTGACTGAGCTGGGATTTGAAGCCATGATTGATTCTGGGTTCTTCACAGCCACCCAGTGCTGACTACCCCAGCAGTACTGATGACTACATCAGGCATTGTTCTAGGCAGTGGGGACACAGCCAAATGGAATGGACAAAGATCCCTGCACTTACAGACAAAAATGGAATATGTCAGATGGCAAAGAGCATTAAGAAGGAAACAGTATGCAAGATAAGAGCACTGAAAGTTACATGGGTGTCAGGAAAGGTCTCCCTGATGAGGGGACATTTGAGCAGAGGCCTGAGAGAAATGAGTGAGTGAGCTGGGCCGTTATCTGGAGGAAGAGCATTCCAGGCAGAGCAACAGCATGTGCAAAGGCCCTGAGGTGGGAATAGGCTTGACAGTGTGACTGGAGGGGCTGAGTGAGGGGAGGGTGGGAGAGGAGGAGTTGGAAAGTAACACAGGCCAGACTGGTAGGGCCTGGGGCAGGGGTGTGGTGGGGTTCCAAAATAAGGTGTCCATTGCAGCTGCCTAGCTCTGCAGAGGAGGGCTGACGTGTGGGACAGGGGCTGCCTGGAAGGCAGTGTCGGGGTAAGGGACCATGGTCTCTGGGGACCCTCCTCCAGCCTCCTCCTCTCTTTATGCTGCCAGACCTTGGAAACAGTCTTGTTGGGTGATGCAAAAGGGTCCTAATTTAGGCACTCAGGGGCCTGACTTCTCTTTCCAGCTCTCCTGCCCGCCTCTTCAGCCACTCAGGCTCCTCATTGCTTCTGAGCGTGCTCCACCTGGTCCAGCCTCTGGGCCTTTGCTCGTGCCATTTCCTCTTCCTGGAATGTCCTCCTTACCATCTCCACATATTGCAATCCTGTCAGCCTGCAAAGGGGACCGCTACTCGTTGAGATGGGCTGCTTGTGGGCCTTTCTCCTCAACTCGCCTGTGAGCTCCAGGAGGGCGGCGGGAGCATGTTGTTTTCCTGCGTCCTCATCACCTCAGCTGGGCAGGTGGGCAGGAAATGCTGGCTGAATAATAAATGATGAAGAAATAAATTATAACTGAATGATGAAAGGGAGGGGTGAGGGCTGGAAAGAGGAAGGAGAGAAGAAAGAAAGGTAGGAGGGGACAGAGGGAGGGAAGACAGCCCAGTTCGAATGTGAACTTCCTTGGGAGCCTCCCCTGATTTCCCTGTTTCAAAACCACATGTCATTTAATTTCTTAGCATCCGTCATTTCGGGATATGCCACCTCATCTCTGCTTCCTGTGATTCCACGAAATATGTCTTGCTCTCCATCTTTTCCTCCTGCCTCCTCATCCCCTTCCCACGCCCTCCCTGGCATACAGAGCATACAAAGGGCTTAATAACTACTGAATTAGAATGACTAAAAGCCTGAGAAACATACCAGTGTCCTCCCCTACCAGGAAGATGAGTATTTTTCTACTGAAAAAGGGTTAGGCTTAAACACATCTTTCTCTAGCAGGGGAACCGCAGACGTAAAGGGGAAGGGAAGAGGGTGAAGGAAAACAGGGTTCCAAGCTCTCCAAGGGAAGAAGGGGGGATATGCTGGGTGCCTGTGGTGTGCAGGTGCTTCACACAGACTCTGAGTTTACTTCCTCAGCAGCCCTGGGAGGCAGGTATTAGTCTTCTAATAGCACAAGAAGAGAAACAGGATAGAGAGTGACAAGACCACAGTCACACAGCTGTGAAGAGACATGGCTGGAACTGGACTCCACACAGTGGTGTTGTGGTGTAAACTGGCTCTCAAAACAAAAAATACAAAACCAAAAAGCCCTGATTTCTAGCGTTAGCTAATTTCTATGGTGCAAATACTCCCACCAAGGTCAATTTCAAGTTACCAACAACTGGCCTGCAAAATTCCCAAGTGTTTCACAATTACCTTCTGCAAGTTCACAGAAGCCAGCACCAGCCGGCTCCAGCGCACCCTTGAAGGTCTGTCTGACCTCCAACGAGGCTCCCTCCCACTGCCCTGGATGGGTGGTAGGGGAGGACAGGCTGGTGGAGCTGAGATGAGGGTGAGGGTGGCGCTGGAGGTGGGGGTAGCATCCTTCCCAGGCTCAGATTTCCCCTGTGCTTCTGTCGGCTTCGCTGGCTCCCTTCGCCCACTCTGCTTCCCTCCACCATCTGGGGCACCTCCTGATGCTTTCCCACACTGGGATCCCTCCCAGCTCTCTTCCTTTCTGATTCCTAGTCCTTCTGACACGTTTTCCCTCCCATTTCTACCTGCAGGTTTCTCTCTCTCTCCTCTTGACTCTCCCTCCCTCTCAGGAAACTTTTCAAAGTCGGCTTACAAAACAACACAGCGACTCACTTTACAGGTTTTTTTCCCCTGTTCTTGAGAACAGGACGTGAGAAGGCCAGGTTGAATTTCCTGTGTGAAATGATGTGTGGGGTTTCTGAGCAAAACAAGGGTCAGGCTGTGGTCCTGGAGGAGCCGATGCCAAGGTCACCTGGAATCAAGCCTCAGACAGAGTAGCCCAGGGGTTACCCAAGCCACTTCCACCCTCTCTGGAGACAGATTTTCTGGACATGTGCTGGGAGAGAGCTGGGACAGGCACGGAATATTCCATTGCACACTGCCGTTGTGCCCCATTTTTCCAAGCCCTCACCACAGGGCAGGAAGGGGCCCCGGCCAGTCCAGACTCTGCTTCAGCTCTTCCTCATGTGGGTGTGACCAGGGGCACATCACTCTGCCTCTCTGAGCCTCAGTGTCCTCATCTGTAAAATGGGATGATGGGGCCAGCTTTGGAGTCTTGCCAGTGAGAGACTAAACATAGGTAATACACCCAGAAGAATGCCTAGCAAGTAGGTGGTGCTGAGGTAACATTAGTTATCTGTCCAGTGGGGAGGAAGCGGAAGGGAGGTGTTCTATATAGATGCTAACTGAAATCTCTACCCTGCATATGGTAAAACCGTGGTTAATTGAAATTCGCTTGAAATGTCCAATAATTGGCGTGGAATCTTAGGCAGATTACTTAACCTACTCGTGCCTCAGTTTCCTAATCTGTAAAGTGGAGTTTATGATAGGACGTACCACATAGGAGTATTGCAAGGGTTAAATGAGTTAATCCATGAAAAGCGCTTAAAGCAATGCCTAGCATATACAGTAAGTGCTTAATTAGTGTCAGCTGTTTTATTGTTGTTAATTTATATATCCCTAACAGCCATGTGACAGGAGAACACTGTGACATTTCTCAGTTAAATTTAAGGAGGCCTCCGATGGGGACAATCTCCATACATTTTCCTCCCAGGCAGCATCATTCAGAGGCTCTTAAAGTCTCTGTGCTGCCCCAGCGGCCTCCCTTGCTACATGAGGTGATAACAGTCCCCACCTGATAGATGGGTGTGCGCACCCTGTGGGCAGTGCTTGGAAATGTTGGCGGTGAGTCTTTCTCTCTTTCTGGTGTCTCAGATTCCACATGCTCTGGACGTGAGGGCGTTGCCTCTCTGTACGGTATCACCACCCTGTGGTCCAGTTCCTGGTATTCTGTGGCCACGCCCCCATCTCTGGGGCTGGCATGTGACCCAGACCTGGCCACCCAGGGTTTCCCTGATTGGTCTGCAGTTGGGCATGTGACCCAAGATGGGCCAATGAGAGCCCAGCCCTCGGTCCAGGCAGAGGAATCCCAGCAAGCCCGATGGCCCTTGTCGTGTGCCCCACACTGTCCAAAGCAAGTCTGTGCATGCTTTGCTGACAATTCTCAGCATTTTTCTACTCATTTTACAGATGGAAACAGGAGTCAAAAAGCCTGATGTCTGGTCCTGGTTCTGCCACTGACTCACTCTGTGATCTTAAGGCACGTCCTCATTTATTTACTCAACTGTTAATTGAGTCAAGTGCTGGGAAGTAATAAAACCGCTAACATTTACTGAGCCCTCTTTATGCTCCCAGTGCTACTCTAGATGCTTTACAGCTGAGAGAAATGCTATTCTCATTTTACAGGTAGGAAAACTGAGGCACTGAAAGCTCACACAGCCGATTCCTGGGAGAGCTGCAATTTGAGCCCAGGAGTCTGATTCACGCTCCATGCCCTTAAGCTGCTAACTGTACCACCTCTGCTGAGCCAGGGGGAGTTTGCCCCTGTCTTCATGGAGCAAGGGTAATGGCTCTTGGACCCTCTCTCCAGTTTCCTGTTTGGTTTTGGTTTCAAGGAGGCAGAATGGGCTGGGTCCCCAGTCTGGGAATCCCAGCTCTGACCTCACTCACCTGTGACTGTGGGGTCTTGGCTCCCCTCTGAGACTCACTTTTGCTCTATCAATGAGGTGTGTTCTCAAAGAAGATGGTTCATACTCCTTCCACCTTCTGGGAATAGCTGGGCTCTTAGCGCCTCTCTGCCTCCCACTCCTGCCCCATGCAGTCCGTTCCTCCCATCCCTAAACCCTGTTTGTCCTCTGGGAACTCACTCAGAAACATTGGGTTGTATATGTATCTCCTGGCGTCCCTCCCCTAATGAGGGGAGACAGACAGCTGGGGCAGGCAGGATTCAAAGGTCCCGGGCTGGTATAGAATCACTGCCCACCAGCCATGCAAGCCTGTCTGGCCTGGCAAGAGCAGGGCTGTTTCTATGGATCCGTGCTGTCAGCATGAGGAAAGCAGCTGTTTCCTCCAAATCTGAAATCGATGGGACTCAGCCTAGCGGATGGGGGCAGAGGGTTTGGAGCCAGGAAATTGTTCTCCTTGAGTTTCGGAAACACTTTGCTTGGGGGGTCAGCTGCCATGGGTGGGACTGCAGAACATGCTGGGAAGCCCCAGTCTCCATGGAGGGGAAGAGGCCTAGCCCAAGGGGCACCTTCCGGGCTCAGGGCTAACCTCGATACTTTTTGGTGCTTTAACTCATTGCTGTTCCCCTCTAGCCCTAGACTTTGAACCTGAAGAATAGGCTGGTGGTATATGTTTGACAACTCTGGACTGGGGTCATCAATCTGGTTCTAGCCTCTGCTCTGACGTTGACCTGCTGTGTAGCCTTGGGCAAGTTTCTGTCCCTCTCTGGGCTTCAGTCTCCCAGGGGTCAAAGGAGGAGGTCAGACCAATGATCAGCAAGGATAGTCCCGCTCTGCTGTCACTGATGGTGGGGACAGTATTGCCTGCTGTCTGGGCATGTGGCACTACCCAGGGAGAGCTCATGGAGTGGGCATGGTCCTTGTAAGTGCATAATGGCCCGTTTCACAGCCTGGCCCCTGCCGTTTCCGAGGGTCAATTACTGTTGCCTTTCCACCCACTCCTACCCTATGCTGGCAGGTTCCCTTCAAAAGCCCTCATGATACTCACCCCCACCTTCTGCCCCACCCCACCCCTGGGGCCGGTCCCTATCTCCTAAGGAGGTTGTAGCTTCCCCTGGGGTCAGGGACTGGGCCCTGGGCCTTTGTTTCTCTGTGAGGGTGGGGCTGGCCCCCAGGAAGGGGACCTCAGGAGCTGGGCCTGCAGACAGGGTCCTTATGATGGCTTCCAGAGCTGAGCTCCAGTATTTGCTGGGCAAGGAACACTGGGCTGATGGTCTAAGCCCCGAACATACCCTGGTTTCTGGCCCTCGGTGCCCATACCTGCAAAAGGGGTGCACTTAGCTGGGGCAGCTCTGAGGCCCCTCCAGGCTGATCTCACATGCTGCTCTCTCTCTGTTTTCTCCGCGTTTGCCTGACTCTCCTCCCTTCCCTCCTTTCTCCCCTCCCTGCTGCCACGCTGCTCCTCTGTATCCCACCTGCAGCATCCTCATGGCCTCCCCTCTCCCGGGTGCCACTCTGTCCTTTAAGGTGAATCTTCAAAAGCACGTGTCTGATCAGACCCTACCCTGCTCAGCAACCTCCCTGGTTCCTTGTTGACCAAGACATAGAAGTCCAGTCAAGGCTCCGTGTGTGCTCCTCCCCGCCCTCTTGTCTCTTCTCATTCCCCTCCCCCTCCCCGTCCCCACCATGCCCCCAGCTCTCCAGCCATAACACACTGCTCCTGCTTGTCAAGTAGGGCCAGGGCTTCCCCACCTTCCCTCCCTTTTCCTTCTGTCAAAGCCCACCCATTCTTTTTTTTCTTTTTGCTGTGTGCGGGCTTTCTTTTTAGTTGCGGTGAGTGGGGGCTACTCTTCGTTGTAGTGCGCGGGTTCCTCATTGCCGTGGCTTCTCTTGTTGTGGAACATGGGCTCTAGGTGCATGGGCTTCAGTAGTTGCAGCACATGGGCTCAATAGTTGTGGCTCACGGGCTCTAAAGCGCAGGCTCAATAGTTGTGGTGCACAGGCTTCGTTGCTCCGCGGCATGTGGGATCTTCCTGGAGCAGGGATCGAACCTGTGTCCCCTGCATTGGCAGGCGGATTCTCATCCACTGCGTCACCTAGGAAGCCCGAAGCCCACCCGTTCTTCAGGAGCTGCACATAGGTCGTGTCAGCCATGGTTCCTGCTGTTCAGAGCTCCCGCGGCCCTGGCTACCGCCTCTCCTGCCCGCAGGCCTGACTCAGATTTGAGGAGGCCCCCACAACAGGGCATCCCTGCATGCCACTGTGGCTGCCTCCCAAATCCTGGGAGACCACGAGGACCCCCGAGGACAGGACCTAGGTCTTCTCATCCCTGTCCTCGGGGGCTTATTTAATACTGAAGAAAAGTAGCTTCTTAATACCAATGTGTTCCTTGGAACTGGACTGGGGTGCCCTTTGGCGGGAGAGCATGGGTAGTCTGTTTGGATCTGGACTGGTTAAACAGGAATGAGCTGGATGGGGAGGATTTATCCTAAACCAGGTAGATTTAAGTCGAGTTAGATGGGCTACCCAGTCTGGGTGAGGCTGGATTATCTGGGCTCAGCTGGATTAAATGGAGTTAACTGGATTGGGCCAGTTAGTGGAGTGGAATTGGTTTTGTTGGACTGGACTAGTTTGGGGAAATGGACTGTTTAGTTGAATTGTGTTGGATTGGGAGAGCTGGGGTGGCTTGATGTGGGTAAAGTGAATTGGTTTAGGATAGTTGAGCTGGGCTATTGGGTTGGCTTTGTTCACTTGGGTTGGGTGAGTTGGGTTGGTTTGGACTGACTTAGTTGGATTTGGCTGGTTCGTTTGATTCAGCTAGGTTAGCTGGGTTGGGCTGCTAAGTTGAATCTTAGTTGGGGCTGCTGTAAGAGAATGCCTTAGACTGGGTGGCTTAAACAATAAGCATTGATTTCTCACAGGTCTGAGGCTGGAAGCCCAAGATCAAGGTGCCAGCATGGTTAGGTTCTTGGTGAAGGCCCTCTTCCTGGTTTACAAATGGCCATTTTCTCTTCAGAGCCTCACAAGGTAGAGAGAGAGCTCTGCTTTCTTCATCCCCTTATAAGGGCACTCATCCCATCATGAGGGCTCCACCTTCATGACCTAATTGTCCTCCAAAGGCCCCACCTCCAGATATCACCACATTGGGGATTTGGGCATCAACAGTTGAATCTGGGGGGGACGCAGACATTCGGTCCATCGCAAGTTGGGGTGGTTGATTTGGGATGGGTCAGTTGAGTTGGGCTAATTAGTTAAGTACACTGGATTATGTGGGTGGGGCAGGGCTACTTGAGCTGGTCTCGTTGACTGCATTAGGCTTGGTTACATGGGTTGAGCTCATTACTTGGGTGGGGTTAGTTGGTTGGAGGATTGGTTTGGGTTGGCGTGGGCAAGGTTAGTTGGGTAGAGCTCGTGGGATGGGATAGGTCACTTGGGTTTCTGGACCTGGGCTGGCTTAGACAGGTTGGGTTGCTTGGCTTGTCTGGTTTGGGATAGGCTAATGTGGCGGGCTGGGTGGTAGGCTGGCCTGGTCTGGCCTGGGTTCTAGCTGGTGGGGTGTAGCCACAGGGCTCTGAGTTCTGCTCCGTCTCCAGCTCTGAGCCAGCGTGGCTCGGGGGGGGTGGGGGGGGGGTGGGCGCCTGGGCCACAAATAGCTGTGGGGAACACAAACAGTTTGGTCTTCAAAGACCTCAGTGGTGGCGGCTGTAACTTTCCACACGGCCCCAGCAAGCACGCCTCTAGGCCTTGTGTTCAGGCCCAGCTGCTGCTTCCTCTGTGAGCAAACCGCAATGTGGGGGGCGGGAGAGAGGGGAGCATGGGGGCTCCGAGCCCCTCCTTGCCAGGCATCCCCCAGCTTACACGCCAGGTGCTCTCTGCTGGGAAGACAGAGATTGACCCCATGGCGGGGAGCATCCCCTCCCTACAGGGAGCCCGCACGGCTTGCACCAGGCCCGGCAGGGGAGGGTGAGACCAAGAAGGACCACAGGGAGGCAGGAGCCAAGGTGGTGTGATGGTTAAACTAGAGGCCTGGGAGATCTCGGGGTGCCTGGGACTGGCTCCTGCGCAGCTGTGGTGGGAGTTGGGCTAGAATTCACTCATCCGTGCATGCATTCATTCCAAAAATTATTTCTTGAGCGCTAGGTACAAAGGCCTGGCAGGCAGGAGTCAGAGGAAGGCGTTTTGGTGATGGCTTCAAAGACAGACTTAGGCTGGGTCACCCCGCTGACCCCTGTTTTCTTACTCTCTCCACTCAGTCCCCACCCCGTTCTCCTTTGAAGGCACCCACCATGAAGAGCTCAGAGCCCTCCTGTGCCCAGACGAGATACGCCTGTGGGCAGACAGACACACGGTGGCGGCCAAGCCCGGGCAGCGGGGCCTGGCACTCGCGGCCCGGTAACCACCCCCGCCCCCCGGCTTCCCTGCCTCTGGACTTGCACCGCACCCCACCTTCCCACCCACGCCGGCCGAGCTGAAAGCAGAGCATCTAAACCAAGGCACCTCAGAGGTGGTCAAACCTAGAGTTGAGGAAATTGGGGCCCAGAGTCGGGGAGTGACTTACCTGGGACACAGCACGTCAGAGGCAGAACAAGGGCCCCCGTGCAGATGTCCTGCTTCCCCACGCCAGGAGCAGCCACGTGGCTCAGTGGGAAGTCCTGTGTTTGTGATTCCCACCTCCCTGGGCCCGCTGTTTACCTCTGGGTGGCCTTGCACGAGTGTCACGGTCTCTCAGCCTCTCTTCCCTCTAGGGTGATGGTCCTCCGCCCTGGGGGACTTTGCCCCTCGGGAACATTTGCAAATGTCTAGAGACATTTTTGGTTGTCACCACTGGGGGTCACAACTCGTAGGCAGAGCCCAGGGATGCTTACAGACATTCTCCAAGCACAGGACAGCCCCTCACCAGGAGAAGGAGCCGGTCCCATGCGTCAGTAGTGCTGGCATCGAGCAGCTCTGTTCCACGGTGACCAACTGTCCCAGTTCACTTACCAGCCTCCTTTCTCCTGGGGGTCCTTGCTCCAGCGTTTCTGTGCTCTGTGCCTGGTCCATCCTCCCCAGGTGCCCAGGCTCAGCTCCTCCAGGAGGCCTCTCTGATGGGTCCCTCCAGAGAGAACTCTCGCTCCTCAGCTTCCCGCCAACTCATTGCTGGTCCCGCGTAGCAGAGCGCTGCCCATCCGGTTAGTTGTCAGGTGTTCTGAGGTTAAAGGTCTTTCTTCTTTCCAGGTAGCTCAACTTATTACCCTGGAATTAACTGATTCCCTGCTCACGCCCCAACGAGAGAGTGCTCCCCCCGTGCAGGGCCGTGCCGGGTGTGCGTCTGCACCCCACGTCCAGCTCAGGGCCTGACACAGAGGGGACAAATGTCTGCTGGAGTCACTCCATCAGGTGCCAGGCTCCACTGTCTACAAGTCCTGGAGACTTGTCTTCTCTCCCTGTCACCCATCTCCCCCATCATACCCAGCATGGGACTGGGACCCAGCAGAGGCCCACCCAGACCTGGATTCTCTCAGCCTTGAGAAATGTCAGGATTGAAGTCATAATGTGGCATGAGGTTCTCAGTACACTGAGTGACAAGGCTGGTTACAGAGCGTATGTGGGTGTGAGCTCATCTTGGTAAATTACATTCATGTGAAGGACATGCTTTCCTGATGTAAAAATGTACTTTGGCTCTTGGGGGCAGAGGTGACATTGGCAGGGCCTGGCCCCTTCTCTGCTGTGTAAACTTGGGGAAGTTTTTAAACTTGTTTGAGCCTCAGTTTCCATATCTGTAAAGTGGGTTAGGAGAGTGGCTCCCTTCCTGGGGAGTCAGGAGACTCTAGTGAGCTAACGCTAAAAAGGGTCCGCACGTAGTCAGTGCCCAGTGGGCGTCACCGCTCTGTTCTTACAACTCTGAGGACAGGGTGTAAACCTTTCCTTTTCCATTCTGCCCCTCACCCTAAGCTCCCCACAACAACAGAGAGAGGCTTCTGCACCCCAACAGAGACCCGGCTCTAAGCCCTCGTGGTCTCTCGTTTGTCCTTGCCAAAGGACAAGCCTACGGGGCTGTAGGCTTGTCCTTTGGCACCTCGAAGAGGCCACCTAGGACCTCCAGAGCATCTACCCTGGTTCTCCCTCCCTGCACCCCATGACAGCCTCTGCCTGCTGTGCCCACCAAGAGAAAAGGCCAGCCTTTCCGCACAGGCGCGGATGGGGCAGGGTGGTTTTATTTACTCTTTGCCAATGCTGGTTTCTCTGTCCCCGAGGTGAAGTCCTGCTGGTTGACCATGTTTCCTGCCTGGGTTTTCCCTACCTGGCATGTCTTTTAGCCACCCCACCCTGGACCCCCTCACCCTTGCCGCAAGCTCTCCCTCCATGTCCCCTCCTTGGCCACCGGAAGTCAAACTCAGGAGCCTCCACGGCCCCTCAGCTTCTTCCTTAGCAGAAAGCTGGCACCTGCGGGCAGCTGGCTCAGCCCAGGTTACCCTTTGGTCCTGGTGAGGACAGCCGCAGACTACACACTGGTCAGCTTTACAGAACACAGCAGAGCCACTGTCCTTCCAGGTCCAGCCAGGCAACTCGATCTCCAAAGAGATGCCCTCTGCTTCCTGCTTCTGCCATGGTTAGAGAAGAGCATCCTGAACTTGGCTTGGTGGCAGGGACCCGACTTAAACTCCCTGACTTTTGGCTTTGATGACTCAGGAAGAAACAGAGCCACACCCCGCTCTGTGGTGAACTGTCCTCCCAAACATGGTTTTTTTTTCCAAATTTCAGTCATTCTGGTAACAACTTCAAGACGTTTCTTACTCTAAATTCATATCGCACATAATATTCCTTACTTTGTATGTTTTTAAAAATGTGTTCACTGTTTTTACTTAATTCAATTTAGCTTCATCCTGAGAAATCTTATCTGTGGAGTCATAGGTTTGATTGACTAGAGACTTTCCACTCTAAAATATATGAAATAACCACAAAAATAGCAAATTCTGGTTGGTGCACCATCTATAGCACAGTCCTTGGAGAGCAATTAGCATGGTTACCCCTAAGGGGGATCCCCGAGCCCATCTCTTATCAGACCCCTGAGATGGCACAGCCTGGCCCCTTCTGAGCCAGGAACACTGAACGCGAGTTAATGTCATGAGAATTGATTGGGAGCCAAACTCCCTTCTGCCCAGCCGCTGTGAGTACCCAGAGGAGTTGCTACAATGTCCAGCTTGGCTTAGTTCAGGAAGCATGACAAATAATGATAACCCATGTATTAGCACAGCACTTTACAGGTTGCAGAGCCCATTCTCAAGTCCTAGGCTCACCGTGAGCAGCCTAAGGCCATGTGACCGACAAGGACGGGGCTGAGGTTGATGGTCAAATTCACAGAACATTATTGCAGGAAAGGCCCAAGGGCTGTCCGGTCTCTGAGGTGTTTTTAGGTGGCTGTTGGTGGGCACGGACTCCAGGGTGAGCCTGGCGTGCCCTCTCCTATCTGCCTTGATGCCTCTGATTCCCATCGGTTAGGTGCCGGAGGGTCTTTAACACTCTTGTTCTTGCCAGCCTCCCATCTAGACAGAGTCTCAAGAGCCCGGAGACCGTAGTATCCAGCTGGAGTTTCAGACCATTCTCAGATGGCCTGCAAGAGTCCCACACAGGCCCCGTATAATCCCACATCCTCGCGTGTGAGCAGAACCTGTGAATATGAGTTAATCAAAGGAAGTTTATATTGGGTGGGCCTGACCTAATCAGAGGAACCTTTCAAAGACGGTGAAGCGCCAAGAAGTGACTTCTGCTGGCCTGGGAGACAGCAGACAGCCACTTGTGAACTGCACATGGGAGGCCACATGGTAAGGAACTGCGGGCGGTCTCTAGGAGCTGAGGGCTGTCCACGAGCAAGAAAGCAAACAGTCCCACAGCTATGGTGAACTGATTTTTGACACCACCAGTGTGTTTCGAAGAGGAGCCTGGGTCCCAGTGGGATTTTAGTTCTGCCAACACCTTGAGGAGAGGAACCAGCTAACCTGTGCCTGGGATCCTGACCTATAGGAACTGAGACAATCAATTTTGGTTGAGTTAAGCTGATATACTTATTAAACAACAATAGGAAAGTAATATAATCTTTTTGCTTTCCTTATATTTATTTTGTAGTTACTTGATGTTGGTTTTCTATTTAGAGTGGAGATATAAGATTTTCTTAAATTAAAAAAATTAAATTAATTCAATCTTTTCAAAAAATTAAATTAATTCAATTTAAAAAGTCAGTGTGGCAGATTAAAAAGTAGCCTAAATTCTTTGACACTCATATCGTCAACAAGTAGGCTTTATGTTCCTTCCCTTTGAAACTGGGTGGGCCTGTGTCTGCTTCCATCACTAGAATATGATGAAAGTGACGTGATGTGACTTCAGTGTTAGGTCATGAAAGGCCATGCAGCTTCTGCCTGGTTCTCCTGGGACCCTGCTGTTTGAGAAGCCAGCTTTCGTGAAAGGCATCTGACTATCCTGAGGCCCCCATGCTAAAGAGGCCACACGGGGCTGCTCCAGTCGCCAGCACAGCTGAGCTCCGAATCCACAGCCGGTATGGGCAGCCGGCTTTGGGAGGAAGCCCGCTCGGATGTCCAGCCCAGTCAAGCCCTCAGATGAGCGCAGCCCCAGCAGGCACCTGACTGCAACTGCGTCAGAGACCCCAAGCGAGAGATACCCGGCCAAGCACTTCCTGACCACAGCATCATGAGCGAAACAAAATTGCTGCTTTAAGCTGTTGCGTTTTAAGGTGATTTGTTATGCAGCAGTAGCAACTGGAACAATTAGTGACACACTCATGTGGTTCCAAAATCAAAAAGTTCAAGTTTGTCTGGGGTCAGCTGTGACTGAGGCCTGCCCAGAGGCTGGGGCTTTGATGGGAGGTGGAGAAGCCCCTCCACCGCCATCTCCACCCACAGCCTCACCAGTGATAGACATTTGCTGAGAACCTGCTGCCTGCTGAGTAGTCAGCAAAGCCAGGCTGTCAGCGGGGCATCTATGGACCTTATCATTATTTAATAACGAAGGACTTAAGCACTTAATATATACCAGACACCATTCTAAGTATTTGAGAGTGTTGACATCTCCTCAAAGCCAATGCATGCTATTACCTCTCTTTTCAGATAGGGAATCGAGGCTCAGAGAAGTGAGGTGACTTGCAGGAAGGTGGCAGAGGCAGGGCTGGAACCCCGGCTTTTTTGGAGCCCAGAGCCCGAATCCACCACCCTGTCCTGCCTCCTCAAGGAACAGCGACAGAGAGGACACTCCAGGCGGGGAAACTGCAGGAGCAAAGGCTTGGAGGCTGGAATGTGATTCCTGGAGCCTGGGGAAGGTGAAGAGGAAGAGTGGGAGGAAGAGTAGGGCTTGAATGCCCACTCAGGACGTCTGCATGAGGCTGTGATGTGTATGGAGGTGCCCGAATCATCAGAGTCTGGTTCTCCTTTCTGGGTCCCCCTCCCCTCCTTCCCCTTTCTCTTTCCCTCCTGGAGTCTCCCCTTCTTTGCAGAAATGTAATTTTTTCAATGTAAATAAGCTCACACACACACACACACACACATACACACACACACAATATATATGTAAAACTTAAAAAAACACAACCAAGGTTAATGTCTTTAATCAAAGTTGCACCCACACCCCCTCCACCCCTCAGCCCCCAGCAAAGGAGGTATTTCAGTTTGCCAAATGCACAGGGAAGCAGGAGCTGTGTTTGGTTTCAAGCTCATGATCACTCTGGCCCTGAAGGCCTTTGCGACAGTCAGGCTTGCTTGCGAGCAACAGCCTTCCTGGCAGCCTGAGACACGTGGCCCTGGAGGAGGGGGCTCAAGCGCTGGGGCCAGGAGGCTGAGCCCTCAGGACAGAGCAGAGTGGAGTCCCTTCTCCACCCCCACAGTCCCAGGCCCCGCCCCCACTCTGCTAGGAGGCACAAATGAGCCTCCTCTGTTTGAACTGGGGGGGTCCTTTGATTTCCTGTGCAGGCAGGCCCAGAGAGGGGGAGGGGGAGGGACTTGTCCAAGGTCACGCTGTCAGAGCCTGTGACTTAGACCCTCCAACCCAGGGCTCTTTCTCTGCACTGGGTTTCTTCATGCTTAGGGATAAAGGGTCATTGGAAGAGAGAGACATGTGCCGAGCCCAGGAGCTGGGGAGATAATGGTGGGGTTTCAGGCTGGGCCACCCAGCTTTCTTCATGTGGGGGTTCACACCACCAGGCATTGGTCCAGATCAGGCCAGCCTTGAATGGAACCCCTCTGATACATTTGAGGAGGATGGGTGGACGAGAGCGAGGGAGGGAGAAAAGAGGCTTATCTGGCCTGGGAAAGCCCCTAGAGAGCCGATGTGGGAGAGCCAGACTTCCAGAAAGACGTCTGAGGCTCCAGAGGAGCACTGGACAGGGAGTCCGTGGCCCAGGGTCCGGTGAGAGGAGGCCACTGCTTCCACTGTGAGCTTAGACATTCATTTCATTTACTCACTGAGTATTTGCTGAGGATCTGTGTGCCTGGCTCCCTGCTGGGAAAGGAGAGAGGGAAAAATTGCAGCCAACCTGCTCCGTTACAGGAGCTCACAGTTCAGCAGGGAAGAGAACATATGGGAATATCAGTAAAATGTAAAGTTTGACCAGGACAAGGAGGCAAAATAGAGGGGGAGGGCTGTGGGGGTTGGGGTGGGAGGGAAAGCTGATCAGGTGAGACATGGAAAGGGCGTCCCAGGTACAGGCACCACAGGGACAAAGGCCTGGCGGTGCGGAATATGGGGTCGTGCGTGGTCTTGCTTAGCTGGAATACAGTCCTAGGGAGGGAAATAACATTTGGAAAGTGTGCTTGGAGCAGGTCAGAGTGGATCTTGAATGACCAGCTAAAGATTTTGGATTTTATTCTTTAGGCAACAGGAACCACTGAAGGTTTTTGAGCGAGGACACGGCAATAAACCTGTGAAGCAGGAAGAGGCACCTTTTGAAATGCCCCCTTGCTTCTTTAGAGCTCAGCTTCTTTATCAGTAGATTGAGGGAATTGGACTAGTTTAGAGACGGCAGATACCTGGCACACATAATATTACTTCCCCGTCTGCATCTGTAACAGACATCAATAGTCAATCGCCGCACTTTCTCCTGTTGAGCTCAGTTTCAGCTCCTTATCACCACAGCTAGTCTCTCTGATCACATGGAACTGGCCTAAAGGATGCACTGGTTGACCACCTCTCAACAAGGTGGTG
The DNA here is from genome assembly GCF_030028045.1 of Hippopotamus amphibius kiboko. Classification (NCBI taxonomy): domain Eukaryota; kingdom Metazoa; phylum Chordata; class Mammalia; order Artiodactyla; family Hippopotamidae; genus Hippopotamus; species Hippopotamus amphibius. The sequence continues at coordinate 19,413,816 of NC_080186.1, forward strand.
ATGGTGATGCTAATTGCAATGAAGACAGCAGCACTTTTCACCTCACAGAAGAGCTTTTGTCCCATCTTGCTTTCTGATTACTATTACCGGCTGCAGAGAGACAGGGAGGCTTGCACAAAGCCACTCAGCTTTCTGCAAAATCCTCTCTCAGGCTTCCATCCCAGCACCAAGGGCTTGACCCCACTTCTCAGTTAAATCCCACTGTCCTCCCAGCCCAGATGAAGGGGGCTGATTTAGGGGCACCTTTAGCCTTGCCACTGTCCCCAGAGCTGCTGGGGGCTCTCTCCCAGCCCCAGCCACAGCCCCGGTGGTCCTAGACGCAGAGTGTGAGGAGCTTCTGGAATTGCTGGCACAAGACAAACGCCCAGTTAGTTAGAAAAACATGTGGCTTACTCTTCCCTCTCCAGCCCCCTCCAGCAGCCACCACCTTCTAATTCAATTTCCCTTGAAAAACAATGGTTTCAGTGAAGGGGGAAACAAGATTTTCCGAAACTTCGTAAAGTTTTGCAAAATAATTACCCCCTAAACTGGCAGACTCCCTCCCCTTTCCTCCTTGCACAAACACCTCTTGGACAGTTTCACAGACCTCAAATCCCAGCTGGATTTGCCCCTCACCGCCCCCAGAAGTTTCCCACCCCAGATCAGATCCTGGGCATTAGCTGGGCATTAGCTGGGCATTAGCTGGCACGGGGCCCTTGGGGATCATTGCCCTTCCTCCTGATTGCCCTCCTCCTCTTTCAGTGAAGACTGGTCTGGGAGGAGAGGAAGGAGGAGGGGGTCTGGCTGTCCCCCGGGCCTGGCCCAGCAAGAGGCAAACCCATGGTGGCAGCTGCCTGAGCTGGCTCCACCATCATGGTGCCCCGGCTGTTCCCGCAGAAGGGAACCGAGCACGAGACAGGGGAAGGAGTCTGCCGGAGGTCTCAGCCCGATGCAGCGGAGGACAGAGCCAAGATTGGACTCTGGACCCCAGACTGTTCGTCCCAGCTGCCTCTCCTGGAATCTTTGGGTACGCCTCTACCGATGGGCCTGATTCCTGGCAGGCCTCCTGGGAATGCAGCTTCTTGGTTGGTCACCCCCCACCCTGGGGTCCTTGCCAGCCCATTGGGCAAAATACGGATTCTCCTTCCTGCTCCACTTCCTCAAGGGAGCTCTCTGAGGGGCCTGGGGCGGCCCAGCTGCAGTGTCTGCCTCTGCTGATCGCTAGTGGGCTGTGGACCACCCCTCCGTCACACACATTGGCAGGCAGCCAGCCAACCACATCCTAACTGCTGGCCAGGGTCCACCCGCCTGGGCCAGAAGCTTCTCTTTGCTGTACCCTTTCCACTGGCATGCCTTCTGCCCTGTCCTGATGCCCGCCCCTGGGTACTTGTTGATCCCCAGATGACCCTGAGCAGTGGGCACCAGCTCCCATCCCAAGTTCTCCCCTCACTGACCCCTTTCAGGGGCCCCACCCATGTGGTGCGTAGTTTCGCCCTTTTAATGCTCCTCCCAAGATGGTCCCCTCTGCCTCTCCCCAGAAAGGCTGCCCCTGCTGGGGCATCCCGCCAAGCGTCCTGCTTGGCTTAGCTTCCTGACAGCCTTGACTCTGCTTCCTACCAGCTCCCATCCTAAATCTCCTTCTTTTTCTACTTCTACTAATTCTAGCTCTCCCAGAGTGAGGCTTGGTTCTGGGCAGAGACTCTGGGATGGGAAGAGCAGCTTTTGCTCTGAGGACACAACCAGGTGCTGCAATGACAGATTTTGGTGCAGAGCCACCTGCCCCATGACCTTTGCTGTGCAGCAGGTTTAAGGAGCTGAATAGGAAGGGTCCTGGGCAGTGGGACAGCTGAAGGCAACTTCTGCTTGCTACCTGCACCAACAGCAACTTCCGGCTGAAAGGACCCTAAAGGTGTCCAACAGTGGACCCAGTTTCCAAGCTGGCCCCAATGATCCTCACCTTCTGGTATCCACCCCCTTGTGAAGTCTCCACCCACATCAGGCAGGGCTGACTTGTGCAGCCAATAGCCTATTGAAGAAACGATGGAGTATGACTTCTGAGCCTTGGTCATAAAAGACATTACTACTTCTGCCTTACTCTCTGGGATCACGGAGTGAAGCTGGCCGCCATATTTTGGGGATACACAGTCAGCCACGGAGAGGCCCACATGACAAGCCCTGCCAACAGCCGGCACCAATCTGCCAGTCATGCGAGTGAGTCACCTTGGGAGGGCATCCTCCAGCCCCAGTCAAGCCTTCAGGTCAGTGCAGCCCAAGCTGACAGGGTTGCAACATCAGGAGAGACCTCGAGCCAGAAATGCCAGCTAAACTGCTCTCCCATGCCTGGCCTGTAGAAATTGCAACATAATGAAAGTTGATTGTTTAAGCCACTAAGTTTTCAGTAATATTTTATAACGCAAAAGATAATATACCAGCCAACCCCCTGCCACCAGAACTCTCCTGCAGCCTTTCACTGGAGCCATTTGCACAGCTTTGTAAGAAAAATTATCCAAAACTTGGAAATAGACAAAGAAAGGGCAACACGTCTTTTCAACTTCACATTGAAGCACTGTGCATCAGGTGGGCACTGCCCATTCCCTTGTGGGCCGATCCGATAGTGCTGGCCTCACCTGCCGGACTGCTGGTTACAGAAGGATGGGGACTGCCTTTGCTTCGTCCTATAGTTTGTCCCCCAGGACTAACGCCAGGACTGGTGCCATGGACCCTCAGAACCCATGGGGCCCTGTACCTGCCACTGAGAGGTGCTAGGGAGAATTTGCTGAGCAAGTAAGTAAGGGTTGCATCACACATGATGGCAGAATGCCAAGATAACCCTAAATCACTGGGCTCGAGGTCCATTGCTCCTTCTGCAGCCCCGAGTATGCAGTGGGGTGAAACTGTTTCTTATTAAGCTCGATGGGAATGCCTTGGCCTCTCGCACACCCACGAGCCATGACTCAGGTTCTGTGAAGTACAATCAAATGCTCCCTCTTTTTCTCTCTAAAGAGAGCAGCTTACTAGCCGCAAGAGACCTCTTGACGCCCACTCACACCTCAGCTCAGCCCGAGGTTTTTCTTTATTTAAAAAAATGTGTATATCACAATAGAGGTTAAATGCTCATTGAAAAAAAAGTAAAACGCTACTGAAGTGTGGTGAGTATGAAGTGGAAATCCTGCCATCCCACTCCCAGAAGTAGCTGCTGCTAATAGCTAAGTGCATACCATCTACACGGGTATAATGATTGCAGCTTATATGGGGCTGACTCTGCACCAGGCTGCTTTATAAATTAAGTGTCACCATAGCCCCATAGGCGGGGACTTGGTTTCCATCCCCATTTCATTGATGGGGAAAGTCAAACACAGGGAGGTTGAGTAAATTTCCCAAGGTCACACAGCCAGTAAGTGGCAGAGCTGGGATTTGATTCCAGGCGGCAGGCTGGAGAGTGGGGGCTTGATCCAGAGACCTCTCGAATTTATGCAGGTGTCTACACTGAGGTCTTAAGGAACAGCTGTTCATATACGGAGTCTGGACTTGAACCTCAACTCTGCTCCTTGCTAGTTCTGTGACCTTGAGCAACTTACTCAACCTCTCTTTGCCTCAGCTTTTTCTTTGTGAAGTGGGGACCACGGTAGTTCTGGATGGCTGTGAGTTAGTGGGTGGACAGTACTTGGAGCAGACCTTGGCACATGGTACATGCTCAGGCCACGTCGCAGCCATCACTGTCGCCCGCACCAGGCCTGCAATATTCTCTGGCCACAAGGATGCACACTTCTGGCTCTCCTGCCACAAGGTCCAGCGCAGGCAGTGATGCCCCACCTCCTCCTCTTCCCTGACGGCCCAGACATGGGCCCAGACTTTCTAAATTCTAGCAGGTGGTACCATGCAGCTCTACAACAGCTGTCAGCGTGTGGCACCCACCGCAAGCCAGGAGCCCTGCTGGGGCCTTTCTGCACATTTCGGTCGACTGGTTCAGAGCTGGGGAGCCTGACGGTTCTGAGCGCAAATCCAGGCTGTGGCGCTTCCTGCTGCTGCCCTTGGGGCAAGTGGCTTTACCATACTGAGTATAGCACAGGCCTGCAGTGAACGAAACAGGTCTCGTTTCTCTTCTGGGAACGGGGACGGTGTGCACACTGATGGAGCTGCGGACCCGCCGAGGCGATGCTCCCCATGCAGGGCCAGGCGCCCACCTTGTAATCTGCAAGATGTCTGCTGTGAGCACAGCCTCAATTTCTCCTCACCACAGCTTCACAGGTTAGACAGATGAGGAAACTGAGGCTTACCGAAAGCGGTGATTTGTCCAAAGCCGTGTTTCTGGCATTCAGTGAGCTCAAGCAGGAGCCCAGGGCTGCTGGTTCTGAGGTGGCCGCCCCCAGCCCTATCTCCCACCCCGGGACCAGTAGCCTCCTCCGCACTCTGGGATAGGTCCCGCCTCCAGCCCCCATCCTCCCCTCACACCAGGCACCTCCTGCCATGGCTATAACACCCCAGCCCACAGGGACACTGGGGGCAGTGGGGAGGGGGTGGGGAGCCAGAGACTGCAAGAGGGAGAGGCCCAGATGGGCCGAAGGGGTTCTGGACTCCCCAGATCCTGGAACTGGAGAAGCAGACCTTCTTGAGATGGTCAGGTGCCCACCTCTGTCCAACCCTCTTTGAATAGGCCAGAATCACCTTGCTCTGTCAGCCATGGGCCCTCCAGTTCCTGCTTGCACAGCCACCAATAAGGAGCTCCCTGCCTCCTGAGGCCCCCACTGCACCCCAGGGAGGCCCTGGCTCAGGGGATCACACAAGAATATGGCCGCAGGGGCTCGGGCAGGCTGTGTCAGTTCCAGGAAAGCCCACTGCATCCTCCCCTGGGACCCGGGGACACATGCCAGCTGAGGCCCACTTCCCAGAACCGTCATCCTGCTCTTTCCACACTAGCTTACCCAGTCTTTCCTCTGCATGTGGCAGAACTTTACGCAACCAGGTTATTTAATCCTCCAACAGCCTTTTGCAGGGAAGGCTAGGACGAGCCCCCAATGGAGAAACTGAGGCATAGAGCTGCGAAGAGGCCAAGACATGCACAGTGGTGAGTGACAGAGCTAGACACCAACCCCTATGCTCTGGTGAGATGTCAGAGCCAGAAGGCCCCTCACACATGCCCTGATGGGGGCCCTCAACCCTGGCTGTTCTGTTGAATCACCTGGGGTGGACTTAAATGGTGCCCACCCCAGAATCTTAACTAAGTGCGTGTTTTAAAAGATCCCCAGTGCAGCCAGAGTTGAGCGTCTGATGAACTCAAGTCCCTCACTTTATAAGTGGGGTGACAAAGGCTCAGAGAGGCCAAGCCACTTGTCCAAAGTCACACAGCAAATTGGTTCCACTAGAACTGGGTCTTGGTATCCCTCAACCCAGCAGGACTCTGAATCTGTCCAAGGTTGATTCTAAATGAACTAACTGCATTTGATTGGTCAATGTACTGCCCACCCCCATCTACCCAAGCCCACCCCTGGCCACAGCTGCCTCGCCCCCAGCCTAATTTCTTCTCCAGATTGTCTGATTCCTCTGAATTCAGAAGCAGAGGAAAAATCCACCAGGGGAAATGGTGACAGGTGTGGGGTCACTTCGCCTGTGTCTGTGGGTTTGTCTTCCTCTTACCTCTCGTGAGATGGGCTGGAGGGTAAAGAGAACAGTGTTCCTTGTAGAACGCAGAGGGGCCAGACTTCCGCAAAGATGCAGGGACGAGGGGGGGCTGAGCATGAGGCTGCCGCACCCTGGGGGGGCCCCTGGCCTGGGCTGCTGGGAGTGAGGCTGGCGGCACAGCGGGGATACAGGACTTGGTACCTGCCAGCCAGGCTCAAATCTCACCTCTTTCATTTGCTGGTTGAGTGAATGTAGCCTTAAACTGCCCCCCGCCAGTGGACACCCCCCAACAAGATGGGGTCGGTGGTCGTGTGGCCCTGACAGGATTAGATGAGACCAGATGTGCGGGGGTGGGGGTGGGGGTCCGCAGGCAAGCGTAGCCCCTGCTGTGGTCATGAGCCGCCTCTCAGGCCAGGTGTGTGCTTGCACCTCACTGTGCAACCCTGGGCAAGTCCCTTCTTATCCTGAAGCCTCAATTTGCTGGTCTATAAAGTGGGGAAAGTGTGATTTCTAGGTCCCTTCCTACCCAGTCCTTGAGGATTGGTTTCTCACTGTCTTCAGAGGGTGCGGTAGTCATGAGTAGACAAGGTGGAGAGCAACACCTGGAATCTGACCCTGATCCTTTTGGCAAAGCCAAGGCCAGTGGTGCCTATTGCCCCCACACAGGAAAGGCTGGAGGGGCACCTTCCCTTGGGACACAGCTTGGAGGCTCAGGCTGGCTTCTCCTGCCCCTGCTACTCACTATCTCCCTGGCCTAGTGCAGCCAGTCTAAGACTCCCGTTTGTTGACCACCGACTCCAGGTCAGGCCCCACGATGTGAGATGACTTGCTCAAAGTCTCAGTGGCAGGGTGGAGCCTGCCACTCAGGCCCATGTGGCCCTGAAGCTCTGCCCTTTGCCCCACACTGCCCTGCTTTGTTAAAATAGTGCGAATGTTACCTTTTATAAAGGCCTCAATAGGCTCTTAGACGTTTATGGCAACTGGTTGGAAGAATAGGCTCAGGAGCCAAACTATCAGGGTTCAAATCCTGTCTCTGCCCTTTGCTGTGTGACCCAGTGCACGTTACTTAACCTCTCTGGGCCTCAGTTTTTGTACGTATAAAATGCGTTAACGACCTATTTCCAAGGAGAACAGTATGGAAAGGGAGAGGTTTGAGAGTGGGGAGAGTAACTTTAGAGTAGAGAAACCTGACAAACACTACCTCGGCTAGTGGTTAAGGTCAACATCAACAGTGATAGGTCATGTGGGTAGTACGTGCCCTTTATATGATGTGATGAAAATGGCACTTTACCTGTATGACCTTCCTCCCCAAATCCCATAATTCCAGTCTAATCATGAGAAAAACATCAGAGAAATTCCAACTGAGGGACATTCTACAAAATACCTGACCAGCACCAGTAATCCTTGAAACTGTCAAGATCATGAAAGAAAGAAGAAAGAAAGAAAGAAAGAAAGAAAGAAAGAAAGAAAGAAAGAAAGAAAGAAGGAAAGAAAGAAAGAAAGAAAGAAAGAAAGAAAGAAAGAAGAAAGAAAGAAAGAAAGAAAGAAAGAAAGAAAGAAAGAAAGAAAGAAAGAAAGAAAGAAAGAAAGAAAGAAAGAAGAAAGAAAGAAAGGAAGGAAGGAAGGAAGGAAGAAAGAGAAGAAGAAGGTAGGAAGGAAGAAAGAAAGAAAGAAAAGAAGAAAGAAAGAAAGAAAGAAAGGAAGGAAGGAAGAAAAAAAGAAAGAAAGAAGAAAGAAAGAGAAAGAAAGGAAGAAAGAAAGAAAGAGAAAGAAAGAAGGAAAGAAAGAAGAAAGAAAGAAAGGAAGAAAGAAAAATTTGGAGAATCTGTCAGAACCCAGAGGAGCCTAAGGAAACACAACAACTAAATGTAACATGGTGTCCTGGGTGGGATCCTGCAACAGAAAAAAGACATCAGGGAAAAATGATGCAAATCTGAATAAAGTATGAACATTAATTAATAACATCAATTCATTCACTGTAACAAAGGCACCACACTAACGTCAGATGTGAATAACAGGGAAACGGGGTATATGTGTAGGGCATATGGGAACACTTTGCATTAGCTTCTCAATTTTTCTGTAAATCTGAAACGCTTCTAAAAACTAAAGCTTATTTTTCTTAAATAGGATTAATAATAGTTGCTACCTCATGGGGTAGTTGGAAGGATAAAATGAGTCAATGCATGGAAATTCCTTTGAACAGTACCTGGTACATACAAAGTCCTCAAGAAGGGCCGGCCGTTATTATTATCTCTGCGTTAGTGTGGGGACGTGGGGCACAGCAACCCAAGGGAGGTGGATCAGCAGATCATTTCAGCCGAGATCTGCTCCCCACCACCAGGGAGAACCGTTTCTCCTGTGATTCTGAGACGGCAGGTCTGGGCATTTTCATGGCTGGGTGTGCTTGCCTCACCTTGTCCCGCTCAGCCCGGGAGTGTGCCCCTTGGGCCCAGTGTTGGCAGAGGAGCTGGAGGAGGTGGTGTGTGGCGTGGGTATGGCCCAGTCTCGAAGCTGGCGGGCCTGGCAAACCTAGCCCTGTCCCTGCTGGCTGGTGACCTTGAGCAAGTGAACGCACCTGTCTGAGCCTCCACTTACCTGCCCATAAAATGGGGGTATTTGCCTCAACCTCACGTGGCTTGGCTTGGTGGTAAGTACCAAGAAACAGGAATAGTTCAGGGACAGGGGTGGGTTTGGGGATCAGACCCGTCCTGAATGGGAACGATGCCCTCGCAGTCCATGGCTCAGCATCCCCACACCCAGCCCTGCAGAACTGCCCTTCTCCCGGCCTCCAGATGGTTCTTCTCCCCATCATGGGAGAGAGATTGGGCTCTGAGCACAGGTGACCCCAGAACTTAGGGGCAGTGGCTTTTCTGGTCTGATAGGAGGCAAGTCAGGAGAGGGAAGGGGCCTGACTGCCACCTGCTTCTCTCCAGAGGAAAGGGGTGTGGTTATCCTGCAGGGGTGGGGGCGGGGTAGCCAGGTGTTCCCACCACCTGCACACCTGGAGCCAGGCAGTGGTGAGTGTGAAGGGGAACTGCATGGTGGGGAGAGCCCCCGTCTCCTGCCCCCAGAGCCCTCAGAGCCCAGCTTCTCACCTCTGTCCCAACACAGCACAGCCCCTACCACTCTACCATTAGCAACCCAGGTCTTTGGGGCTTGAAGTCTATTTGGTCTTCCGTAGTCAGTTCATTGCCTTGGACTCCTCAGCCTTGACCCCAGCCACAGACCAAGCCCTGATTCCTGACACACAGGGCCGGCCACACACCGTACCCCGACCCTGGTCTCAGATGGACCCATAACCACAGCCACAGCGTGCTGACCCCAGACAGCCATGTCAGAGACATAGATGTGGGTTCTGGAAGAGCCCAGGGTGCTCACTCCCCGAGGCTGGCCTGCTGGGCCAGCGGTGTCATCCCCAAAGGTGAAGGCCATCCATGTGGCTCCAGGCAAACCTGGACACGCACCACAAAGCCCCCGGCTGGTCCTCAGGAGGTGTGGTTGTAACCAGGCCCCGCACCACCCACTGTGCGACCCTGGACACCTCCCACCCTCCTTGGCCTCAGTTTCCCCTCTGCCCTACAAAGGAGGAATAGATCATCTCTGAGGGCTTTCCCAGCTCTGACGGTTGGTGATTCAGCAGACACGAAACGCTCTTGTGGGCATGTTTCCAGGCTTTTCCCAGCTCTCACTTCCCTAGTACAACTCCCCTCCACGCTGCCTTCTCGGCCCCAGTCTCACAGCCCAGTGGTTAGAAACAGCCCTCAGGGCCACCCAGACCTGGCCTCAAGACCCAATTGCCACATCCTAGCTGGGGGACCTAAGCAAATTTCTTAGCCTCTTAAAGCCTCAGTCCACTCATCTGTGAAATGGGGATGCTGGGTGTTGGGAAGACTTGTGTAGGCAACGTGTGGGAAGCTTTTGGTGCAGAGCCTGACATGAGGAAAGGGTCAGCAGGGCAGAGCCAAACAGATCACTCTTGCCCAGGCTTCCTGGGCTTTACTTGGCTCCAGTGGTGATAAGATATTTTAAGACCCTTTTCTTCCCTTTCTCAGTGGGGAAACGGAGGCCTAGAGAGGGCAAGCTCCTGGCTAGCAGAGTGGGAGCTGCAGAGCCCCGTGTCCCCCGCCCCCCACCTTTCTTCTGCACTCCATGGAAGCCTCCAGAATCCATCACCACCCTCTCTGAGCCTCAGTTTCCTCCTCTGTAAGAGGAGGGAGAGGGACGAGTGGGACCCCTGCCCCCCACTCTGACAGCTTCGCCTGCCCAACTTCTGAAGGGGGCAGGAGCGTGCTGGGGTGGGAGGTTATGGCTGGATGGCAGGCCTTGAGAAACCTCTGGAATGTGAGCTTGAAAGTTTGGGGCTCATTTTTGCTACAAGGGCCCCCCTTCTCCCCTCCTTTCTTTTCATGACTTTTCACCAACTGTTTCTTCCCTTAATCCAAACCATTGTTTTTCCAGGGTGACATTTAAATTGAAGCCACATGGCTCTCCCGATACACACCCCCTTGCCAAATGGAAACGTGTTCTGGGGAAACAGTGACGACCCTGTTGAAGGGGGTTCTGATCGCTCCGTGGGGACCACCAGGCAATGGGAAGACTTGGGGGGCTTCAAGCTGGCCTGACTGGGGTGCGCTGAGAAGTTTCTAGGCCCAAATGTGGCTCAGACAGAGAGCTGGGGATGGGCCACAGTTTTACAATTGAGAGGGCAAGAGCCCTTTCCTGAGTCCAGGGTCTCCATCTCCTAAGCTGCGGGCATATGAGATGGTGCCCAGGCCCCTGAGGCTTATTTTGTAGTTGGGAGGATCACAAGGTCAGCCCCGCAAGATTTGGCCATTTAGGTGGTTGAAGCATGACAGCAGTGTGGCCTAGTGGGTAAGACATCTGGAAGTGGAGTCTGTTTCATGTCTGACTCTCAGTCTCTTGCTGTGTGACCCTGGACAAGTTCCTTAACGTCTCTGAGCTTCCGTTTCCTCATCAGTAAAATGGAGCACTGCCAGACCTCTCTCTTGGTAAAGTGCCAAGTACCTGCTGCACAGTGCAGCTCGCAAAAGCAGCTCGGGGACGTGCAGAAGTGAAAGGGAGTCTCACAGAGGAAGGAGGGAGATGCCAGGCATGGTATCAAGGGAGGAGGCAGAGAGCAGGAGGGGTAGGGCCAGGGAGGCAGGGAAATCTAGGCATCCGGCTCCTGAAGGCCCTGGAGTGGAGGGTCACAGGACTCTGGAAGGGGCAGGCTGTTCTATTGCGGGTAGTAGGGGTGGTGGAGGTAGGGAGCGTGGGGGGGACCTACAGGGGGAGGAGGCCTAGCCAGTCCCCAGGGGCCGCTCTTCAGGGGCTTCCCCGGGCCTGGCCTCTGTTTTGCATAGTCTGGCTCTCCCAGGTGGGCCCATTACTTGGAGTCTCTGGGGAAGGGCGAGGTCAGGAGAGCAAGGGGCACCCTCCCACTCCACCCCCACACACAAAGAATTAACCACATAAGGCCTGGACACCTGTGGGTTGAGCACACTCACACACATAGGCCCAGGCGTCCAGGCACACAGACGAAGACATACATGCAAATACACACGCGCTAGACCCGTATGCAAAACACGGACCCAGACAGGCCCATGCACCAGCACACATTTCCACACTGGCTCCAACCTGCAGACAGGAGTGTACGTGCACACACACAGACACACGCATGTGCACACACATGCGTGCTGCGAGAGGACTGCTCTCTCTCTCACCCTTTACTCCCACCACGCACACAAGCGGGGCATTCGCCACGCAGCAGGTGCTTACGTCAGGCCCTGGACACAGAGATACGGTCCCCACTCCTGGAACTCACACAGCAGTGAGAAAAAAAATCAGTAGTGCTTGTTGAAGTAGAGTGCCCTTCACACAGGTGATTTTGTTCATTTCATCCTCACAGCAACCTTCTGGAGTTGGGGTATCTGCCCGACATGAAATGGGGGCCCGGAGAGGGCGTGGCCTGCCAAGGTCCCAGAGCTTGTGAGGTTGGGACAGGGCCCTCTGCTTCCTCACGGTGACTCCCACACAGACCAGAGAGGCTCTGTGGACACCCCACCTGGGGGGCCTCTGGGCCTGCAGAGGGGCCTGGCTGCGGTGACTCGCCCAGCTGTGGTGCTGGACCAGGTACTCTCTTCCCACTCCGTCTACACCTGTTGGAAGAAACGATTCTGCCCATTGTGCAGAAGAGGACACAGTCTCTGAGAGGACAGGTGGCCTTAGGAGGTGGCAGAGCTGAGCACTGCGTGCAGGACCAAGGCCCTCTAGGCCACAGGATCAGAGAGGGGAAAACCTCCTGCTCACCCGGGGGCTCCAGCTGCCTCAGACCCCCCAGTCAGTCAAGGAGTCCTCCCTGACCCTGGCTGGACATAGTGCCGGGCACAGGAGTGGGATGAGTGGCAGACCTCCAGAGGGCCAGCCAGTCCCCGCCACCAGGCAGCCCAGCCTGTGAGCTTCCTGTTGCTTCCCAAGTTACCTAGAGAGATGCCACCAAGCACTACCAGGCCTGAGGAAACCAAGCTCCTTGAGCACCAGGACAAGCGTGAGAAGATATCTGAGGCTGAGGCACTGGCCCCACCTTCCCTGCAGCAGGGAGTTGTGGGGGCATCATTCCCTCAGCCCCTCCCTCAGTGATGCATCATATCTGGGGCCCCTTTGGGCTGGGCCCTTTGTGCAGGCTGAGGTTGGTGTGGGAGGGGAAGGCTGCAGGGTGAGCCTCGCATTAGAAGCCCTTGCACATCACCCTTCTGTAGGGGCAACGCCTACCCTGGAGCCACTCACCGTCTGTCCCAGAGCCTCTCAGTCATCTGACCAATTTGAGGAATCTTATATAATGCAGATTCATGGGCCTGTTCCCAATCTGCTGAAACATAGTCTCAGAGCTAGAGTCCTAGAATCGGTATTTTTGCAACGCCTAGAGCTCTGTTCAAGACGTCAGCACTGAGAACCCCTGGCCTAGGGCCCTGGTGACTGCTAGTTCTTATGTTTCTGACTCTAGCAGAATGTCATCTTATTCCATCCTGGGTCCCTCCAAAGGATGCTCAACAAATGCGTGATGGTGATACCTGTGGGCTGCCCAGGGTGGTGGGCCCAGGCAGGGGTGCACCTGGGGCTCCACTGGCCTGCTGTGTGACCTTGGGCAGGTCACTGACCACGCTGGGCCTTGGCTCTGATGATGCCTAAGGGCTGATGCTTAGTGAGCCACCGCTGGGCCCCGAGGGCTGCGCGAACACCCGGGAGGAGATGTGACTCCCAGCCTGGGAGGCAACCACACTGCCCAGGCGTCTTTGGATGCCCCCCATTTACCCTCTGAAGAATGGGCCCACGCCACGGGGGCACCCTGAGCTGAACGGGTCTCCGCGTTCTTCCTCACCTAAGGGGAGAAATCTTTGCCAGCCCCTGCGCCCCAGCCTGGGCCCGAGGGCTGAGCCGGAGGGAAGTCAGGACCCCCGGCCCCTCCCCCCGTCGAGGGGACGCTGAGATGGTGGGCCAGGAGCAGGTGCAGAGGCCTCCACTTCTTAGAATCCCTGCGAGGCCCGGGTGGGTGAGCTCATTTACGGGAAGGGGGGATGGGGGGCTCGCTCTTCTCACCCGGGCCTGCTGGGGGGGCGGCAAGTGCGTCAGCAGCCCCAGCTCCTGGCCTGCCTCCGGAAACGCCGCCCGGGGCTCAGTCACGAACCGGGCGGGCAGGGGGGGCAGCCAGAGCGCGAGGAGGAGTCAGGTGACCTGCGAGGAAGCTTGGCTGGGGGCCGGGAGGCTGCACCAGGGTGCAGGGTGAGGTCAACTTCCCCCTTCCCGGGCCTGTACCCCCACGCCCGCTGCCTGGCGGGATGTCTCTCCAGCTGTCTGTGTGTCTGTCAGCTGTCCCCCGGCCCACCACGGGCTCTGGACCTCTGCTGGGTTCCCCGGTGCCTGTGAAGCCTGAGTTCCCAGCAGTGACCAGCCTTCCGGGGGGCTTCAGGTCAAGGTCCTGCGGGGTGAAGGGTGCGGAGACCCCAGCCAGGGGCTGGAGGGGAGAACCCTGCCTCCCGACTCCCCTTCCCCCACTTCTCTGCAGCTATTTAAAGCAAGTGGTGGCCGTGGGAAACTTCTTCAGATGTGTGGTTTCGTCTTCTTCAGCACAGGGGCCGGGCGTCTGCTCTCTCGGTCTGGTGACTCATCCAGAGTGAGAAAAGCCTTTTTGTTGTTTGGCGCTCGCTCGAGGCTCTTTGGTCTGAGAACCTGGCCCGGTGGGGCCTTCCCTTGATGGGACTCCTGGAAGGCCTTGGAAGTGCCCCGAGCGGCCCCCTTGTCCCGTCACTAGACCCAGGAAGCCCATGGGCTGAAACATTCTGCTGCGGTTGGGAGCTGCCTGGATGGGAGGGTGTCCATCCTCAGGACTCATCACAGCCAGCACCTGCTCCAAGAAGCCACCCCTGAGTCCTCCGAAACCTCAGCCAATCTCCACCTTAGTGACTTGGTCCTCTGCCTGAGCTCAGTCTTCTCATCTCTGAAATGGGGCAGTGAGTCCAAGCTTGCAGATCTGTGGGAAGATTAACTGCAGAATGTGTAGCATGGTGTCTGACACACAGTAGGTGCTCCATGGATGGGGTTTATGATTAATGAGAGTTGTTGATGTTTATTGGATGCTTATTTTACATGAATGATTGCATTTAATTTTCCTAAAAACTCTAGGAAGTGCTTCCTAGTATTACTCCCATTTTACAGATAAGGAAACTGAGGCATAGGGAATCAAGTTACTTCCACATTATCTCACATCTAGTAAGTGCAAAATGAGATTTAAACCTATGTGATGTGGCACCAGGGCCCGAACCATTAACTGCTATGCCAGCCTGTCCCAGGAGCTTGGCAGATGGTGGCTGATGAAGATTTGGGTTCTGGGAGCTGCAAAGTGCATGCCTCTTCTGCTCAGAGCCTTTACACATGCTGCTTCCTCTGCCTGAGCACTGACTCCTACCCCGCTTGCCTGATCATATCCTCCCCAAGCTTGAGACCTCAGCTTCATGTCACTTCCTCCTGGAGCCTTCCAGGATTGGCTCTGTTATGTGCCCTCACAGCACTCAGCCTCTCTCTATATATTCATCATAATTGCTTAAATCATGATTTGTGCAGTTTTCTGCCTGGGTGCCTGCTCAGACTGTGACTGTTCCCAGAGTAGGGGCGGGTCTGGCCCCTCATGGCTGCATCTCCAGGTGAGCACAGTACTTGGCACACAGTAGGTTTCCAAGGCTGTGGACTGAATAAGTGCCACCAAGGCAGCCAGAGGCTGGGAGAAGCGCAGAGCAGCAGTCACTGGGAAGGTTTTCCAGGAACTTCCCTTCTCTGGGTGACCTCTGGGAAAGGCAGACCCTGGGACCGGCTGCTCAATGAGTGTTTGGAGGTGATAGGAGGGTCCCAGAGGGGCCGCGCAGAGGACCAGAGTCCCAGGACAGCAGGAGGCCACCCCTCCACAGTTGTGGGAATCCCTGGCTATTTGCTTACAGCCCTGGGACTTCGAGGGAGTAAAAGGGAGACAGTGTGTCCTGTGCCCCACACTCCCTGCCAGTCTGGCAGTGGCTGAGGTCCCAAGAGAGAGGAGCACTCGGCTCTGTCCTTGGGGGTTCGGAGGTCGCCAGGGCCAGGGCGGGTGGCGCTCATCACAGAGGGGGCTGGGGGGCTCCAGGACAGAGGAGAGCACAGTCTGGGGTCCCCAGGGCACTGGGGGAGCTGGGGCTCCCTGGGGGACGGATCTGAAGCTGAGGCTGGACTGTCCTGGTTGAAGGGGCAGCAGTTCCTGTCTGGTGATATCTACTGGGTACCCTGAGTATCGCCACGAATGCAGAGAGCTGTGGCCTCAGACCTGGATTTAGCAGCCATGTCGGGGGGGTGGGGGCAGCTTATCTGACCACAGGAGTAGCCGTGCCAGCAAAGGGGCCCTCTTCCTGCTCATGGAAGGCGCCATTGCCATCGCAGCCACACCAGCAGGGGTGACGCAGTGATCAGTGGGTGTAGCCATCCCAGCAGGGAGCAAGGGAAGAAAGGACAGATGACCATGGAAGAGGCCACACCAGCCACCCACCAGATAGGAATGGTGCAGAGGACCAGAGTGGCCACGCCAGCAAGAGCAGTGCAGCTGACCACAGACACAAATGTCCCCTTTGATACCAAATGCTCTGAATACCCCTGCGGATGCTTGGGGCTTGGGTGCCCTCCATCCGCCATCTCTGCTGCCTCCTTCCGGGGCTCTCCAGGCTGCCTTGGGGGCCTTGTGAGAGGCAGCACAGGCCCCTGGAGGCACCAGGAGCACTGACAGGAGGGACACCGCAGGCAGGAAGCTGGAGGATGGCAGGAGAGAGGCCTGGGCCACTGGACAGGCCCTGGGGAGTTGGGGAGAGCAAGGCCATCTTGGACATTGGTGTCAGCCCTTCTCTCCTCTCACCCTCCCTCTGCCCAGAGCACCCATGAGAACACGGGGGCTCAGGGGTATCTGGGAACGTGAAAGCTGGGGCGCTGGGACCCAAAGCCTCAGCCGCAGGCCTTTCCACTTGGGTGAGATCTACTCCATCATTCGGATGCTCTTGGAAGGGGAGGGAGGAAGGATGTATGGGGAGCAAAACAGGGCATGAGGAGTTGGGATGGCTGGCCTCTCCCCCTCGGGGCCTCAGTTTCCTGCATCTGTGAAGCCAGACACTCGGCCTCCACCATCCTCCAGGGGTCTCCTAGCTGGGTCTCACAGGAGGGGTGGCCTGTAGCCAGGACAGGCTGCTCCTCACTGAGGCCTTTGCAGCTGCATTACCCCAAATGGAGGCCAGAGATGTGGAGTGACTGAGCCAAGGTCACACAGCAACTCAGGAGGGTGGGGGAGGGGAACTGCCCTTGATTGGGTGGGGGATGAGTGCTGGGGGCTCAGGCACCGTGGAGATGGACGGAAGACTGTGCAGTTGAGTCCCCCTCCCCCCGCACCCCCGCTCCGAGCCTGCCTTGTTGCTGAAAAGCTCAGAACAGGAAGAGCTAACTTGCCTGAGACCACAGCTGCCCACCTCACACAGAAAGACACAAATTCACTGAAAACTCGCTCTTTTCATTCCCAACTCCCTGCCTTGGCTTCAGAATCATAGGTGTCTCCCCATTGTACAGAGAAGAAGGCTGAGGCCCAGCAAGGGCAAAGGACTTGTTCCAGGTGCCCCACCCCAGAAGGCCAGGCCAGAGCAGGGTCCAGAATCCTGGTGTCCTAACTCGTGGTTCCCTGCCCTGGTGTCCCACCACCACCACCAGAAGAGAAAAAGGATTTATCGAGGGCCCCAGAAGTCAGCTCTGGTTTGTCTGGAGCTGCTCAGGTCTGTGTCCAGCCAGACCTGATGCCTGCTTCATCACCACCCTTGTCTTAGGATTCAGCCTTGCCAGCCACAGAGGCCCCAGGCGCTGCCTGCTGCCACCCAAGCAGCCCCTAGGAAAGCCCTGGAGAGGCCAGGCCAGAGCTGAGTGCCAATGCTCTGTTAGGCCTTGGCAGAGCCAAGAACTGCCCTCTGGATCCACCTAAGGAGGAGCTGTCTGCTGTTCTCTCCCAGCCCTTTGCAGTTTGCAGAGCCAGGATTGCTCCTTTAAGAGCTCACCGCCGCATGCCAGCCCAGAGAGTGGAGAGAGGAGAAGCCAGAGGCACCTGCTTGGCTGAAAAGCCACAATTACCCTCAGCTCTTCTCTTCGTGCTGGGTTCAGGAGCTGGGTCTTGTAAAGTCAGAAATGCGTGTAAGACAGTTCCCTGTGAATCCCTGAAGGGGAGTTTAGGAAGGCTTTTGAGACAGTGGGGAGCTGGGGGTCAGTGGGGACAAGGGACCCATCCCGGGTCACACGGAAAGTTTGGGCTGAGCCAGGAGGGGAGGTGCATCTGCCGTCCCCCACTCAGCACTGGCTCTGATCTGAGGCTGGAGCTGAGCTGACCAAGGCCCGGCTTGTGCATGACCCCAGGATGGTCCGTTCAGGTGAGGGCGGGCGCCTCTGTCCACAGCTCGGAAGCTCGCCTGATTCAGCGCCACCCACACCAGCAGAGGGAAATCCCAAGGCCAGACAGTTGTGGGAGTGTAATGCCCCCTCCCACCCCGCTTACATACCCCCCGCCCTTTGCATATGACTGGGAACGTCTGACCTGGGGCTCTGGCCGGATTCTAGTCCAGCCCAGACAAAAAATTTCCCCTGTGGTTTGGAATGGATCGTGGCCATCATTTCCTGTGCCCCAAGAGAGGTGAGGGCGGGGGTTCGGAAAGAGGGTGACCCCACCGTCAGGCTCTACAGAGACATGTGTGAGGGCACTGGCATGAGAGTCTGACCATTGAGGGTCCAGTCCCGGCCAGACCACAGACTCACTGTGACTTCCAGCAAATTCCGCTCCTTTCTGGTCCTCAAAAATGAATGTCATTTTAGGGCACCTGTGGTTTTGAATACTTTACTCTCCTGAAGGCACAGAAGGGACACAAGAGAGACTGAGGCAGGGGGTGTTGGGGAGGGGTGGAGCTTGGAGTCACAGAGATCTAAGATCAAATTCTGACTCTGCCACTTATTTGCTGTGTGGTCTTGGGCAAGTGGCTTGGTCTCTCTGAGCCTCCATCTCTGCATCCGTAATGCTAATAATCACATGATTTGAGCCTTTTCCCTCTGCCATGGTGCCAAGTGATCGCTCACAGGCACTGCCCAACCACCCAGAAGGTAGGGACTCTTTTAAAATCTTGTGGGTGATGAGGGAACGAGGCTTGGGCCAGGATCTGAACCCCAGCTATCTGACTCCAGATTTCTTGGTCTTTAACGCCTACCATACAAGAGGGGTCATTGTGAAGATTAGGCGAGATAATCTGAGCAAAGTTCCTCACTCCGCCTTCACACATGGGAATCATCACCATCATATCATTATTAGCCTTCATCCTGCTCCACTTTCCCTGGTTAATGCCCCCGTCAATTCCTAAGTCCAAATGGCCTCCCACTGTTTCTCTGTGGGGTACCCACCTGCCTTGATCTAGGACACTCCCTCTGTCCTCTCTGTCCCTCAGATCGCATGGCTGTGCCCGTCGCTGGGTGGGGAGATGGGAGGGCCTCCTGAAGGCATTTTTCTCAGTCACCTGCCCAGGACCACACAGCGGCTCTCAGCGCGTGGACCCCACAGCCCCAAACTTATTGCAAGTTCCATGTCAGCCACCTCCGGACGCTGGGTAGCTGGGGCACCGGGGACTGCTAAACAAACCCATGGGTTTGACACTCCCCTGTAGTGGGCTTTATCTGTAGGTGGAGCAGTTAGTTGCCTACAAGAGATTCTCTAGAATATCTTCCCTTGATGCCAAAAAGTCCATCACCAGCCAGCCATCCTTTGGAGTCAAAGCACACCCAAGGGTGCATTCTGGTAAATTCTCCCAGGAAAGAGAGCAGGTGGGATACTTAAGAGGGAATGAGGGGACTTCCCTGGTTGAGACGTTGCCTTCCAATATAGGGGATGAGGGTTTGATCCCTGGTCGGGGAGCTAGGATCCCACATGCCTCGCAGCCAAAATAAAAAAGCAAACAAACATAAAACAGAAGCAATATTGTAACAAATCAATAAAGACTTTAAAAATGGTCCACACCAAAAAAAATCTTTTTTTAAAAAAAAAAAAAGAGGGAATGGGGGATTGCCCCATGAGGACTGAGGCAGTCCCAGCCCAGGGAGGGGTCACAGAGGAGGCTCTGAGGAGGGGTGAGGTGGTCTGCACCTCCCCAGACTGCTGGGTCCTTCAGGCACCCCTAGGCTCTGTGGTGAGCACTGGGGTTTGAAATCTGGGCAGAAAAGATAAAGAGTTATTTTCCCCCAATTCTTCCCAGTACCCACCCCCTCGCCTGGCTGGTTAGCTCATTTAAGGAGCACCTGCCAGCTGCCGTCAGCTGCGGGCACCTGTGAGCCCACCTGAATCCCGGCATGTCACCCACCTGAGCCCTGGGGGTGGGGGAGCTTGGGTGAAACTCGGAGGGGTCGTGGTTTTCACCAAGAGGGAGACTAGCTGGTGGTCTTCAGCTGTGAAGTCAGCTTTGGTTTTTCGGTTGAGAATCACACCCACATTCACAACTCGCGGGAAGGAAGATGATTGGGGCCAGATTCTGTGTTTTCTGGAAACACCACAGGGTGGTGAAAGGTTTTCCAGTCCCCGACCTCAAGCCAAACAGGCAAGATTTTAATCACTGAACTGTCATTAGGTGTCTCCCACGACCTGGATCCAGCTTTGTAACTTGAGAACATCAGGAAGAGAAACACCCCCGGCTCAGAGGCCCCGCCACCTACAGAGAAGGCGACAGAACATTCGTCAAGCACTGACTTTGCACCACTTTCCATGCGTTTCCCTGTTTAGTTCTCAAACCTGTGCCATGACAGGTGCTGTGATTATCACTTTATAGACAAGGAAGCCAAGGCTCAGAAATGTCAAGTGACATAGGCATGGCCACACAGCCAAGGACCCAGACCTACCCCCTGCAAAAGTCAAGCCCTGAACTGCTAAGCCACAGAGCCCCGGGCTCCTACTGCCCACCATCTCCCACAATCGCAACGCCTCCAGAGCACTGCCTGGCCCAGCAGGACCTGGTGGCAAGACATTAAGAGGAGCCCGTGGACCAGGAAGACCACACAACCCCTGCCCTCAGTGGGGGTCAGGAAATGTCTGTTGATCAACGATCCTGTTTTCATAAAAACAAAACTGTGGGTACATGTGCATCATAGATACTGGAAAAAAATGCACCAGAGTATTAACACTGACGGGGACAAAGAATGAATTTCCTTTTTCTTTCCTGCGTGAATCTGTATTCTCCAAATTTGCTACAAGAAGTCAGAAGAAAAACAATAAAAGGGAAATCGTATGCCAACTCCGGAGCCCCAAGACAGCTCCGACTTGGGGCTCTGGGCTTTTGGGGAGGGGTGGTCTGGGATGGCTGCAGATGGCCAGACAGTCTCCCCAGTGAGGTGGCCATTTGGCTTCACACACAAGAGGGGACAAGGACCAGCGGCTTGCCTCCCAAGTTTCAGCATCTTGGGGTGCGTGTAGGTGGGGGAAACATAATAGTTTGGGGAGCTTGTGGGCAAGGAGGAGGATGTTGGGGCAGGCAGACCCTCAGTCCAGCTCAGGGTACCACTTGAGGCAAGTCATTGCCTCTATGAGCCTCAGTTTCCTCATCTGCAAAATGGGGCTCCGGAGGGCTGGTATGAGGACTAAATGAGATCTGTAAACAGACTGTCTGCCAGGCCCTGGCACATAGTAGGTGCTCAAACACTGGTAGCTCTTGGGAGCTGGTCTTTTCTTCTAGGCCTGAGTGGCCTTTGGGCAAAGCTCTGGCATCCAGCTGGGAGTTGGCTGGAGAGGAATAGGATCTAACTCTCTTGCTAAAGGTGAAGAATCTGAGGTTCAGGGAGGGGAGGAGGTCAAGACAGGACAGACTCCTCCCTCCACCACACCCAGCTGCCTCTTCCAAGCCTCACTTCCCTGTGCAGCAAGTGTGGGACTTTTGTGCTCCCAGAGATCCGAGATCCACTCCGTGTGTCCTAACATCTTCCCTGTGACGGGCCTCTGCCCTCCTCCCATCCAGCGGGGCCCGGCCCAGGACCTGTGGAAACCAGGAGGACTGACAAAGTTCTCCTTCTCACTCTCCTTCTGAGTCAGCCCCACTGCACCATGGAGGTGACTCAGAGGAGACAAAGCCCCACACCACACCCTGTCCATCCCTGAAGAGAGGAGCTTTGCCCCAGGGCTGGGCTTCCCAGAGTTTGCCTTGCCTCCACTATGCCTCTTGGGCTCCCTGGGCAGGGGAGGCTGGAGGGATGGAGGAGGAGAAAAAGAAGCAGGAGGGGGCCAGGCATCAGGCCAAGCCACATCTTCTAGATCTCTGTCCGCTGCAGCCTCAGCCAGCAAGTCTAGCGTGGAGACAGCAAGAAACCCGGGCCCCCTGTTATTTAACATTTGTTCAGCTGCTCATTTGTCCAACAAACATCTGCTAAGTGCCCACTCGGTGCCAGGCATGGGGCTGGGCTCGGGGATGAGAGATGAATCAGACCTGGTGCCCGCTCCCCGGGGAGTCCCAGGCTGCTGGAGGAGACAGTTGTGGAAAGAAATAATCAAAGACATGAATAAAACTCTTTGAGATAAAAATACATGGGATCTGTGAACGAACACAGAGGGGGCACTGAGATGATAAACTTAGCATTTTACGTAAATATAACTGGAGGGAGAACTCATGTGTCCCCCGGAGTGGGGTGGGTGGAGGGAGGCCGGGGGGGTGGGTGGGGGTGATCTTGAGGGATGCCGAAGGCCCCACCCTCTGCCTGTGCTCTTCCTGCTGCGCACATTCCACTGTTCCTCTGGGAAGCATTGCCCCTCTAAAATTCAAGACCAGGGAGGAGCCCCACGGAATTCAGGAATCAGATTTGGATTCAAGGATCCATTTGTAGACCTTGATCTGTAACCTACTTACTTTGGGACTGTGTGTAAGTTACTTGTCCCCTGAGCCTCAGTCTTCTCACCTGCCAAGTGGAGGACTGGTTTGGAAGATAATTATAATAGCTAATATTTGCAGAACATTCGCTGTGTACCAGGCACTGCACCAAATGCTTTGCATATGTTACCTTGTTCAGTCCTTACATCCGCCCCATGAGGTAAGTACTACTAATAGAAGAAATCTCTTATCCAATAAGAGCAAAACAAGTGGTCTATTACTAGAAAAAAAATATTTAAAGCAGGGCATCTTATGATACATGAAATAGGCATTGTATTGAACATAACATGTGTACATGTTATATTTATCAGATGAGCTTTTGCTGAAGGGCTAAGGCTCTTTGAGACCAGGGCCTCTGGCCAAAGTCCTACATTATTTTTCTTGCATGAAACAAACCTGTGCAGCATAGTTTATGGTCCCCATTTGGGTTTCTTTCAAGTGGAGTGTGACCTAAGAGATGCTTGTCAAGCAATCTGTAAGGAGAATCCTTCTGGATTTTTAATAAGCCCCCCGACCCCCGCCAAGTTTTAACCTACATCTTATTCAACATGTTTTCAGTGAATTTTAACAACTGTTTCCCCCAATCTTTTATAGTTGTCTTGCCCACACCTAATTAAGCATTTTTTTTTCTTTTTTGGACAGCTCTCCTTTATTGGATCTTTCCAAGTTTCTTTCTTAGTTTTCAGAGACACACCAACTCTCTGTCCTACTCTTGCTCACGCCTCATTGGTTTAGCAGTTACAACTGGCAGCTACGGGTTCAGGGCCAGGCCTCATCGAGCCAGTAGGAGGACCTTGAAGGCACGAGGCGGTAGCCGACCAGCCTGGAACATTCAGAACGTTGCGACACTAGTCTGCCTTTCAAAGGAAGGGAGAATGTTTATAAATCCAGAGAACCTGTTGAGTGGAGGTCAGTTAAGGCAGTCTTCACTGTTTTGTTCCCATTTTACAGGTGAGGAAATAGGTGCATGAAGTCATATCCCCAAGGCCACCCTGGGCTTGGCAGAGCAAGGGTTTGAACCTGAGCCTGTCTGGCTCCACACTCTTCAGCCCTACATTCTACTGCCTCTCTCAGTGTTAAAACTGACAGACCCCACCAGCCTCTGGCTTCCCCGCTAGAAGGATTAAAGGGTATTGTGATCTTCCACATGGGATTTGAGGTGTATGTGAAAACCTCGAGCACCGGGCCTGTATACGGATGAAGGGATAAGGGGTAAGGGGTCACTTCTCCCTCAGGTGCATGTCCCCAGGCCCAGGGCTCACGCGCATCTGTGTGTTCGGCTGGGAGCAGTGAGGGTGCGTATGTCTTTCCACATTCCTGAGGACCTGCTCCGGAGCGGGCGCGGGGCTGGTCCTGGGATATAATAGGGAGGAGGAGCAGCCATCATCGCTGCCCTCGGAGCTCAGCATCTGGCGGGATCCTTCCAGCGCCTTCCACGTCCAAGCCTCCTCTGGCTCAGACTTCCTCTGGGGGCCACTGGGGTTGTTAAATGTGCAAAGGAGGCAGATTTTGGAGTCAGACACATCTGAGTTCCAATTCTAGTTCTGCCACTTACTGGCTGGGTGACCCTGGGCCACCGACCACCTCTCTGAGCCTCGGTGGGAGTGAGAAGGCCCCACGGCAGACCCTCCGTGGGCAGCACCTGCGAGGGCCCAGCACACGGCAGGTCTGGGAGGTGCTCAGCCGCGGACAGGGGACCGGGCGGGCAGCCCTGCGCAACTTCCGACCGTTGGTGGCTGTGGAGAGGGACGCGGTGAGCGGGGGAAATGAAAAGAGGCCAGACGCCGTCCAGGCCACAGCACGCAAGGGGCGCCTCGCTAGGCCGCCGGTCCCCTCCCAGGCTCAGAAAGGGGAAGGCGGCCCAGACCGGGAAGTGGTCGGCCTCCGATGACCACCTCACGGGGACCGCGCCAGCCCGAGCAGGAAGTGGTCGCCCCTTCCCACCCCCCACGCCAAGCCGGCCCGGCCTGAGCTCACACTTGGGAAACAGCTGGGCCCAAAAGTCCCTGTTCTCTGGTCTGTTCTGGGAGCTGACTGTATTCTTAGAAACCCAGCTCGGACTGGGGCCCCTGACTCTGTGGCTGGGGGTCTGCAGACCTGGCTCCTCGTCCCAGCTCTGCCACTTCCTCGCGCTGATGCCTTGGCCGAGCTGCTTCCCTGTCTGGACCTGTTCCCCATCTGTGAAATGGGGTGATAGTCCCCCTCCTGCTACCTCCGAGAATGAAAACGGACAGCCCTAAGCCGTCAGGGCCGGAAAGTCCCCCAGGGATCCTCCGGTCCAGGGTCTTTTCACGGGTGAGGGGGATGAGGCTGGAGAGGGAAGGCGATGGCTCCGTTTCCCACAGCCAGGTAGTAGCAGGGGCTTCTGAGCTTTTGGAAAGAGCACTGGATTGGGAGCCAGGACTAGGTCCAAGGCTGCACTCAGTCCCTTCCTTGCTGTGGGAACTTGGTCAAGTCAATCAGCCTTTCTGAGCCTCTTTCTGCAGTGAGGGAGCAAACCTTACGTCCCAGGGGTCTGGTCGGCTCACCTATAAAGATGCACGTAGGGATGCTTTGCAAAATGCAATGTGCTGTGACCATGAATGGCTTTTCAACCAAGGTGGAATCAAACTGGAACCCAGATCTCATGTTTCCTGCTCTTTGCTGCCCCCTACCCGAGGCTCCGTGTACAGGGAGTGTGGTCTGTGCCCCAGGAAGCTGCCTGGGGGAGGACTTCTTTCCTTCTCCCCTCACTGGGGTAGAGGTAGCAAATCTCTTTCCCTGATTCCACTGAGTCATCGGAGGCCATGCCCTGGGAGGGGCCAGGTGTGAAGAACTCACTTTGCCCACATCAGTAGCCAGAGATGCTCTTACCACCGACAACCACCCCTTAGCGCGTGGCTTCTACCTACCAACTCCTCCTTTCCTGTAGGCCGAGAGGGCCCTCCTAGGACCCTGAGCCCAAGCAGATTCTGTGGTGGGGCCCAGAGGAATGGACAGGCCTGACCAGACACGGGCAGTCCCCCTGGTGCCGTCTAGTACAGGGCCGCCCAGGCCTGGCTTGGGCGTCAGAGAGAGAGAGCCTCAGACCAGGGAGGTCTGGGTGACAGGGCTGGCAGCGGGGTTACAGATCAGCCCATCCAGGGGACGGAACTGGGGTCCATGGACCTGAAGAAGAGCTGGAAACCCCCAGATCACACAGAGACTTGTGGTTATGTGTGTGGTTGTGTGTGTGTGTGTGTGCATGTGTGTGGTTACGTGTATGCGGTTGAGTGTGTGTGTGGTTATGTGTGTGTGTGGTTGTGTGTATGTGTGTGTGGCGCTTTGGTTGTATGTGTGTGTGGCAGCATGTGTGTGTGGTTGTGTGTGTGCCTGCATTTCCTGAGGGGAGGGTCCAGAGTTCATTAAATTTTCAAAGCAAAATTTTAAAGTTCAGGACCAATGTGCTTTCTCCCCTTCCCCATTTTGCAGAAGAAGAAACTGAATCAGAGAGACATGAAGTGTGTCACAGCCCTTACAGGCAGGATGAGGTGGGGTACTTAGTGCTTCGACTATGACCTCCTTTTTCTGACTCAAAAACAGTCCCTAGGAAGTTCAGAGGGAATCTCTATCTCATCCCCTTGTCCCAGGGCTTTGAGGGTAGCTGAGGCTTGAGGAAATTGGGAGAGAGGAAAGTTAGGTCAGGTCCTCTGTACCAAGCCCCAGAGGTCCCCGCAGCACCAGCAGCAGCAGCACTGCCATCAATATCACCATCACCACCACCATCAGTACCATCTTCAGCATCACCACCATCAGCAACACCATCAGTATCACTAACAGTGCTACCATCAGCATCACCATCAGCACCACCACCAGTATCACTAGCATCACCATCAGCATCACCATCAGTACCATCATCAGCATCACCATCAGTACCATCATCAACATCACCATCAGCACAGGATCTGCCTTACAGGCCGGGCCAGTCACCTTGTTTCCACCATCACCCTGCTTCTGCTGGTGGCAGTTGGGATGCCCAGCTCAGGCCTCATCTAGAGCCCTGTGGGGCCAGTCCAAGGATGGGATGAAAACAAATCTCCATGTCCTAAGGTGAGGGGGGCCATTCTGAATTGAAGATGCCCATTGCAAAATAAGCTCAACCGACCTGACCCTCACATAAGACCCTCTTAGAGATAAGTGGTACAAGCAAGGTCTTATCTAGTTAAGATTGGACAGATGTGCATGTTGTTCCTTTCATCTTTCCCGAAGTATGTCTTCATTATTATTGTAGCTGACACCTGTCCAGCACTGACTGGGCACCATCCTAAGTACATTAGATGTATGAACTACTTCAACTCTTTCAGCAACACTGTGAGGTGGGTGGTATTATTATCCCTATCTTATAGTTGGGGAAACAAAGGCACCTAAGAAGTCCAAGGTCAGATGCCTAGTAAGTGGCAAGGCCAAGATATGAACCCAAGCATCCTCACACACCAGAGTCCGTGCTCTTAGCCACTGTGCTACAGTATCAGATCAGAGAGGTATAGCGCAGGCCAAAGAAAACCCCAGATGTGCAACCCCTGCAAATGACTGTGATCTCTTTGAAGGTGTGGGCCATATTGTTTTCATTGCGTGTTTTCAGGGACTGGCAGTAAGCCTGGTATACAGAAGGAGCTCAATAAATACTGGATAAGTAAGACAATTGATAGCACTGGCCTCCTAACCCTTCCGCAGCTCCTCCTTCTTCCTCCCCTGAACCACACTTGAGGGCTGTCCCTGAAGTTGTGGCTTTTC
Source organism: Hippopotamus amphibius kiboko (assembly GCF_030028045.1). Lineage (NCBI taxonomy): Eukaryota > Metazoa > Chordata > Mammalia > Artiodactyla > Hippopotamidae > Hippopotamus > Hippopotamus amphibius. Next base: position 19,440,638 of record NC_080186.1, read on the forward strand.
TTCCAGCCAACAGAGGGCAGCATGTACAATAAGGCAAGACCCTCCTCCAGGCTTCAGGAAGAAGGAATTAGGAGGAAAAGGAGGAAATACTTTGTGGCTGGCAGGAACACATTTCTTGATTAAAAGCAAGTTGAGATAAACCCTGGGTCCCACAACATGACAGGATACCACGGCTGGTGTTCTTATTTTGACAGTTGAGGAAACTGAGGTCCAGAGAGGGGAAGGTTCTTACCCAAGATCACACAACATGTGAGCAGCAGACCTTGGAATCCACGTCTCCTGGGCTCTTTCTCCACCAGAATAGTAGAAATAGCTGACAGGTTGGGGTATGGACCAGGCCTCCCCTTGTCTGTCAGAGGAAGAGCGGATGTTAAAAGTTACCACCCGGGCAGCCCTCTGTGCACAAAGCCAGGCCGCCCCCTGGTGGCTGTAACTGTCAGGTGCCCAGAAGCACAGTCACGATTTTGTCAATCCATAAGCCAATAGGACACATCTCTACCTTACTGGCCCCGGGCCTGGCCTCAAGCTGTTGGGAAGACAAGAGACAAAGCAGATCAGGTTCCAGTCCCTCCAGGGACTTACTGCCCAAAAGATGAGGCAGGATGGTCCATGGAATAGAACAGCGAGCATGTGTGCCTGAGTCCCAGGGATCACAGCCACGACCACCTGCGCACCCAGCACCATGGATGCCCCATCCCTTTGAGGCCCATGTCATTCCATGGGGTAGCTACTCATATTCTACCCATTGACTGTTAGGAAACTGAGGCTTAGAGACAGGATACAATTGTGTACAAAGCCCCAGCCAGGAACAGAGGAGCTGGGAAGTGAAGCCCAAACTGGCAGATTCTAAGTCTAGGGCTTGTTTGACTTCCCCATGTGATAACCACAGCAGCTCTGAGCAAGGGCAGTCAGCTTGGACTGGAGTGGTCCTGGAATGCTCCTGCGAGGAGGCAGGGGTCCACCTCCCTGGCCAGACCCCATTCCTTATGGCTACATCACCCAACAATGATGATGGCACTCACAACAACAGAAAATATCATCATGTAAGTATTTAGTGCTAGGTGCCATGGTTTAAGTACTTTCCATGAGTCAGTTACTCATTCATTCATTCATTTATTCCGTCACTTAAATACTGATCAAGCATCTTCTATGCGCCTGTGTTTTAGGTACCAGGATAACAGAGAGCAAAGCATAGAAAAATTCCTGCCCTTGTGAAATTTGTTTTCCAGACAAGGGAGAAAGATATGTTATAAATTATTATAATATATAGAATTAAAATATATAGTGTGCCAAGTGGAGATAACTTCTGGAGAAAAATTAAGTAGGGAAGAATGACAGAGAGCATTTTGGGAGGGAGGCTGGAATCCCCCGAGATGACATTCGAGCAGAAAGCTAAAGGAGAGGAGGAAGTGAGCCCTGAGGGTGTCTGGGGGAAGGGTGTCCAGGCAGAGGGAACAGAGAGTGCAAAGGCTCTGAGGCAACTGTCTCATTGATTCATCTCAATCAACCTTGAGTTATAAACCACCATTATTCCCGTTTCATAGATTCCCCAGGTTAGGGAACGCTTTCCAAGTCTAGTAAGGAAGAGGCAGGACAGATGGAGCAACTGAGGCCAGGAAGGTCATGCCCCAAGTCACACAGTGAGTCAGTGGCAGGGCTAGGATCCAAATCCTGTCTTCTGCCTCCCATACCAGAGCTCTTTAGAGGGTCTTTAGTGTCTAAAGGAGTACATCATATCCAGCACCCTGAGAGATCAGGGTCCCCAAAGAATTAGGGCAGGATGCAGGCTCCAGAAGGGCTAATTAACCAGGGGTAGGACCATCCTGATGGATGCAGAGGTGGTGTTGGTGGCCATGATCAGCCATGGTGGGACCTCAGGGTCAGACAGGCCCAGCTTCCTTGCCACCCTGCCCAGTGTCCCTCCATCCGAGTGAGGGGCTCTCCTACTTGTATGGGGTTGTACCTCAAACCCACTTGGCAGGGAGAGTAGCTGAGGAGCATCAGTGACTAATCTTAGCCTGACCAGCCACTGCCCAGAAACCCGAGGTCAATCTGCGGTTGGGATCAGAGGTCAGCCTGGGTCTGAGTTTTGTGGTTGAATCAGGGGTCAGTCTATAGCTGGGGTCAGTCTGTGGCTGGGATCAAAAGTCAGCCTGTGGCCAGGTCAAGACTCTGTATACGGTTTGGCTCAGGGGTCAGTCTGTGACAGGGACAGCGTCAGTCTGTGTTCAAATCAGGACACCATTCATCACCAAGGTCAAAGATCAGATGGGCCAAGGTCAGGGCTCAGTCCTGGCCAGAGCTGAGAGTATAGGTCTGTGGAACGAAGGCTGCCAACTGAGCTGCATTGGGCCAAAGTTTGACTGCAGCCAGGCAGCATCAAATCATCAGGTGCTCTAACCACTGAGCCCCAGCCCTGGCAAGCAGGGTGCTTGGCAGAGGGGACAAATCAGTCCCCTCCACCCCCCATGTCAGCCTTTGCAAGTCTGGGCAGTCCAGCCCAAAGCCTTCCCCTTGTTCCAACAGCTTGAGGGACTTGACTGATCCTACACACCACCACCCGCTCCCCCATCCAACAGATGAAGCAATGAAGCCCAGAGGGGGCCAGAATCCGTCCAAAGTCATTCTGAGGCTGAAGGTACAGCAAGGACCAGAACTTGACACTCCCGAAACCCCTGCATTTTCCTCGTCTGAGTCTGGAGATGGGGTTACCACCTGCTCAGTCACTGCTTGGGGAGAGATGATTCATAGCACAGGCCCTGTGGAGAGGCGTCTGGGCAGTAAAGGGGAAAACAAAAGCCACAACTGAGAATCAGGGGCTCTTGGGTTCTGTCCTTATAGATTGACTTAGCCTGTGACTTTAGAGAGGTCTGTGTATTTGCTTGTTCATTGATTGGCTTATTTAAAAAATAAAAAACCCCAGAGAAATTCCCTGGACTTCAATTTCCTCATGTGTAAAATGGGCAGGATGCCCTTTCCAGGACAGTTGTGGGAGTCACATGAGAAAATAGGTGTGCAACACATAGTTACTGAGCACACAGTGTGGACGTTGTGGCAGGTACCATCAGTGCCCTATCCATTTTCCCACTCTCTGTGCACTCCAACCCAACAGTCTACAAGTCCCCACCTGACAGCTCTCCCCAGTCACAGGTGTGGGACAAGCCAGAGCGCCTGGCAGTTAGCACTCCCCTGGGAGTGGCAGAGCCCACTCCCGTCTGCCTGGTGGTGGGGTGAATCTAAGGCTTGTCGTGCACCGTCCCCACCCTCCCCAGCAGGTGGGGTGGGCCCTGTCACCCATACCAGTAACTCATTGGATGATGCCCTCCTTGGTGGCCGTCCCTCACTTTCTGACTCCCCTACAAGAGCTCTCTGGGGTCCTGGCTCACGGGAACCACCTGCACCTCACATCCTAGTTTTAGAGCCCGCTTTTGGATCAGCCCAACCAAAGGCACAAGTACATCACATACACTGAGAGGTTGATCTCACTGCCCCATTCTACAGAAACCAAGGCTCGGAAAGCTTAAGCAAGGAAATGCAGACCTGGGATTCCTCCACAGGACTGTCTGTCTCCAGAGCCAACACTCAATTACAATGTTATGCAGGAAACTCCCTAATAGTGGAAGGAGAAACAAGGACTCAGTATAAATGGAGGTAAGTGCTTGTGACAGTGTTGTCATGCAGGTAATTGTTCCTCAGCAAGCTGAGGATGCTTCACTGGGGACATGAGACCTAAGCTGGGTGTTGAAGGATGCATAGGAGTTGTCCAGGGGGATGATAAAAGAGAATGCACTCCAGGCAGAAGGAAGAGCATGTGCAAAGGCGCAGAGGCTTGGAGGAGAATGTCATGTTTAGAGAATGCCAAAAAGCAATGGGGTTGTGTGCAATGTGATGCATTCAACGTGAACCTTTGCTGCAGGGTTGGGGCCTGCGTGACAGGTGGTGAACTGGGTGCCACTGTGCTTAGAAGGTATCAGAGGGCCAGCAGAGGCTTGAAGCAGGAGCATGATCTGGTCAGATGGGTGGCTCTGGTGGCAATATGGAATGGCTCATGCTTGATGCATAGTATATATTCAACACAAATGTATTCTTAACTATTAATCTTCTATTTTACATTTTGAGCTTTTGTATGTTGTTATGAAAACCTCTATCCCAATGTCATGAATAAAAATTTTCTTCTAAAAGTTTCAAATTTTGTTCTTTCATATTTAGGGCTTTAAATCATCTGAAATTTATGTTTATGTTTAGTGTGAGGTAGGGATCTCACTTTACCTTTTCTATCTGAACAGTCAGTTGACTTACTGCCATTTCCTTATTAAATAGCTTGCTCCATAAAGGCTGATTTCTGCTATATGCTGAGTCCCATTTGTAAGTGGATGTATTTATAGGCTCCCTCTTCCACTGTTTAATCATCCTTCTTTAATTACTATAGTTTCATAATAAGTCATGGTGTCTAAAAAAACATGTCCTGGAACTTCCCTGGTGGTGCAGTGGTTAAGAATCCACCTGCCAATGCAGGGGACATGGGTTCTATCCCTGGTCTGGGAAGATCCCACATGCAATGGAGCAACTAAGCCTGTATGCCGCAACTACTGAAGCCCACACGCCTAGAGCCCATGCTCCTCACCAAGAGAAGCCACTGCAATGAGAAGCCCGCACACTGCAATGAAGAACCAACACAGCCAATAAAAAATAAGATAAAATAAAATAAAATAAAAAATAAAATATAAAATAAAATAAAAGTCCTTCTTTATTTCAAAATTGTGTTGGTGCATTAGCTTCCTATTGCTGATGCAACAAATTACTACAAATGTAGTGTCTGAAACAACACAAATTTCTTCTCTTACAGTCCTGGAGGTCAGAAGTTGAAATCAGCTTCACTGGGCTAAGGGCAAGGTGTTGAGAGGACTGCATTCCGTTTTGGAGGCTCTGAGAGAGACTCCAATTTCTTGAATTTCTCAGGTTCTAATGACCACCTGCGTTCCTTGGCTTGTGGCCCCTTCCTCCATTTTCAAAGTGCATCACTCCAATTTCTGCTTCTGTCATCATATCACCTTTTCCTCTAATTTGACTCCTCCTTTGTCCCTCTAGTAAGGGTAACCAAGAATAATCTCCCCACCTCCAGATCAGTATCACCTCTGCAAAGTCTCAGGTATGGGTGGTACCCTGGGTAGGATCCCCTGGGGGCAAAGTTCCCCTCCATCTGTAAAACTAAAAAACAAATTGTCTGCTTCCAAAATATAAAGATGGTACAGGCACAAGATTCAGGTTATAAATGCTCCCATTCAAAATGGGAGAAAAGGAAGGGAATAGAGTCACCAGTCTCAGCAGTTTTGAAATCCAATGAGGCAAGCTCCACTAGGTGCCAAGGCCTGAGAGAAACCCTCTATGGTTTGCAGTTCTGCCCTCCGTATGCAAAACAACAAGAAGATAACCACAAAAATTTCAAACCCTACCTCACACCACATATAAAGATAACCTTGAAATGAATTATAGACCTAAACAAGCATTGCTAAGCGAAAATGTGGACGCAAAAGAGTACACAGTGTATGATTCAACATACATGAAATTCTAGAAAGGACAAAGCCATAGTGACAGAGAGCAGATTAAAGATTGCCAGTGGCTGGGAAACGGGAGGAGGGATTTGATGGATTACAATGGGTGGGAGGTAAATTTGTGGGGAGATGGAAATGTCCTATATCTTGAATGTGGTGATGGTTCACAACTGTAGAGAGAAAGAGGGAGGAAGAAAGGAAGGAAAAAGGAAAGAGGGGGAGACAGAGGGAGGAGGGAGGGAGGAAGGAAGGAAGGGAAGAGGGGAGGGAGGAGAGGCAGGGAAGGGGAGGGAAGGATGGGGAAATGAAGGAGGGAAGAGTCAAGTCTAACAGGCCTAGGGTGGGGGGGTGGGGGGGTGGCCTCCATCAGCCAGGAGGGGCCAGCAGATTCCCCGCACCCCGCACCCACCCAGGCCAGACAGGTCTATCGGAGTTTGGGCCCCTGAACTGCTGGGGAAGGCATCTCCTGCCCTCACCTTTCTAGATCAGAAAAGTGATCATAACAGCTGGATGAGACCTGGACATCTCATCAAGGAGTTGATTCCCTTTAGCAAGCTCTTCCTTCCTGCTTTGCCTTGGTTTCCTCTTGAGGGGGAGATTTCGTCTGTGCCCAACTCCAACAGTGCCTGGCACGTAGCCCCTGCTCCATAGACGTAAGCTGTCCATGCTCTTCTTGTTCTGTTTCTAAGCAGAGGGAAGGGCGCACACCCCAGCTCACTCAGCGGAGGGGCAGAACCACAGTCCAGCCCCACACCATTTGGCCCCAAAGCCCAGCTGTTCGACCATCACATGGACTGCCCAGGGTGGGGTCCCGGGGGGCTCAGCTCAGGCTGCCACCTGCAGAGAGACAGGCTTTCGGTGGGCACTGATCCACATCGGTCTTGGGTGGCTTCTGGTAGCTTCTGATTCTTTCTGGTCAAGTAGCTGTCTCTGCTTACCAGGGACAGGCCTCTAGCGGGCCTTCATTTCCCCTTAAGGGAGGTGCGAACAGCTCAGACTCTGGAGCCTGGTGGCTGGGACTTAAATCCTGGCTCTGCTGTTGCTTCTCTGTGTGTCCTTGGGCAGGGACCTCAGTTTCCTCACCTGTAAAGGAGGGAGAATGGTATTACCTAGTCTAAAAATCTTGAGGATTCAGTAAGTGAACCCAGGTAAACGCTGAGGGCAGCGTGTGGACCTGAGGAGCGCCGGCCAATGTCACTGTGAACCACCAGCACAGGGCACCTGGCCCGCTGCTTCCTCTTGTCCTTGCAAGAGGAAGGCCCCCTGCCCACCTGACCGCAGGGCTGAGCAGAGACCAACTTTCCTGGAGGTCTGGCCCGGCCCCTCCCACCCCATCTCGGAGCCCTGCCCACACAGGGGGCCCAGGCACTGTCCTCGATCAATACGCCCAGCTGATTGTGGCTTTGGGGTCTCAACCACCAGCCACGGGAGTCCGAATGGTCCAGACCACAGGTCCAGCTGGGGCTGGGAGCCGGTGGAGGTGACAGTGTGGGGAGAGCGTAAGCTGGGTTCCCAGTGCCCAAGGGCCACTGCGGTGGGTCCGGAGCAGGCCTTACTCTGCTGACACCGGCCCCCACCCCGGGGATGAGGGTGGGGAGGGGTCGGGGATGTGGCAGGCGGAGGGCTGGGGTCCCATGACCAGTCTCAGCTGCTCCAATGTCTTCCTGGGTGATCTTTGCCAGGCCACTTCTCTCTGTGCCTCATTTCCTATGTAGACTGAGGGGAACGGGAATGGTAGCAATCCCGGGCCCCTCTGCCTCAAGCACTGTTTTAAGAGAAAAGGACAGCGCTCTGTCTGGTGCTAAGAGCTGAGCCCTCTGCTACGTGCTTTACACGTACTGTCTCGTGACAGCCCATGTTGCAGATGAGGAAAGTGAGGCTAATATGTTCCTAGGAGCCTTCTCTTTGGGGAGGTCAGTTTCACCGTGAAGCTCATTTCACAAGGCTCAGGAAAGTGACCAGCCTGGCTTGCAGGCTTCCTGAAGAAGGCCAGGTCCCAGTTTTAGGAAGAAATTATTTTCTTCTCAGGCCAACCTCAGCAAAGACTTTGCCCTGCCCAAGTCCCTTTCTTTACCTGGAAATCAATGTGGGGCTATTTTTTTTCTACTTCCTGTTTTTCACAACTGACACCAAAGGGGCAATCCAGGATATTCTCTGGAGAATGCTGGCTCCCACTCCCAGGCCACCTCTGCTGCAGCAGCACGGCTCTGCTTCGATCTGCCCAACCACCTCCCGTGCTATCAGCGGGGGGGTTATAGAAACTCTTGCCCAGCTTGGGCATCCCCCAGAGCAGCTGTGTCTTGGCAAAGGCTTGACTCCAGTAGATTCTTTGGGGAAGGGGCTGTAGAGCCCCCTGACCCCAGGGCTGGAGCAGGACCTTCCACAACACAGCCTTGGCCCCTGAGTAAGGTTGGCCCTCACCCCAACCCCGCCTCCAGCTACATCCTGCCATCCTGCTACTGCATGCACCGCCAAACCTCGTCCAGGGTGAGACCGGTGGGGCCCAGACCCAAACCCACAGCAGCGTGACTTCCTGGGAAGGCAGCATTTCCTGGACACCGGCTCTTTAGAGGGCATTTTCAAAGTCCCATCCAGTCCCCTCTCAGTGTGAAACCTTGTCACCCCAGCCTAGCCCCCTGTGTGGCCAGGCATTTCTGAGACACTGAACCCATAATACTAACCTGGATAGGGAGTTGGGGGAGAGAGGCACTGCTATTTTTCCAGCCCTTAGTAAATATCAGTGCTGCACTAAGCACTTTAAATACATCATCTCATTTAATCCCCAACAAGCCTATGAGAGAGGTGCTGCTATTAACCCCACTTTACAGATGATGAAAACTGAGGCTCAGAAAGGTTTAGTAACTTACCCAACATCACCCACCTAGAAAGTGGAGGGGCCAGGATTAGAACCTACTTACTATAAGACGTTGGCACCTCCAGGCAGAGCCCAGTACCTCCCGCCCACTGCCCCCTACCACCCCTCTCTGACTTCTCCCTGGACACAGCTCATCCTATCCCCGGAAACCTGTCCTGAGCAGCAGCAGCAGCACTGGGCTGCGCACACAGCCACAGCATATGTGTGTGTGTGTGTGTGTGTGTGTGTGTATGTGTTGGGATGGGGGGTGGGGAGGTGCTGTCACCCCTCCACCCAGCCCTGCAAGCCCTTGCTTCCTCCCCTTGCCCTGCTCAGACCAGGGCTCCCCCCTCCTAGAGCAGCACTATCTGGGTCCCCGCTTCACCCTCACATCCATGCTGCCATTCAGAGCTGGGCTGTCTATACCAAGGTCCGCTCGGGATTCTGTTCGCTTCCAATTCCCAGGCCACCAGCAGATCTATTACTCATCTCACTCCTATGATTCATTTATTCAGTGGGTTTAGGGGCAGTCAGGAGGCCCTGGGGACTCGGGAGTGAATGGCTCAGCCGAGCGCCAGGCCCAGCCTCTGTGTGGACACTAATGCCTCATCAGGGCTCTGGAAAGGTCAGCACTGGGGAGGCCTTGGACTGCACATGGCTATTGTGGTCAGTCCTGGGGCAGGAGCCAGTGTCCAAGGCCACGTCTGCCTGCCCTGGCATCAGGCCCTCATCACCAGAAAAGGCTGGGAGAGGAGGAGGAACTGGGGGAAGGTGAGCCCCTTGGGGGTCCCATAGCTACCCAGAAATCCCAGGGAGAGGCAGGACCAACCCTCTGGAGAAACCCGCGCATAGTCTCCCACACTCCTCCTTTCCTGGCCCCTGAGTCATGGAGGCAGCAGGAAGGGTGGCAGAAAGACCCAAGATTTGAAGTTCAAATATCAACAGTCAGCCCCCAGCACCCCTCCCTCCCCCCTTGACCATGACCATCACCGAAGCCCCTGGGCACCCACACCCCTCCTCGCTGCCCTTGCTGTTTTCATTTGCCACTCACCACCCACTCTCAGGGTCCCATGTCATGAAGGCACCTCAAGCCTTGGGAGTTAAGAGTGACAGCCCCCTTCACACCCTCCCTACAAGTCCTTGTTCCTCCTCAGAGGTGACCCCTAGGAACGGCTCGGCATCTACTCTGTGGATTCTTTTCTGTACATTCATAACACCTATGTAGATATTATTTAGCTCTTCACATGCAGGACTTACCTTATGGGCCACACCATACGTGGTTTTGTCTGACTTGCCTTTTTTTGGGTCGTGTGGCTATCTTCCCACATTTGTGTATACAGATCTATCACCATCATGATTAGCTGCCCCAAATTTTATACTGAAAACAAAACAAAACAGAAAGGCAAAAGCATCCATATGCCATAGCTTTTTTCTTAAGTACATAACTTAAGAAGAAAAAGCCCCCAAAATGTCAAATTGTACACTTTAAATATATGCAGTTCATTGTATGTCAATTGTATCTCAATAAAAGTTCTTAAATATATGCCAATAAATTGGATAACCTGGAAGAAATGGATAAATTCTTAGGAAAGTACAATCTTCAAAGACTGAACCAGGAAGAAATAGAAAATATGAACGGACCAATCCCAAGTACGGAAATTGAGACTGTGATTAAAAATCTCCCAACAAACTAAAGCCCAGGGCCAGGTGAATTCACAGGCAAATTCTATCAAACATTTAGAGAAAAGCTAACACCTATCCCTCTCAAACTCTTCCAAAATATAGCAGAAGGAGGAACACTCCCAAACTCATTCTACGAGGCCACTCTCACCCTGATACCAAAACCATGCAAAGATGTCACAAAAAAAGAAAATTACAGGCCAATATCACTAAGGAATATAGATGCAAAAATCCTCAACAAAATACTAGCTAACAGAATCCAACAGCACATTAAAAAGATCATACACCATGATCAAGTGGGGTTTATCCCTGGCATGCAAGGATTCTTCAATATACACAAATCTATCAATGTGATACATCATATCAACAAATTGAAGGATAAAAACCATATGATCATCTCAATAGACACAGAAAAAGCTTTTGACAAAATTCAACATCCATTTATGATAAAAAATCCTCCAGAAAATGGGCATGGAAGGAAATTACCTCAACATAATAAAAGCCATATATGAAAAACCAACAGCCAACATCGTTCTAAATGGTGAAAAACTGAAAGAATTCCCTCTAAGGACAAGAACAAGACAAGGGTGTCCACTCTCACCATTATTATTCAACATAGTTTTGGAAGTGTTAGCCACAGCAATCAGAGAAGAAAAAGAAATAAAAGGAATCCAAGTAGGAAAAGAAGTAAAACTGTCATTGTTTGCAGATGACATGATATTATATATAGAAAACCCTAAAGACTCTACCAGAAAACTGCTAGCACTAAGCGATGAATTTAGTACAGTAGCAGGATACAAAATTAAGGTGTAGAAATCTCTTGCATCCCTATACACTAACAACGAAAAAGCAGAAAGAGAAATTAAGGAAACTCTCCCATTTACCATTGCAATAAAAAGAATAAAATACCTAGGAATAAACCTGCTTAAGGAGGAAAAAGACCTGTGTGCAGAAAACTATAAGACACTGATGAAAGAAATCAAAGACGATACACACAGATGGAGAGACCTACCATGTTCTTGGACGGGAAGAATCAATATTGTGAAAATGAATATCTTACCCAAAGCAATTTACAGATTCAACGCAATGCCTATCAAATTACCAATGGCATTCTTCACAGAACTAGAACAAGAAATCTTACGATTTGTATGGAAACACAAAAGACCCCAAATAGTCAAAGCAATCTTGAGAAAGAAAGACGGAGTTGGTGGAATTAGGCTTCCTGACTTCAAACTATACTGCAAAGCCACAGTGATCAAGACAGTATGGTACTGGCACAAAAATAGAAAGGAAGATCAATGGAACAGAATAGAGAGCCCAGAGGTAAACCCAAGTACACATGGACAACTTACCTTTGACAAAGGAGGCAAGAATATACAATGGAAAAAAGACAGCCTCTTCAATCAGTGGTGCTGGGAAAATTGGACAGCTACATGTGAAAGAATGAAATTAGAACACTTCCTAACACCATACACAAAAATAAACTCCAAATGGATTAAAGACCTACATGTAAGGCCAGACACTATAAAACTCCTAGAGGAAAACATAGGCAGAACATACATCAAAGCAAGATCCTTTTTGACCCACCTCCTAGAATCACGGAAATAAACTCAAGAATAAACAAATGGGACCTCATGAAACTTAAAAGCTTTTGCACAGTGAAAGAAACCATAAGCAAGACAAGAAGACAACCCTCAGAATGGGAGAAAATACTTGCCAAGGAAACAACGGACAAAGGATTAATCTCCAAATATACAAGCAGCTCATGCAGCTTAATACCAAAAAAGCAAATAACCCAATCCACAAATGGGCAGAAGACCTAAATAGACATTTCTCCAAAGAAGACATACAGATGGCCAACAAACACATGAAAAGATGATCAACATCACTCATCATTCGAGAAATGCAAGTCAAAGCCACAATGAGGTATCACCTCACACCGGTCAGAATGGCCATCATCAAAAAATGTAGAGACAATAAATGTTGGAGGGGGTGTGGAGAAAAGGGAACTTTCCTGCACTGTTGTTGGGAATGTAAGTTGGTACAGCCACTATGGAAAACAGTTTGGAGGTTCCTTAAAAAGCTAAAAATGGAACTACCACATGACCCAGTAATCCCACTCCTGGGCATATACCCAGAGAAAACCATAATCCAAAAAGAAACATGTACCATAATGTTCATTGCAGCACTACTTACAATAGCCAGGACATGGAAGCAACCTAAATGCCCATCAACAGATGAATGGATAAAGAAGATGTGGCACATATATACAATGGAATATTACTCAGCCATAAAAAGGAATGAGATGGAGCTATATGTAACGAGGTGGATAGACCTAGAGTCTGTCATACAGAGTGAAGTAAGCCAGAAAGAGAAAAACAAATACTGTATGCTAACTCATATAGACGGAATCTGAAAAAAAAAAAAAAAAGGTACTGATGAACCCAGTGACAGGGCAAGAATAAGGATGCAGATGCAGAGAATGGACTGGAGGACACGGGGTTGGGGGGGTGGGGGGCAAAGGGGACAAAGTGAGAGAGTAGCATAGATGTATATACACAGCCAACTGTAAAATAGATAGCTAGTGGGAAGTTGCTGTATAACAAAGGGAGATCAACTCGATAATGGGTGATGCCTTGGAGGGCCAGGACAGGGAGAGCGGGAGGGAGTCTCAGGAGGGAGGGGATATGGGCATATATGTATAAATACAGCTGATTCACTTTGGTGTACCTCAAAAGCTGGTACAAGAGTATAAAGCAGTTATATTGCAATAAAGA